>NC_052307.1:51661370-52025537 GCF_016432855.1 Salvelinus namaycush
CTGGATGGATGGTGTTAACACCTGGTACACGATCAGGAGGCAGACGTTGTGGAACGTTGCAGATAGACATGTCATGAATAGAACCGTATCCACTGTATATTATGTTCACTCTACCTATTTGTATATCTATATATATATATATGTCAACTTTGTATAAACTCCTCTGTATGTATTATGTGTCTAAATGTTGTTTATCACTAGCAGCACCATATTACCAAGTACAATTCTGAGTATGTTTAAATGTACTTGTTGAATAAAGGCGATTCTGATTTTGGCACGATTCCTAATTCTACATGTCAAGAGAGGCGTGTTTGTTCTACATAATGTATTTCTATCCCCTGCTCCCAGTCTGCCCTGATTTGAATTCCAGCGTCAGTCTTTTGCTTTAGCTACGCAACTCTGTACATCCATGGGTTTTCCCAGTCCATTTCCCATATATCCTCCGGTGCCTACCGCAATATGTTAATGTGACGCTCAATTAAGAGCCACTGATGCGTAGCATAGCTGCCACCATGAAGGAGCTTATCAGCGCGTGTTAACTGTTGCAGCCTATTGGTGATGTGTGTGCATCCGTGTCTGTGTGCATGCATGCGCGGGTTTCTTTAGCCCGTCCCTCTCAAAGACCCAGCCCTCAGCAGCTGAGACGTATGTACGGTATGTATGCATGTACGTTTGTGATTCCGATTACAGACATGAAGACCAACGTGTCAGTGTCTTTAGCCACAAGATATTACGTTGTTTTTTTTTAGCAATATCAGTTTTAAGAGGAGTTTAAACTGCATCCTTCTCTTCTCGTATGAACGTGGAACAGAGATTAAACTCTGTAGAGAGATTAAACTGTGCTATAAATACATTTATTAATGCAATTTAAGTGTAATTATGTGTTATTAGCACAGACATGCAAGTACGTGCACACACACACACACGCGCGCTGCTCAGCCAATGGTGGTCAGATGAGCTCTGACACTGTGACCTGTTACCGTAGCGGCAGATGGTCATTAATCATACAGAGAGAGGGGGAGATAGATAGGCTGGAAAGAGGGAAGATTGAGAGAGGGGGATGTGTGGAAAGGTGGATAGATAGACCCCATAAAAAGACAAAGGGAGAGGGAAGATGGAAGAAGAAAGGTCTCACCCCGCACATGTATCAGTACCTCTCTGCAGTAGGTAGCCCAACGGTTAAGAGTGGTGGGCCAGTAACCAAAATGTGTCAATGTGCACTCGGGCAAATGTGCACTCGGGCAAAGAACTTAACCCTAATTGCTCATGTAAGTCACTCTGGATAAGACCATCTGCTTAATGACTAACCTTTCCCCTCTGCCCAACATGACCCATGCATGATGTATAAGTTCAGAGTGACCCCTCTTTGTCCCATGGGACCCCACAGTAAACCCTGTAAGGTCAAGCGTGTTAGTACCCTCCCCCAGGGCCGCTGATTGATGAACTGGTGGCGTGCTCTCTGGACTGGATGAAAAAACCTTTATTAGTTATTGACTAATGGAGATTATTAGGTTCGCTCGTTAACATTCTCGCTCTCTACCTCGTACACTGCCTCGCTGTGGTTCATTCTTTCTTTCCCTATGCAATTTCCTCACCATATGTTCTACCTCTGCCTTCCTTTTATCCTGTTTTCTTTCATTCCTTCACTCTTTCGCTCAGCAGTAAATTGGCAGAGATGGCAGACATTTCCGTATTAAGCCAAAATCTCTTGAATACACCCATGGCTGATTTATGATAAACACCGCCCCCCCCCCCTCCTCTCCTTCGCCCATCCCTCTCTCCCCTCCTCTAGACGCTCCCCTGTTCCTCTAATGGTAATGCTTTCTCCATCAACCCCACCTGATGGTTATGCGGGTAATTATAAGTCTATTTACGGCCCTATGGCCACACACAATGAGAAATAAATAATGTGTTCGCTCAAGCAGAAACACATTAGTTAGCTCTCTCCCTCCCTGCTCCCATCTCTCACAACTCAAAAAGTTTTAGGCCTTGGTTTTTCCACAGCACTGCATTGTGCCTTACATCTCTCTTATTGGCTATTGTATGAGTTCTGACTCACAGAGCATCCCTGCTCTATTATCTTCCCTTCAACAGCAAGGCTATGTCCTTTATCTACATACTGTATGAGTTCCACTCCTCGTCCACTCCACTTTCACTCCACCTTCATTATTATATGTATGCTGCACTGTGCGTGGAGTTTAAGACCCTCTCCGAGTCATAGAGACTGAAAGAGGGAAGAAGGCAGGAAGGAAAGGAGAGAGGGAATGGGGTTGGTAAAAGTTTAACATGAAATATTGAAGTACTACTTCTTTGTTGCCTCTCGGTACATGAAAGCGAGCAGGAGGCATGCTGATCCATGTTCATCCAACATTCAGATTGTTATGGGCGTGTGTAATCACTATCAGCCAGGATATATGCTCTCAATACTTTCTAGAGAGAGAGAGAGAGCGAGAGCGAGCGAGAGATCATTTCCCTGTAGAGATCCAAGGCAGAGTCTGAAGAGATAGTCTTGTAAACATCCCTCTCTTCCACATGGATAAACAGAGAGAAATGGGAGACGAGAGAGAGGACGGAGGGATGAGAGTGGGAGCAGAGTAGAAAGAGAGAGACTGGGGAGGATGGTTGGTATAAAGGCCCCTGTCCAACATGTGCCCACTCATCCTGCCCTTTTCATATTGAGACGGTGAAGGGATAGGTTCCGTTAGGCAGACAGGAGTCGGGGTGTGTTTGTGCACGTGCATGCATGTGTGTGAGACCTGTAGAGGTGTTGTCCCTCCTTAGGCCCACTATCGTGCTCCGAAGGGATGGGCAGCACTTACTCACAGTACATGTTATGCTGAACACTATAGGTGAGGGTGAGTCAGGGTTATAAAACTGCAGAGACATGCATGTGGCTGAAGACAACTACCGTATGTTATTCAGTTCATTTAATCCACGACACTAATGTTAGCTAGTCTCTTAGAGTAGGGGATAATTCTGTTCTGAATAGGTAACTGACACCTTATTTATCCTCTCTTCCCCCTGGGCTATATAACATATGCTAAGTATTTATTTGCTAATTAGCCACTAATAGCTCTACATGCCTGAATAGGCTGATAGGTGCTTTACATATACAGTAAATACCCCTGTACCGTTGTTTAAGCGATTGTGTCTGTAGCAGCTGCCCCAATAGTGTAACCTTTATTTAACTAGGCAAGTCATTTAATAAGTAAAAATTCTTATTTACAATGACATCATCCACCGGCCAAACCCGGACGACGCTGGGCAAATTGTGCGACGCCCTATGGGACTCCCAATCACAGCCAGTTGTGATACAGCCTGTATTCGAACCAGGGTGTTTGTAGTGACGCCTCTAGCACTGAGATGCAGTGCCTTAGACCACTGTGCCACTCGAGAGACAGTATCTTCTTCTCAATATGGCCCAGTACATCTTTTTTTTTAGGTAATTACAGTATAATGTGACACAACAGATAACTTTTTTTGTAGTAAAGTGCATTCTTACGTCATTACAGTTACATAGCAGAAAAATAACACTGATTCCTCTATACCCCAAGCTGCTATTTATTGTTTTGAAGTGTTGTGATCTGTGTAGTATAATATAGACTGGGTTGGAGTTCCTAATGACATGACTTTGTATTGCCGCTCTGTTTAACTGTGACCCAGTTTGTAGATCTGCAAATCCAGAGGGAGATGCTTTGTCAGCTGGCTGTGTTCCCGACCTCCCTGTACCCTCCCTCCATGTGTGTTTAAAGGTTCACCCATTTTGAATGTTATATGGGTTTTGTGCATCTCTAAGGGATGCTGTATCGATTCCCAGTGTCATGTTTTCATAAGTATCTGAGCTATTGCCTTTCAAGCAGGCAGAAATCCGGCCGGTATGACGTAGCATTGCGATAAAGCCACTCTCTATACTGGAGGTTAATAGGAATACGACTTTTAGATCACGAAAACCTCTATCATATACAGTACCAGTCAAAAGTTTGGACAGACCTACTCATTCAAGAGTTGTTCATTATTTTTACTATTTTCTACATTGTAGAACAATAGTAAAGACATCAAAACTATGAAATAACACATATGGAATCATGTAGTAACCAAGAAAGTGTTAAATAGATCAAAATATATTTTAGATTTTAGATTCTTCGAAGTAGTCACCCTTTGCCTTGATGACAGCTTTGCACACTCTTAGCATTCTCTCAACTAGCTTCACCTGGAATGCTTTTCCAACCGTCTTGAAGGAGTTCCCACATATTCTGAGCACTTGTTGGCTGCTTTAACTTCACACAGCGCTCCAACTCATCCCAGACCATCTCAATTGGGTTGAGGTCGGGTGATTGTGGAGGCCAGGTCATCTAATGCAGCACTCCATTACTCTCCTTCTTGGTCAAATAGACCTTACAGTCTGGAGGTGTGTTTTGGGTCCTGTTGAAAAACAAATGAAAGTCCCACTAAGTGCAAACCAGATGGGATGGCGTATCACTGCAGAATGCTGTGGTAGCCATACTGGTTAAGTGTGCCTTGAATTCTAAATAAATCACAGTGTCAAGAGCAAAGCACCCCCACCGTCACACCTCCTCCTCCATGCTTCACAGTGGGAACCACACATGCAGAGATCATCTGCTCATCTGCTCTGTGTCTCACAAAGACATGGCGGTTGGAACCAAACATCTCAAATTTGGACTCATCAGATCAAAGGACACATTTCCACTGGTCTAATGTCCATTGCTCGTGTTTCTTGGCCCAAGCAATTCTCTTCTTATTATTGGTGTCCTTTAGTAATGGTTTCTTTGCAACACTTAGTCCGTGAAGGCCTTATTCATGCAGTCTCCTCTGAACAGTTGATGTTGAGATCTGTCTGGTACTTGAAATCTGTGAAGCATTTATTTGGGCTGCAGAGGCTGGTAACTCTAATGAACTTATCCTCTGCAGCAGATAACTCTGGGTCTTCCTTTCCTGTGGTGGTCCTCATGAGCGCCAGTTTCATTATAGCGCTTGATGGTTTTGTGACTGCAATTGAAGAAACTTTCAAAGTTATTGACATTTTCTGGATTGACTGATCTTCATGTCTTAAAGTAATGATGGACTTTCATTTCTCTTTGCTTATTTGATCTGTTATTGCCATAATATGGACTTTTACCAAATAGGGCTTTCATCTGTATACCCCCCCATACCCTGCCACAACACAACTGATTGGCTCAAACACATTAACACTTCTTGTCAATAGGGCGGCGCTGTTTTCACTTTGGAAAAAATCGTGCCCAAATTAAACTGCCTCGTACTCTATTCTAGATCATACAATATGCATATTATTATTACTATTGGATAGAAAACACTCTCAAGTTTCTAAAACTGTTTGAATTATATCTGTGAGTAAAACAGAACTCATTTTGCAGCAAACTTCCATACAGGAAGTGAAAAATCTGAAAACGAGGCTCTGTTTCAGGGCCTGCCTATTCAATTGCCTTATATTTATCGATATGCATGCACTTCATACGCCTTCCACTAGATGTCAACAGGCAAAATGACAAAATGAAACATTTGTTCACAATATTCTCACATTCGTGTTATTTAACACTGTAAATTAATTGATGAATGAATTAGTGGTTATGGGTGGATTTTTCCTTTAATCAAGAATCCTTGATCTATGCTCTCTTCGTGTCTTTGTTTTTTGACTGGCATGTCTATTCTGAGCCACCGTGTTGTGTGTGGCAGTTTGTGATGTAGCTGTTTGAGAGGGTGCGTGTGTGTGTGCATGCCCATGTGTGTGCTTGCGTGCATGTACAGTATGCACTTTCTTGCCACACAGGAATAAGTGTTACGGTCTCAAAGCTGTCCACCTGTTCATATATCTAAATCTGCTCTCTCTCCCTCGCTATATCTCTAGAGATGATCTACGTCACTTATTCATCGCCTATATTTAACAAGGAACCTAAGAACCTTAAAATGGAGACATCCTCTCAACTGTCTCTGGAGCTCTGTTTCAATTTCAGTCAGAACATTCCGGGGGTGAGTCTGTGCCACAATACATTCTCAAAGGGAGAACATGACCTATTCAGACCCAGAGATAGCACAGTTCCAGTTCTCTCAGACTGACCATTTTCACATTGACGATAGCAAAGGGACAACACTGTTATGTAAACTTGCAACATGATCACATCTCAACCTCCGGAGGTCGCGCAAAGATTCTGGCATTAATTTGTGTCACACATCATTATAGCACATAATGTAAAAATAAATAAATAATTATACAATACAAACTTGGTCTCTTTCTTTGAATAAGGCAGCTCCAAAATGCAGATGCTTCAGCCTAGGGCCAGCCAGTGAAAGCACAGTGCGTAGGCGTTGTTAATCTTCTGTCACGTTCTTGAAAATGATCGGACCAAGGTGCAGCGTGAATTGAGTACCACATCTTTAATTACAAAGTGAAACTAGAAACAAAATAACAAAACTTGCGAAGACCGTGACGACGTAGTGCTCTAACACACTAACGCAAACAATATCCCACAAATGCAGGTGGGGAAAAAGCCTACCTAAATATGATCCCCAATTAGAGGCAACGATTACCAGCTGCCTCTAATTGGGAACCACACAAACCACCAACCTAGAAATCTATAAACTAGATAACCCCCCCAGTCACGCTCTGACCTAAACACCATAGAGAACCGAGGGCTCTCTATGGTCAGGGCGTGACATCTTCAATGGTTGGGCTCTGATTGTCTCGGGGTTCTGTCACTCATGGGGACACTACGTCACCGCAGAATCTACGTCAGAGCTAGGCAATTCAAGCCCACTTGGATGCTGCCATAGAGGGGTTGGTTGTTTAGCAACAAAACCGACATGTGAGCAAATATGGGGCAAAACAAACGGGGTTGGCTTAGATTGTTGACAACATGGCTTTCAAATGCATCTTTACAGTTGTTGCTTTGCTAGCTAGCCCTGTTAGCATTGACACGAAATCAGTCAAAGCAAGACGTGGTATCAAGAACAAGAAGAAACTATCTGAAATTAGTGACTTACGATTTCCCACATGAAAGTTTCTCGTCATTGTCGGTAGTGTGGTGGTTAACCTGTCTGGCACCGGGGTTCCGCTAGCGGAACTCCTCCCACATTCCACTGAAAAGGCAGAGCGCGAAATTCAAAAGATATTTTTTAGAAATATTTAACTTTCACACATTAACAAGTCCAATACAGTAAATGAAAGATACACATCTTGTGAATCCAGTCAACATGTCCGATTTTTAAAATGTTTTACAGCGAAAACACCACATATATTTATGTTAGCTCACCACCAAATACAAAAAAGGACAGACATTTTTCACAGCACAGGTAGCATGCACAAAGCCAACCTAACTAACCAAGAACCAACCAAACTAACCAAGAAACAACTTCATCAAATGACAGTCTTATAACATGTTATACAATAAATCTATGTTTTGTTCGAAAAATGTGCATATTTGAGTTATAAATCAGTTTTACATTGCAGCTACCATCACAGCTACCGTCAGAAATAGCACTGAAGCAGCCAGAGTAATTACAGACACCAACGTCAAATACCTAAATACTCATCATAAAACATTTCTGAAAAATCGATGGTGTACAGCAAATTAAAGACAAACATCTTGTGAATCCAGCCAATATTTCCGATTTTTTAAGTCTTTTACAGCGAAAACACAATATAGCATTATATTAGCTTACTACAATAGCCTACCACACTACCGCATTCATTCATCAAGGCACGTTAGCGATAGCAATAGGCACGTTAGCGATAGGGAATAAACCAGCAAAAGATATTAATTTTCACTAACCTTCATAAACCTTCATCAGATGATAGTCCTATAACATCAGGTTATACATACACTTATGTTTTGTTCGAGAATGTGCATATTTAGAGCTGAAATCAGTGGTTATACATTGTGCTAACGTAGCATCTTTTTCCCAGAATGTGCGGATATTTTTATGACACTCAACTATTCTGACCAAATAACTATTCATAAACGTTACTAGAAAATACATGTTGTATAGGAAATTATAGATACACTAGTTCTTAATGCAATCGCCGTGTTAGAATTCTAAAAATAACTTCATTACGACATCCAGCTTAGTTATAGCGAGAGAGTACCCAAAATCTGGGCGCAAACGACTATTTCACATGTTCGACAGATATATGAAATAGCATCATAAAATGGGTCCTACTTTTGATGATCTTTCATCAGAATGTTGTACAAGGGGTCCTTTGTCCAGAACAATCGTTGTTTGGTTTTAGAATGTCCTCTTCTCCAGTCAATTAGCACGGAAAGCTAGCAAAGTAGCGCGAAGCTCTCCTTCCTGAACAAAGGCACACAACGCAACACGCCTAACGTCCCGAATAAATTTCAATAATCTAATAAAACTATATTGAAAAAACATACTTTACGATGATATTGTCACATTTATCAAATAAAATCAAAGCCGGAGATATTAGTCGTCTATAACGGCAGCTTTTCAGAAGGCAAAACCAGGTCCCTTCACGCGCTCTCCAGAAAACAGAAAACTGGTGACACGTCATGCCGAGAGCTTTTATTCAACCCCAGATCAAGTTATACACTCCATTTCTTCTCTCACTGCCTGTCGACATCTAGTGGAAGACGTATGAAGTGCATGTATTCTAATAATACATTTATAGGCAGGCCCTAGAACAGAGCATCGGTTTCAGATTTTCCACTTCCTGTCAGGAAGTTTGCTGCAAAATGAGTTCTGTTTTACTCACAGATATAATTCAAACGGTTTTAGAAACTAGAGAGTGTTTTCTATCCAATAGTAATAATAATATGCATATTGTACGAGCAAGAATTGAGTACGAGGCCGTTTAAATTGGGCACGATTTTCTTCCAAAGTGAAAACAGCGCCCTCTGTCCTCAACAGGTTAATGTCTTTACTATCAAATGAGGAGAGACAAACTTATCACACAGGTCAGAGTTATACTTAAACCAAATCTTTAATCACTTATTAATAAAGGAGCAAGTCAATACAACGCACACATATAAAGTGAATCGATTGAGTGCACTACGATAATGATGGCGGGTCAACGAATCACGCTCAGACGATTCGTTGAGAGCCCCGAGACAAAAGTACAAAGGGATTTTATAGCCTTTCAACCTACATGATGAGCAACAGATGTATAGAATGGGTCACAAGGTTAAGATTTGTATGAAAGACACTTATAATTCACAGCAGACAGTATCTGCTGTGTCAACAGTTATTGTTCATTGCACAGACCAGGGTTTGACCCTGGGGTCATCTCTCCCTGGTACCATATAGAACAGCAACATTAACTCTGGGATGCGGTCTCTTTAGGTTTTATCACCCAAAAGACAGCATAAATCTCCTGTCAGTGTTATCTCCCAGAGGCCCATCCTTAGTAGAACACACACGGATGAGCGTTCTAACATCCCCTTATTCTGTTGCATAAAACAACCATTTGACGCAATAATAGCATTATGACATAATTTTGCAATTTTCCACCCTAGTAGCCATCTGGCCGCCCAGAACCACATCAACTCACAGACTTCTGCCCCATTGAAGCGTGCACATAGTTTCTGTGACGTTAACCCATCTATAGATTTACAGCAGAAGTGCCCATCCAAGAAGGCTCAAAGTCATTGGTCACACATAAAATGACGTCAAATCACGTTATATCTCCCATAGCTTTGATTGGACGGATCATGTCAAGCTCATATTTTCTAAATCTTGGGCAGCAAGCTATCTAGCTAGATAAGCAGTCATCATCATGAATCGCGTGAACAATTTACTGGCAAATCCATTTCAATCCTTGTCATATGAGGAGAAATTAGAGATAAAACATATCGGTGCTTATCGGCCATTGGACATACACATTACACAATAAGTCCAAGTCAGGGTTTAAGCAGTGTTGTGATCGAGACCACCTAAAGCGAGACCGATTCAAGACCAATACCGGGGGGCGGCGACCAAGTCAAGACCGAGACCGGGAGGGGGACAAGGGGTAGAAGACCGAGTCAAGACCGAGACCAGAAAAAGACCATGATTGTAATTTTGTCAAATCACCAGGCTTGGCCGGTGTAGGCCGTCATTGTAACTGACTTGCCAAGTTAAATAAAGGTTAAATAAAATAAAAAATACATATAATACATTTTTTTTAAAGTTCAAAATGTCCAATATTTCTGTGTTCATATTTCAGAACATTTTATGGATTCTTTAGACATTCAGTATAGTGAAAAAAAATGCATGCTGAGGGAAAATAAAGCCACTCTAAAAATTATTACCAACCCAAAGACAGTGGGGATCAATGGGCCTTCTCTGCCTTCAGAGAAGGGCTAATCTAGCTGCAGCATTTAATTGTAATTGAAAATAAAAAAATATCCAATCAGGATTTTTCTTTGCTGGTCTCTGGGGAGATAACTAGCTAAGTCAACCAGTTGGCTAGGCCATCAGAAGCTAGATAAAGGCATCTGCCATTCAACTGTCTTAGGGCAACATTTTGGAGTGACAGTGGAATCAACCAATCACATTTTGAATTAATGGATGGGACCGTTTTTACAAAACAACAGGTCACGGCGCAATAGCGAGCAGTAGTTTTCCCTTGGTCTAGCTAGCTATCTTTTGTTTTCGGCTGGTTTCCAGCGGCTGCACAGGTTTTGTCAAAGAGTATGTTGTTGCTAATTTGTTAGCTTCTCCCTTTTCAAGAATAACTCTCAAAAAGAAGTTACATTTCAAATGATCATCATCATCTGGTGAGTGGAACTGTGATTTTTTTTGCAGCACGCTTGCTGTTAGCCATCTCTTTGAAAGTAAATGATGTGTGTGAAACATTGTTGCATTGTAGCAACATGAAATGTTATTCAAATCTGTTCATATACACCTCTAGGAAGAATATGACACTTAAAAAAAAAATATTCTGATAAGCGACCACTTAGACATGGTCATTTTTATTAATTTCTTAGAATGTTTGGGAATTATGTATACTAAGGCATTTGTCAAAATTCTATAGCAATATAGAGTGGGAAAGCAACAGTGCGTTTGGATAATTTATAGACACTGCAGTAAATAAAACCAAATAAAAACATCTGTCTTGTCCAGGAACAGACTCTACACAGATCGGTGCTCTACAGCCAAGTATTTAGACCCCTTGACTTTTTCAACATTTTGTTACGTTACATTTTGTTACGTTACTTTATTCTAAAATGGATAAAAAATCCTCATCAATACCCCATAATGACAAATCAAAAACATAGTTTTAGAAATGTTTGCAGATATATTACAAATAAAAAAGCAGAAATACCTTATTTATATAAGTATTCAGACCTTTTGCTATGAGACTCAGTTGCATCCTGTTTCCATTGATCATCCTTGAGATGTTTCTACAACCTGATTGGAGTCCACCTGTGGTAAATTCAATTGATTGGACATGATTTGAAAAGGCACACACCTGTCTATATAAGGTCCCACCGTTGACAGTGCATGTCAGAGCAAAAACCAAGCCATGAGGTCGAAGGAATTGTCCGTAGAGCTCTGAGACAGGATTGTGTCGAGGCACAGATCTGGGGAAGGGTACGAAAAAATATTTGTAGCATTGACGTTCCAAAAGAACACAGTGGCCTCCATTCTTAAATGGAAGAATTTTGGAACCACCCGGCCAAACTGAGCAATCGGAGGAGAAGGGCAAGGGACAGGGAGGTGACCAAGAACCTGATGGTCAATCTGACAGAGCGCCAGAGTTCCTCTGTGGAGATGGGATAACCATCCAAGCGTGGCACCATCCCTATTGTGAACCATGGTGGTTGGCAGCATTATGCTGTGGTGATGTTTTTCAGGGGAAGGGACTTGTCAGGATCGAGACAAAGATGAACAGGACAAAGTACAGAGATATTATTGATGAAAATCTGCTCTAGAGCTCTCAGATTGAGGTTTATTTATTTATCATCTCTAGTTGTGTATAGCCACCGAAAAACGATAGGAAGGGGAAAAGTCAGTCACTCACCCACTCCTCCAATGGCATGACATGATATCCTCCTAGCAGCTAGCTAGCTAGCTATTTAGCTAATGTTAGGGTTCATGTTTTTTTGCTTGGTACATAAATAGATACGTTACACTATTAACCACGTTATGACTGACTTGTGATCATTGCCCTTGCTAGTTTGATTGTATTGACATTCCCAGCCTTAGTTACGTTAGTCCGTTTTTTGTCCAGAATATTGAGTCATTGAAACTGAAACAGTCCATCCCAAATGGAGGCAAAAAACAATGTACCAGGCCAGCTGTGATTTACAGCCTGATAGCAATATCTTTGGGACTACCAAGAAATGTATTGGTGAATGATATTAATCATGCATTGAAATGCATCCATCTATTCTGCCAACAATACCTTACCCTTTGTCTACACTAGCACGCTGTGCCGCGCAGTGAAACACCACTTCCCATTAATTTTCAATGGAAGGAAAGCGGTGAGGATCAGAGAGGGCGGGGGACCTTTGGGAGGCAGTGAAAAAGTTAAACATTTCCAACTTTATGCAAATCACCAGCGGCGACCGTTGGGCGATGACCAATCATATCGAGTGGTCCCCATGAAGATTTTGACGCTACACGACCCAAGGCTGGTGACTTTCTTCAGAATAGATGGCTGACAAAAATACTACAATGGAAGCAAATGTAAGTAATTATAACGTCATAACAAATCATGCAAAAAATATATAAATCAAATAAAACTTTATTTGTCACCTTGCCATGAAATGCTTACTTACAAGCCCTTAACCAACAGTGAAGTTCAAGAAAGAGTTAAGAAAATATTTACCAAATAAACTAAAGTAAAAAATAATAAAAAAGTAACACAGTAAAATAAAAATAACGAGGCTATATACAGGGGGTACCGGTACCGAGTCAATGTGCGGGGGTACAGGTTAGTCGAGGTAATTTGTACATGTAGGTAGGGGTGAAGTGACTATGCATAGATAATAAACAGCGAGAGCATCAGTGTAAAAAGCAAATGGAGGGGGTGTCAATGTAAATAATCTGGTGGCCATTTGATTTATTGTTCAGCAGTCTTATGGCTTGGGTGTAGAAGCTGTTAAGGAGCCTTTTGGTCCTAGACTTGGTGTGCCGGTACTGCTTGAAGTGCGGTAGCAGAGAAAACAGTCTATGACTTGGGTGACTGGAGTCTTTGACAATTTTTGGGGCTTTCCTCTGACACTGACAAGTATATAGGTCCTGGATGGCAGGAAGCTTGGCCCCCGTGATGTACTACTCTCTGTAGCGCCTTACGGTCAGATGCCGAGCAGTTGCCATACCAGGCGGTGATGCAACCAGTCAGGATGCTCTCCATGGTGCAGCTGTAGAACTTGTTGAGTATCTGGGGATAGTTCGTTGGTGATGTGGACACCAAGGAACTTAAAACTCTCAACCTGCTCCACTACAGCCCCGTCGATGTTAATGGGGGCCTGTTTGGCCCGCCTTTTCCTGTAGTCCATGATCAGCTCCTTTGTCTTGCTCACATTGAGGGAAAGGTTGTTGTCCTGTCACCACACTGCTAGGTCTCTGACCTCCTCCCTATAGGCTGTCTCATCATTGTCGGTGACCAGGACTACCACTGTTGTGTCGTCAGCAAACTTAATGATGGTGTTGGAGGCGTGTTTGGCCATGCAGTTGTGGGTGAACAGGGATTACAGGAGGTGACTAAGCACACACCCCTGAGGGGCCCCAGTGTTGAGGATCAGCGTCCCGTCAGGAAGTCCAGGATCCAGTTGCAGAGGGAAGTGTTTAGTCCCAGGGTCCTTAGCTTAGTGATGAGCTTTGCGGGCACTATGGTGTTGAAAGCTGAGCTGTAGTCAATGAACAGCATTCTCACTTAGGTGTTCCTTTTGTGAATGTTGACCTGTTTAAAGATCTTGCTCACATCGGCTACCGAGAGCGTTATCACACAGTTGTCCAGAACAGCTGGTGTTCTCATACATGCTTTAGTGTTGCTTGCCTCGGAGCGAGCATAAAAGGCGTTTAGCTCGTCTGGTAGGCTCGCATCACTGGGCAGCTCGCGGCTGGGTTTCCCTTTGTAGTCCGTAATAGTTTTCAAGCCCTGCCACATCCGACGAGCATCAGAGCTGGTATAGTAGGATTCAATTTTAATCCTGTATTGACGCTTTGCTTGTTTGATGGTTCGTCTGAGGGCATAGCAGGATTACTTATAAGCTTCCTGATTAGTGTCCCGCTCCTTGAAAGCGGCAGCTCTAGCCTTTATTTAAAATACATTTTTTATTGATTATCCGAAACATACAATATACTTGCAATGAAGCCGCTCAACAACTACACCACACCAGTCCTCCAACAGACTCCTATTCAGAGAGACACACAGATGCATCCAGGGTCAATGCCCTGCTCAAGGTAACGCTGAAAGATCTCCCACCAGGCCAAAAGAACGTGAACCCGAACCCTCCAAGACCCCCTCCACAGTTCCCAAATAGCTGTTCCTCAACCATTCGAGACCCCTCCTACAGTCCCCCCCAAGAATAAAAAATATTATATAAAAATAAAAATACAATTAATTCCATTCCCCACCCCCAAAAACCCCCCAATGCACCAACAACCAAGAAAATGAACTAAAGAGAAAAAAGAAAAAGACAGAAGAAAACAAGGCAAAAAAACCAACAACAAAAAACTAAAAAACAATACACATCAAAGACAAAACAGTATATGTTATATTCCTTTTCTTTTAGCCACGTAAAGACATATCTTCTTTTTTTATAATCTGCTAAACCGTTACAATTATAACTGGCTATACTCTTATTTCACCCCTTACCATAACTAGATACTATTCTCAGTCTAAATTGACCATAATTAGTGCTTGTAAAGTTACTGCCATCAGAGGTATTATGAAGGTCAAAATTAGAGCTTTAAAATGTCTGATATTTAGATTTCAAGAAATAGGTTCTAGCAATATTTGTTTTATCCCTTGCCTGTTTGCCTGTGAGTCAATGCCACATATGTTAGAA
This sequence comes from Salvelinus namaycush, assembly GCF_016432855.1. Lineage (NCBI taxonomy): Eukaryota > Metazoa > Chordata > Actinopteri > Salmoniformes > Salmonidae > Salvelinus > Salvelinus namaycush. Next base: position 51,676,364 of record NC_052307.1, read on the forward strand.
AATCGAGACAAGATATTATGTGTGTAGTAAATCTGAGTAGGTTGATGTGTATGATATTGGATGTGATTTAGTGAGAGTATGTACGATGTCTGTATAAGAGCAAGACTATGTGTGCTGTCCAAATAAATAATAACTCCGCCAATTTCCATGGTTGAGTGTCTATGTGTGTAACATGTATAGCATATACCCTTAATATTCATGATGATAATTGTAATCCATATCTTATCAATGTCATAGTTGCATCATAATTACCTTTAACATCATTGAAAAACACATCCCAACATTTCCATAGCAATTGACGTTTCACATGATCATGAAAGAGACCTTGCATTACTCTAGAGACTGATTCACTACAGTACAAATGTATTCCGTACAATATATGACTATTCCCCAATGCCCCTATTCTGATATCTTCCCCTTGCTTGTTGTAAACATATATAAACTTGTAGACAAGTACATAGAAAAGATAGACAAACAAGAAACATATTAAATTATAAAACAGTTCTCGACAATAGAGAGAGAGGTGAGAGAAGAGAAGAGAAAAGAGAGAAAGAGAGACAGAGAAGAGAGAGCGATTGTGTGTGTGTGTGTGTGTGTGTGTGTGTGTGTGTGTGTGTGTGTGTGTGTGTGTGTGTGTGTGTGTGTGTGTGTGTGTGTGTGTGTGTGTGTGTGTGTGTGTGTGTGTGTGTGTGTGTGTGTGTGTGTGTGTGTGTGTGTGTGTGCATAAGTCTGTATGTGTAAGCGAGCATGTAATTGAGTGCGTGTGTGTTCATATCCACTTCATGGTGTTCAGATATTTTTACAGTTCCCATACTTTGTTTTTTTCGTAACTGTAAGTCTCGGAAGAATTTAGTACAGCCATGCTGTTATGGAGCTGTCTCGGAATAGCTGTCCATCCATAAAGAGTTTGTCCACAATAAGAAAGTCACGCTTACCCTTCTCCCTCTGTTGCCTTTGTACCGGATACAGTCTCTTACAACGTTTGTTTCTCAATGACCAATCTCCCTTGGAAATTGGTCATTGAGACCGAATTTGGTCCCTTTAAGCTCCCTTCCCCTGCTTTTGATCAGCTCCTTTTGTTGGTAGTGTTCAAATTTTGCGATGATCGGTCAGGGACCCTTGGTCTTGTCGCTCCAAGCTCCAAGTCTGTGTATTCGGTGGACAGCCACCTTGTTTACAGTCTCTATAGGAAGTTTCAAGGCGGATTGCATGAATTCTCTGATCGCGCCCTCTGGATTATTGGATGCGTCCTCAGGAATCCCCGAAAAAAATAGATTTTCACGCATGCTACGACTTTGTATGTCTAGTAGCGACTCCTTCATCACCCTGTTCTCCCTGAGTAGACAATCCACGTTGGAATCGTGGATTTTAACCTTGGCTGTGAGTGCCTTGTTCTCTCCTTGGAGCATGAGAATTTCACTCTGGCTAAACCCTAAACTCCCCTTCAGCAAACTTAATGCTACCTCATCACACAACTTTTCCAGTGTTGTATGGATTCCAGCCAGCGCACTAGCCTCTACTTCAATGGTAAGTAAATTGTCGGTGTCTGTAGATTAATCTGTCATTCTTTTTTTTGTAGGGTTAAAGATATTTTGTGAGGTAGTCGGATCTTTCCATGATGGAGTATGTTGTTCCTCCATAGCGTAAAGCTGTTGGTACTTGTCGATTTCCCTCAGGATCTCCTTAGTATCCAGGTTGGCTCTTTACTGCAACCAGTTGTTTTACGAAATGATAACAATGAGTCTTTCCCACAACGATAACAGGTGTCTGTAGTACAGCCAGCTAGCACTGGCGGAATCCACACAAAAAAACGTTTGCTATTCGTATTCAATTAATAGCGGTTTCTTTTTAATCAAAAAGCCTTTAGCTCGATGCGGAGGTTGTCTGTAATCCATGGCTTCTGTTTGGGATATGTACGTACGGTCACTGTGGGGACGACATCGTCGATGCAGTTGAGAGGAATATGTTAGTTAATGTAGAGACAAACAATTATGCATATTTTTGGTCATAAAGTTCATTTACGAAAATCGCTATTTAGCAAACTAGCTGACTAGCTAACATTAGCCAGCCAGCTGGCTAGCTTTATGGGCGTTGTTATTCTGGTTGTCGTCTTATGAAACAGTGGATGTAAAGAATCTAGATCTACACCACTACACTTCCTTATGCATCATGTAAATACTCTAAAACCAGTTCTTCTCAATATCTAATTTCCTTCATCTGCACCGATCTGAGGACACAGGACTGGTGTAGTATTACATCAATTGAGAGACTTAATTTCAACCAGTAGAGAATGTGAACAGCTTTATTGAAAGAAGTTCATTATCCAAGTGTTATAAATGCATAATGCATGCATTATAAATATTATAATTGTATAATTATATTATAAATATAAGTTCAATCTGTACTTCAATGCACATCTGGTGTCCATTATAAAAATGGAGGAAGAAAGAGAAGGTGGGAAGAGAGGTGTGAGGGAGTGTAAAATACAAAGGGAAAGAGGTAAGAACAGAGGAGCAGGGAAGACAGCATATGATTAATGAATTACAGTGCTACTAAACTTAATATTCTCTCAGTTCATCACAATTGCATAATAGTATCTCTAGCTGTGACTCCTAACCAGCCTTGGGCTCCCTGGTGGCCCGAAGGTTATCTTAAGAGCGGATGAGGTGCGATGACGGGTCTGAGTTTGGCATCCTCTCTCACATAAAAACATACCTGCAGACAAGAGACAGATGGAGAGAGACAGCATGATTAAGCCTAGCGTTTTTTTAAATTCTAGCACTGTCATTCATCTTAATCATCAGGGGGTGAAATTGACCTTGGATCATTAACTCTGGGACTACTCCATCTCTATCTGTATTTCAATGTAAAGCATCTCTTGAATAAGACTTCCTGTTGACCCGACCAAGTGACCTCTCACCTCTGATCATGCTGTGCTCTCTATGTAGCCAGTTCAGATGCGGGAAGGGTTGACCGACACAGCTGATATAACCTAGAGGATTTAGGGAGAAGAGGGGAGAGGGATAAAGTGAAGGGGGAGACTGTTATTGAGAAAATCAGGTTGTTAAAGAGACAGTGTTCAACAGAAATCTGTGTGTGTGGCCTTACCCGGTGTCCACACTAAGTGGCTGCAGAGTACTTTATACTGAAAAACATACACAGACACACGAGGACAAACAATATCACGTAGTTATAGAAATAATGAAGTGTCTTACTTTCTCCATGGTTAGCCCTCTTGCCTATTTTTTGAAGGTGGAAGGAGCCACAGTAATACACTTGAGCCTGCTTACTGCAAAACACAATCCATCAATCAGATTGAAACACAAGTGTGTAGGTGTGGGTTATAGGGTGTCTAATTGTTCTACATTTTTTCAATATGGGTGACTCTTAAAAAAGCCTGTAAGTAGAAATCAAAGGGAGAGAAACTGGGAATTGAATAACTGTGGGTAGCAATATTGCAATGTGGGTAGCTCTTAAAAGAGAGACGCTGGTTATGTATGGTGTAGTCTATGGTGTTGCCAGGGTACAGCACCCTCTTCGAAGAAGTAGGAGGTGAACATCTCCTGCAAATGGATTGCCTCCCGTGCTGCGATGTTAGCCCCGATACTTGAAACATCCTGCAGAGCAGCAGACCTCTCCTCTGGCACATGGTGGCGAGCTGCAGATCCCCTCCTGGTCCTTCTGTCCATCCTAATGAAGATATGCAGGACACAGGTAGCTTTCACACACCTGAATTCCTCCAGGAGGCAGTCCCAGATGGCCCTGGTCACCCAACCTTGCAGTGCCCTCGTTTTGAAGGAATCTCCAGTTGCAAGGTATCTGTAGGAATATGGAAGATAATGTCATTATTTGACTTTTCCATCAGTTCGTTGTGGATTACTGAAGTCTAATATCTCTTTTAACAAATCATGATAACGTCGGATAGCTAGACGTATGTGCACACATGTGCATGTGAAGCATGTGACAACAGCAGGATCATATCAATGATAGTATCACAAATGAATACATACAGTAAATACCACTTGAAGCTTGATGATGAGTTGATCATTTGAATCAGCTGTGAAGTACTAAAACAAAAATGTGCACCCCTTTGAGTCCCCAGGACCGGGACTGAGAACCACTGCACTTCATTGGGACCTCTTCATCTGCAGACAGACTTTCTGTATCTGAGTACAGGAAACATCACAAGAAACAGACTTCATTATACTCAAATTAGACAGCACTTATATTATGTTACTATTATCTCTGTCCTCACTTCTAGGGACTGGAACTACATAAAGTACCAGCCCTATCCAGAATAGCCTACACTCTCACTTTGACAGTTGGGGCTGCTATCCTTTCACCCTCCTCCATGGCTGTGAGCTAGCTATCTACAAATGCAATAGCTAGCTAATATGAAGTTAGGTAGCTGGTGATATTTAATTCACTTAGCTAGCTAGCTATACAGTATGTAAAGATGGCTAGATAGCTACCTAGCTAAGTTAGCAGCTCATTTGAATTAGCCTGCACTGTAGCTAGTAAGTTAATAATACATAGTTTTTTTTACATTTTCAAAATGTATTTACTTACTTGAATAGGTTCTCCCAGCCTTGTGGACGAATGGAAACAGGGCAGCAAAGTTTGTTTGTCACCAGAGCAGTTTAGAGCATATTACTATTTACCTGTGAATAAATTCATGAAATGGAGAATGGATTAAACTGTTTACCCATTTAACAACCAGACCATACAAGAGCAGCACGTGGCAATTTACCACGTATTAATGTATCCAGGGCATTAGTGTACATCAATCGGAGGGCCTGTTGTCCGGACCTCTGGCAGTCTCTATGGTACCACAGGGTTCAATTCTCGGGCCGACTCTTTTCTCTGTATATATCAACGATGTTGCTCTTGCTGCGGGTGATTCCCTGATCCACCTCTACGCAGACGACACCATTCTGTATACATCTGGCCCCTCTTTGGACACTGTGTTAACTAATCTCCAAACGAGCTTCAATGCCATACAACACTCCTTCCGTGGCCTCCAGCTGCTCTTAAAGGCTAGTAAAACTAAATGCATGCTTTTCAACCGTTCGCTGCCCGCACCTGCCCGCCCGACTAGCATCACTACTCTGGACGGTTCTGACCTAGAATATTTCGACAACTACAAATACCTAAGTGTCTGGCCTGACTGTAAACTCTCCTTCCAGACTCATATAAAACATCTCCAATCCAAAATTAAATCTAGAATTTGCTTCCTATTTCGTAGCAAAGCCTCCTTCACTCACGCCTCCAAACATACCCTTGTAAAACTGACTATCCTACCGATCCTCGACCTCGGCGATGTCATTTACAAAATAGCTTCCAATACTTTACTCAGCAAACTGGATGCAGTCTATCACAGTGCCATCCGTTTTGTCACCAAAGCCCCTTATACCACCCACCACTGCGACCTGTATGCTCTAGTCGGCCCTCGCTACATATTCATCGCCAGACGCACTGGCTCCAGGTCATCTATAAGTCTATGCTAGGTAAAGCTCCGCCTTATCTCAGCTCACTGGTCACGATAACAACACCCACCCGCAGCACGCGCTCCAGCAGGTATATCTCACCGGTCGTCCCCAAAGCCAACACCTCCTTTGGCCGCCTTTCGTTCCAGTTCTCTGCTGCCAATGACTTGAACGAATTGCAAAAATCACTGAAGCTGGAGACTTATATTTCCCTCACTAACTTTAAACATCAGCTATCTGAGCAGCTAACCGATCGCTGCAGCTGTACATAGCCCATCTGTAAATAGCCAACCCAATCTACCTACCTCATCCCCATATTGTTTTTATTTACTTTTCTGCTCTTTTGCACACCAGTATTTCTACTTGCACATCATCATCTGCTCATCTATCACTCCAGTATTAATTTGCTAAACTTGAATTACTTCCCTACTATGGCCTATTTATTGCCTTACCTCCTCACGCCATTTGCACACACTATAGACTTTTTTCTATTGTGTTTTTGACTGTATGCTTGTTTATTCCACGTGTAACTCTGTGTTGTTGTTTGTGTCGCACTGCTTTGCTTTATCTTGGCCAGGTCGCAGTTGTAAATGAGAACTTGTTCTCAACTAGCTTACCTGGTTAAATAAAGGTGAAATAAAAATAGAATTAAATAAAAATCATGGAATGTTGAGTGAAATATAACTTTTTTTTTATTTATTTTTTTACATATTATTAAGTTGGTTTTGTAACATAACATAAACTGGGTATTTTATACTTTTGACTGATATTATAAGTGTCTGATTTTTCATATCTGCAAAGTAGTTAAAACGCTGTCACTTACACATTCAACTTTAGCTCACAGGTTACTTTGTGTGCTAAATGTGAAATGTTTTTTGCAATGGGAAGTAATAGTTGTACATTTCAATTGGGAAATGCTTAATGGTTGTGTTTTTGTATTCTTATGATTGGGACCTACTGGCTTATTATGTCCGAGTTTATGGACTGCTTATCCTTTAACATCATAGTGTGTGTGACTGCTGTCTTTCCATCAGCCCTGTGCAATGGTGTAGAGGTGCCTGGAGAAGTCAGTATACTCTAATTTTGCCAAAAAGTTCCTAAAGGGCCCACCCAATGAAGCAAAGGCACCCTGTGTAAAAAATCCTGTTTTCCTATGTTTGTTGAGTTTTCCAATAGATTTTTCAGATTTCCACTCTCAAAATCAAACCTTTTTTTATAGACGAAATTACAGAATCTAATTTCAGAACTAGATGTTTTAAGTCCACAACAATGCTTAAAACACACCAATCTGATTGGGTGGGCTTGTGTCCACCCAGGCCCCATCCATGTGTACACCCCTGATGCAAATAGTGCATGACGACAATTGCACATCACAAATAGCCTAGTAAACAACACTTCAGACTACATTTTTTCAATAACTGGTTTGCGTACCCATTATTGACTTAGTTAGTATTTAATGGTAGACAGGGGCAAAACTTTGGTTTTAGAAGTGGAGGGGACATAACTTTTTATTGAAAAAAATATTCAGGCTGTTTATCTGACTATCTGACCGCTCGGAGGCATCCGCATGGTCCTAAAGCACACCATTGCCTCGTTTTGTAAACTGGAGGGGGCAAAAATGCAATTTCAGAATGTGGGGGGGACATGTCCCAGTGAAAGTTGTGCCCCTGCTGGTAGATATCTTCAATTGAAACGTATTTTCTACCCTACCGGCTACCGATGTCATTCTTCTGTGAGCTGCTCCATGCCAGAACCAGTTCAGAGCGGCACATTCTTGCTCCCTGAAGATGATATTGTGCTGGAACACTGGCCTTTGTGTTTTACAAAAAGTGCACTCTCCTACATGAGTGCGCTGGTATTACGGTTGCTGTCCTTTCAGAATCACAAACCTGTCACACTCTGAAGGCCTATAGGTTCGCCACTGCGCAAACATGTCTATAATAGATAAGGCTGTTAACGTACTAATGTTTAAAGAAAGGAGTGTATATATTTGGACTGGCGAAGCGGTTTTATGCGCTGACAGAATGGAAGCTGATTATTATGAGTTTTTTACTCAGCTGGTCTCTGGAGAAATTACGAGTCCTCACTATCCGAGACCGAGTCAAGACCACCGATACATTTGTACATTGGTGTCGGATACATGTGTACTTGGTGTTGACCAAGTCTTGGATTACTGGTGAAATTAAACTTTGGGGCTCAAAAATTGATATAGGAAAAAAATAGATGTATCTTTTGTCTCTGTGCTTCATAAGTTCCATTCAGTTCGCATAGGGCTGAATGTATCTCACTGGAGAATGCATCCGACGGAGCGAAACAGGGCCCTTCTGTCTCTGTATGTGAACCCCATCTACCGTGCATTTGGAAAGTATTCAGACCCCTTGACTTTTTCCACATTTTCTTATGTTATAGCCTTATTCTAAAATTTGTAAAAATATATATATTTTTCATCATCAATCTACACACAATACCCCATAATGACAAAGCAAAAACTGATTTTTAGACATTTTTGTGAATGTATTAATGATAAAAAACTGTAAAAAAAAGTATTCAGACCCTTTACTCAGTACTTCGTTGAAGCACCTTTGGCAGCAACTACAGCCACGAGTCTTCTTTGATATGACGTTACAAGCTTGCCACACCTGTATTTGGAGAGTATCTCTCATTCTTCTCTGCAGATCCTCTCAAGAACTGTCAGGTTGGATGGCGAACATCGCTGCACAGCTATTTTCAGGTCTCTCCAGAGATGTTAGATTCAAGTCTGGGCTCTGGCTGGGCCACTCAAGGACATTCAGAGACTTGTCCCGAAGCCGCTCCTGCGTTGTCTTGGCTGTGTGCTTAGGGTCGTTGTCCTGTATTGAAGGTGAACCTTCAACCCAGTCTGAGGTCCTGAGCGCTCTAGCGCAGGCTTTCATCAAGGATATCTCTGTACTTTTCTCCGTTCATCTTTCCCTTGATCCTGACTAGTCTCCCAGTCCCTGCCGCTGAAAAACATCCCCACAGTATGATGCTGCCACCATGCTTCACCGTAGGGATGGTGCCAGGTTTCTTCCAGACGTGACGCTTGGCATTTAGGCCAAAGAGTTCAATCTTGGTTTCATCCGACCAGATAATGAAGTTTCTCATGGTCTGAGAGTCCTTTAGGTGCCTTTTTCGCAAACTCCAAGCGGGCTGTCATGTGCCTTTTACTGAGGAGTGGCTTCAGCCTGGCCACTCTACCATAAAGGCCTGATTGATCGAGTACTGCAGAGATGGTTGTCCTCCTGGAAGGTTATCCCATCTCTACAGAGAAACTCTGGAGTTCTGTCAGAGGGACCTTCGGGGTCTTGGTCACCTCCCTGACCAAGGCCATTCTCCCCCGATTGCTCAGTTTGGCTGGGCGGCCAGCTCTAGGAAGAGTCTTGGTGGTTCCAAACCTCTGACAATTCCTTCAACCTCATGGCTTGGTTTTTGCTCTGACATGCACTGTAAACTGTGGGACTTAACATAGACAGGTGTGTGCCTTTTAAAACCATGTCCAGTCAATTGAATTTACCACAGGTGGACTCCAATCAAGTTGTAGAGTCTCATAGCAAAGGGTGATCAATGGATTCAGGATGCACCTGAGCTTAATTTTGAGTCTCATAGTAAAGGGTCTGAATACTTTTTTTCCTTTTATTAAATAAATTTGCTAAAACTTCTAGAAACCTGATTTCGCTTTGTCATTATGGGGTATTGTGTGTAGATTGAGGATTTTAAATCGTTTTTAATCCATTTTAGAATAAGTCTGTAACGTAACAAAATGTGGAAAAGGTGAACATTTCTGAATACTTTCCGAATGCACTGTAGGTTTAGATTCCATCACTCTCACACAGAAAACCCCCAATGGCAAAAAGCCTCCTCAGCAGAGATTCTATAAGGGTAAATGAATAAATAACAAATCATTCAGGACTATATTGGGTGCAGCACAGTGGAGGCTCCTCAGAGGAGGAAGGGAATTTCAGTGAATTTCATACAAATTGAAATAGTTCAAGTTATTATTTTTTAGATAAAGCTATACTAAATGTTTTCACGTCACCAAATAATTGACTAAAACACACTCTTTTACAATGAAGGTCTACAGTTGCCTCAGCAGCACTCTGTAGGGTAGCACCAAGGTGAAGCCGGAGGACATTTAGCTTCTGTCCTCTGTGTACATTGACTTCAATAGAAAACCTAGGAGGCTCATGGTTCTCAACCCCTTCCATAGACTTACACAGTAATTATAACGTCCTACAACCTATCAGAGCTCTTGCAGCATGAACTGACTTGTTGTCCACCTAATCAAAGGATCAGGAATGTACTGAAAGCATAAGCTACAGCTAGCTAGCACTGCAGTGCATCACATGTGGTGAGTAGTTCACGCAAAGAGAGAGAAAGACAATAGTTGAACAGTTTTGAACAAATACATTTCTTCCAAAATTAAGGAGAGTTTACTTTGATTTTTTTTTACTTAGCTAGCAAATGCAGCTTGCTATTTTAGCCTACTCAGACAGAGAGGGATGCTATGTTAGCTAGCTACGGCTATCCAACATTAGAACTCTTCCAAGTCAAGGTAAGCTTTTGGTTTTATTAATTTATTGCCACCGGGGCCCGCCGGTGTAACTGCTTAACTGCTTTCAGCTAGATGCAGGCAAGAGTGTGTAAGGCGGTGTTGAATGGCGGTATTGATTACTCAAAATTGTCTCTACCTGTGCACCTACATTTTCAACTTTTAATTCATAATGGGTACAGGGAAAATTTGACTACCACGTAGTAGCCTAAACCTATTAATGTTACATTGAGCTGGGTTAATGGAATATGAATGACATTCATCCAATATGTTGTGATAGAAATAAGGTCATGCTCATAATTTTTTAAAATCATCCTCCCTCATCTTAAACGGCACCGACCGCCAGTCGTGCAGCATCACCCAACCTCACCCTATCCCACCACACCCGAAGATATTTGTCTGCCCCTCTTGCCCATGAGTTTGTAAAAGTCTGTTCACTGCCGGACTGCTTGTGATTTCTTTCCTCCCTCCCTAATCTCTCCCTCTCCCTCCCTGTGATTCTCTTATTTTGTCCCTATTCTCTCTTTTTCTCTTTCTTTCTCTCTTCATCACCCTCCCTCTCTCTCCTGTGAACCCCAAATACGATTTTAATGCCATTTTCCTGAAGTGGCATGAAGGATGGCAGCGTGGCTGAAGAGAGCAGCCACAGGGAAATCATTCTTTGACTACACAGGCCAGGCGGGGGATGTCGAGTCAGGACAAAGTCAAAAGCTGAATTGAGGAACGAGAAATAGTTAAATATTTCAGGAAGGTCAGGGGGAGCAGCTGCTTTCTGCATGGGAGTGGCAGTGTGTGTGTGTCTGTGTGTGTGTGTGTAGATGTGATGACTGAGGTGGTATGCTTGGTTGTCTCTATAGTCCCTATTTGGACTGACATTCTGTGCAAAGAGCAAAACAGAGGAGAACATAGGCAGGGGGACACATGAAGGGATGCAGGGTGACGCAGAGGGAGGGGAGGTAAGATGTGAGAGAGAGGCAGAGTGAGGCAGGAAGAAAGGGGAGGAGAGACAAAGGATGGAATGGAGAGGCAAGGTAAGGCTTAAAGACATGAACTTTCCTCTCTTTGTCGCTCTCTCATTCAATTCAATTCAAAGGGCTTTATTGGCATGGGAAACATATGTTTACATAGACAAAGCATGTGAAATCGATAATGAACAAAAGTGAAATATACAATAACAAATAAACAGTAAACATTACACACAAAAGTTCCAAAGGAATAGAGACATTCCAAACGTCATATTATAGCTATATACAGTGTTGTAACGATGTGCAAATAGTTAACGTACAAAAGGTGGGAAAAATAAATATGGTGTTTGTTCTTCACTGGCTGCCCTTTTGTATTTGTAGGCAGCAGCTACTCTTCCTGGGGTCCAGCAAAATTAAGGCAGTTTATACAGTTTTAAAAACATTACAAAACATTCACAGATTTCACAACAGGCCCCTACTCCACCACTGCCACATATCTACAGGACTAAATCCATGTGTGTGTGTATATTGCGTATGTTAGTGTGTGTGTGTGTGTGTGTGTGTGTGTGTGTATGCATGTGTCTGTGCCTCTGTTTGTGTTGCTTCACAGTCCCCGCTGTTCCATAACGTTTTTTTCAGTTTTTTAAATCTAATTTTACTGCTTTCATCAGTTACTTGATGTGGAATAGAGTTCCATGTAGTCATGGTGCGCCTCCCATGTTCCATGTAGTACTGTGCGCCTCCCATAGTCGGTTCTGGACTTGTGGACTGTGAAGAGACCTCTGGTGGCATATCTTGTGGGGTATGCATGGGTGTCTGAACTGTGTGCCAGTGGTTCAGACCGACAGCTCGGTGCATTCAGCATGTCAATACCTCTCATAAATACAAGTAGTGATGAAGCCAATCTCTGCTCCACTTTGAGCCAGGAGAGATTGACGTACATATTATTAATATTAGCTCTCTGTGTACATCAAAGGGCCAGCCGTGCTGCCCTGTTCTGAGCCAATTGCAAGTCCTTTTTAGTGGTACCTGACCACACGACTGAACAGTAGTCAAGGTGCAACAAAAGTAGGGCCTGTAGGACCTGCCTTGTTGATAGTGTTGTTAAGAAGGCAGAGCAGCGCTTAATTATGGACATACAGCTCCCCATCTTAGCTACTGTTGTATCAATATGTTTTGACCATGCCAGTTTACAATCCAGAGTTACTCCAAGCAGTTTAGTCATCTCAACTTGCTCAATTTCCACATGATTTATTACAAGATTTAGTTGAGGTTTAGGGTTTAGTGCATGCTTTGTCCCAAATGCAATGCTTTTAGTTTTATAAATATTTAGGGATAACTTATTCCTTGCCACCCACTCTGAAACGAACTGCAACTCTTTGTTAAGTGTTGTAGTCATTTCAGTCGCTGTAGTAGCTGACGTGTATAGTGTTGAGTCATCCACATACAGTACATAGACACTCTGGCTTTACTGAAAGTCAAGTAAAGATTGAAAAAAGCAAGGGGCCTAAACAGCTACCCTGGGGAATTCCTGATTCTCCCTGGATTATGCTAGAGAGGCTTCGATTAAAGAACACCCTCTGTGTTCTGTTAGACAAGTAAATCTTTATCCACATTATCGCAGGGGATGTAAAGCCAGAACACATACGTTTTTCCAGCAGCAGACTATGATCGATAATGTCAAAAGCTGCACTGAAGTCTAAAAAGACAGCCCCCTCAATCATTTTATCATAATTTTCTCTCAGCCAATCATCACTCATTTCTGTAAGTGCTGTGCATGTTGAGTATCCTTCCCTATAAGCGTGCTGAAAGTCTGTTGTCAATTTGTTTACCTTGAAATAGCATCGTATCTGGTCGAACACCATTTTTGTCCAGAAGTTTACTAAGTGTTGGTAACAGGCTGATTGGTCGGCTATTTGAGCCAGTAAAGGGGGCTTTACTATTCTTGGGTAGTGGAATGACTTTATCCTCCCTCCAGACCTGAGGTCACACACTTTCTAGTAGGCTTAAATTGAAGATGTTGCAATATTGTCTGCTATTATCCTCAGTAATAATCCATCCAGATTGTCAGACCCCGGTGGCTTGTCATTGTTGATAGACAACAATAATTGTTCACCTCTTCCACACTGACTTTACGGAATTCAAAAGCAATATTATTGTCTTTCATAATTTGATCCGATATACTTGGATGTGTAATGTCAGCATTTGTTGCTGGCATGTCATCCCTAAGTTTACTTATTTTGCCAATGGAAAAGTAATTAAAGTAGTTGGCAATATCAGTGGGCTTTGTGATAAATGAGCCATCTGATTCAATGAATGATGGAGCCGAGTTGGATTTTTTCCCAAAAATGTAATTTAAGTGCACCAAAGCTTTTTACTATCATACTTTATATAATTTATCTTTGTTTCATAGTATAGTTTTTTTTTATTTAGTTTATTCACATGATTTCTTAATTTGCAATATGTTTGCCAATCAGTTGGGCTACCAGTCTTACTTGCCAAACCTTTTGCCTCATCCCTCTCAACCACACAATTTTTCAATTCCTCATCAATCCAAGGGGATTTAACAGTTTTTACAGTCATTTTCTTAATGGGTACGTGCTTATTAGTAACTGGAATAAGCAATTTCATAAATGTGTCAAGTGCAGCATCTGGTTGCTCCTCATTACACACCACAGACCAGCAAATATTATTTACATAATCAGCATATGAATCACCACAAAAATTATTGTATGACCTCTTATATACTCACTATATTAGGCCCAGCCTTTGGATCTTTAGTTTTCCTAGATATGCCTATTATATTGTGATCCCTACATCCTATATATTTGAATACTACTTTAAAGCAAATTTCTGCAGCATTAGTAAAGATGGGATCAATACATGTTGATGATTTCATTCCTGTGCTGTTACCAACTACCCTGGTAGGTTGACTGACAAGCTGAACCAGGTTGCAGGCACTGGTTACTGGGTACTTTGAATGCTAAAATCAGTTCTTTAAAATCCTTTTTCAAATGTTCAGAGCTAGCCCTCCTGCTGTTGTTTGACCCCACATGGACTACGGCAGTTTCAGCTCCTGGCATCTGTCGTAGAACAGTCAGAAGCAGCCTTGTTATGTCCTGTACTCGTGCTCCTGGGTAGCACAGGGTTTTTGCCTTGGGGACTGAGATGTTTCTCACCATAGAGCTGCCTATGATGACAGCTGGTGATGTTGAATGGGCCTGTGTCTCAGGTAGCCTCACGGTCTGATGAGGCTGGGAGCTCCGAGGATCTGAACCCGAGGTTGAAGCCACCGGAGAGGGAGACAGAACCGAGGACGTAGACGCAGGTACCTCCGGATCTGATCTTGAATGGGAAGCCCCCAAGGAAGAAGGCGCCGGAACCTCTGGACCCAGGGCGGCAAAGCTGTTTCTGGTCTATGTCAGATCTGGGTTCAACATCTCCATGGAGACCTCCATTGCCAGGGGATGCTTTCTTCGACTTCCACGGCGAGTGACGTACCTCCATCGCTGGTTGGTTGGGTCGAGAACAGCTCCTTCTCCAGGGAAGGGGGAGACCCAATCGGGGATGGAACCCTGCTGAGCACCGGCCAGTCGGCTGTGGAGAGCCGACACGGTGGCAAAACTTCCACCAGGCCAGAGCAGCGTCCGGCAAATGGGGTGGAAGAAAAATAAAACGTAGGCGGGCGTGGATTCCCCAGTAGCTGGGCTTTCGTGTCTCTCCCCCTATGCTGAATCAGGCAGGATCCCGGGACAGACAGCAGTGCTCAGAGCAACTAAGCCCAACAGAGCTGCAGGAGCCAAAATAAAATAAAAGTATATAAAAACACTGTCAGGTTTCAAACATACGTCACAAATCTTGCTGTTGTGATGGCACACTGTGGTATTTCACCCAATAGATATGGGAGTTTATCAGAATTTGATTTGTTTTCAAAAGATCTGAAAGAAATATGTCAATCTAATTTGGTCATACATTTGGCGGGAGATTAGGAAGTGCAGCTCAGTTTACACCTCTATTTTGTGGGCAGTGTGCACATAGCTTCTCTTCTCTTGAGAGCCAGTATCAAGGCTATGCTATGCTCTCTCAATAGCAAGGCTACGCTCACTGAGTCTTTACATAGTGAAAGCTTTCCTTAATTTTGGGTCAGTCACAGTGGTCAGGTATTCTGCCAATGTTTACTCTCTGTTTAGGGCCAAATAGCATTCTAGTTTGCTCTGTTTTTTAATAATTATTTCCAATGTCAAGTATCTTTTTGTTTTCTCATTTGGTTTGGTCTAATTGTGTTGCTCTGTGGGGTCTCTTTGTATTTGTGAACAGAGCCCCAGAACCATCTCTCTCCCTATGGTTAGTGTTAATAGTGATGATGTGATTGGTTTCATATGCACTTTTAACCTGGTCTAAAAAAACTTGCATGCATGTGTGGGTATAGTCATGGCGATAGTGTGTGGTAGGTACATTCATCCGCTTCTACACTTCTCTGCCTCTGTTCCCTTTATACCCTCTGTCTATGTGATCTATATTTATATGGCTATAGCAAGGTAAGCCCATGTGTGACTGGGGTATGTTGTGGGTGTCTGGTAGTGCATTGAACAGATAAGGCCTCTCACCTACTTCTAACCAGACTACAAGTTACCGGTGTTCATGGTTATTACATGGTAAAAGCTCTTCCTGTGTGTTATACTCCTTGTTTACATTACACTTCGGTCACAGATAGAACAATGAGACAGATATTTCACCGGATGTATAAATGTGAAGCCTCTGCTTGGCTTTTCTACTCACTACCAAATATGGTAGTGAGAGGAAGCCCAGTGGCCGGCAGTGGGAGAAGATGGAACGAGATGGATTTTGGCCGACATTCTGCAGATTTTCTCATCAATGAAACATTTGATCCCAATACAGTTTTCTGTTCCCAAAACTAGAATATGTTACGAACAGAGTGGAGTAAGTTTTGTAAACTTTACCCTTTGGCCAACTTTAAAAAAAAAATTGTGTAGCTTTGAAGGAGTGCGAAGGCGAATTGAGTTATTGCTCACATGCAATTCTGCTATGCCCACCTCCTTGCTTGTGCTGCCCACTATGACTCATTTGTTCCCATTTGAAATTGCGGGCTGTAGTCTGTTTTGGTTAAGTTATAAATAATATTTGCCTTGTTACAGGGGAGGGCCTGAAGAGAACAGACAAACACACACACTCAGTCACTCGCTCACTGGTGGAGGTGAAAGGAAGTAAAAGTCAATTGCTTGTGCTTGTTTGTTCTGGGACGCACACTAAAATGATAAAAGACAGGGGGAAAAGCAGGTGCAGGGAGAAGGAAACATGCAGTGGTAGAAAAAGTACCCAATTGTCATACTTGAGTAAAAGTAAAGATCCCTTAATAGAAAATGACTGAAGTAAAAGTGAAAGTCACCAAGTAAAAGTAATATAATTAAGTATCAAAAGCAAAAATCAAAAGTTAGTCCGCCAGATCAGAGGCAATAGGGATGATCAGGGATGCTCTCTTGATGAGAGAGAGAATTTTAGCCTAATGCAATTAGTGGAGGGAGGGGGCGACTTCAAGCGAATTCTCTGGTAAATGTCAAACCCAGGTTTTTTGAATACATGTTCACATCGTAGAGTGTTTGTGTGTGACCAACAGGAACTCAGTCTCCCTTTCGAAATGTGACGTTTTATGGACATTTTAAGTTTAGGCATTCATTCTGGCGGGTTAGGGCTCAGGTTTTGGGATAGGGTTAATACACGCGCACACACTGGAAACACAAGGTGATGGGATTCAGTCAGGTTGTGTATGAATGTGGGAAGAGAGTGTGTGTATGTGTGAACCCTCCCCTTTTAACACCATCTGATACCCTGACTGCCAGTTTGGTGAAAGTCACACATGTTATCGCCATATACACCAAACTCCAGTGTGTGTGTTTGTATATGTGTGTGTCTGTCTGCGCATGTGTACTTGCGCTCGTGTGTGTGTCCTATCCTTTTGTCTGCTGCTGTTCCCTTAGTGGTGCGTTCAGAGGCTAGCATTGATTCACACTTGACACCATCTCCAGAGAGTGGGGTGGATCGGTGACGATGTGTTGAATGCAGCTGTAGTTTTAAAAATCCTCTTCAACTTCATCCAGATATTCAACAATCTCCCATTGGGAAGCCCAATGTAGCAACCCTAGATTGCTAGCATACTGGTGCGGGTGTTGTTGCGTCACTAACTGCTAACTGCATTGACAGTGGGAGATGTGATGTGCGCTAAGCTAAAGTGGCGGCTGTGGGAAATGGCTACCGTTGCTCTGTATGCTAAGCTAATGTAGCACTGTGCTACTTTGGGGGACATGAGTGTAATGGAGCAGAGAGAGATTACTGTTCTACATTACCTTCATTATCTCTGCGGTCGTTCCTGAAGAGAGAACAATATCCCGTTAGGTTATAATTGGATTGTTCTTAAGGGCAGTGTGTGTGTGTGTTTTGACTAGTCATGCATGGAATGTTTCGAGGGATACAGACACACACACATGCACGCATGCCCTTTTAATGAGGGTCATTTGGCTATACAGTACAGTATCTTTCTCATCCAAAACACTCATCTCACATAGGTCGCACTCTACATCCACTCAATAGGCCTACACACCAAACTCACTCACTGCTCCCAAACCATAACCCTCATTTGAGAAGTTTTATTCTGGATTTGTACAGTATATTGGAAACGTAAAAAAAAAATTCTATCCTCTTCTTTGCCCTGTTCACTTATCGTGACGACATCCAATCTCTCTTTGCGCACAAGGAAGTCAATTAATTCTAAACAGCAATGTCATTTTTTCAGTTTTTGCTGCTAGCAGTAAGAAGTCATCATCTTTTTAAAGAAACATTTTAATGTCTATTTTAAGACTGTCAGCTGTGCCTTGTTGGAGCCACCACTCTCACTCTACATCTCCCGTTCTCTCTTTCTACCCCCTCTCCATTTCCCTTTCCCTCTGCTTACTCTTCTTTCTCTCTCTGCCCCCGTCTTCCCCTTGTTCTCTCTTTCTCCTTTTCTCCCTCTCTCACTCGCTCTCTCTTTCTCCTTCTTACTCTCTTTTTTTCTCTGATTCGTGTCTCTGACTGGCTCGTGTCCATATGTACAGCCCAGACCCTGCTTGATTGATGATGAGTCAGAGTGTCAGACTGATTGACTGGATTGCTTGATTAGTGGGAAGTGCTATCTCTACTATCTCCCCGAGTGTTTTATCTCTGTAATACGTAAAGAAACACTGGCCTTCCCTCCCTACCTATGACCATCTCTCCCTTCACCCCTCCCCTCCTCTTCTTTCATCTCACTTCACCCCTCCTCTCCCCCAGACAGTGTGGCTCTGTTTGGGGTATAGTAGGTTTTCCTCCCATTCCCCCTGGTCGTATAGAGCTTTACGGCAGCCATTCCATTATAGGCCAATCTGGCCCAGTCATGTCAACATCAGTGGGCTGTTACCATACTGGGCTGCTGTTAACAGACAAACAATGGCAATACTCCAGCTATTAACAGTCAACGAGAGGAGAAGAATAGACAGAGACCTCATGTGGATCTGAGAGTGTGTGGGTGTGTGAGTGTGCATGCGTGTGCTTGATTGGATGCGTGCGTGAGTGTGTGTGGCTCAGTGTGTAACTTTAATGCCTCAGGCCCCTGCTGTCAGTGTCTAATATGGAGACTGTTGTGTAGGTGAGTATCTGTCTACCCAAAGGCAGACATTTCTTGAGCTTTTGACAGAGTTCACGTCCTCTGTTCTCTCTAAGAATGAGATGGCCATCTGGAAACACAGCAAGGAGGAGAGAAGGATGGGCGAAGGACAAAATACACTTGTTCTGTTACTTACTCTCTTTGCTCTTGCTTCCATCTTAAAATACCCCAGTCTTTTCAGCCTCCTTCTATCTCTTATAATGTAGTACCATGTGAGTTAGACACTCTCGAAGTCTTTAATGAACTCTCATTCACTCTCATTGATTGTCTTTATCCGGCGCCGACAGAGATGGCCGCCTCACGTCGCGTTCTCAGGAAACTATGCAGTATTTTGTTTTTTTATGTATTATTACTTACATTGTTACCCCAGGAAATCTTAAGTTTTATTTACATACAACGTCACCTTACCAACATTACGACCAGGAATACGACTTTCCCGAAGCGGATCCTCTGTTTGGACCACCATCCAGGACAATGGATCGGATCGTAGACGAGCACATCGCGCACCGCTCCCGAGTTTACTACTCGCCAATGTCCAGTCTCTTGACAACAAGGTAGACGAAATCTGAGCACGGGTTGCCTTCCAGAGACACATCAGAGATTGTAACGTTCTTTGTTTCACGGAAACGTGGCTTACTCGAGACACTATCAGAGTCGGTACAGCCACCTGGTTTCTTCACGCATCGCGCCGACAGAAACAAACATCTCTCTGGTAAGAAGAAGGGCGGGGGGTATGCCTTATGATTAACGAGGCGTGGTGTGATCATAACAACATACAAGAACTCAAGTCCTTTTGCTCACCTGACCTAGAATTCCTTACAATCAAATGTCGACCGCATTATCTACCAAGAGAATTCTCTTCGATTATAATCACAGCCGTATATATCCCCCCAAGCAGACACATCGATGGCCCTGGATGAACTTCATTGGACTCTATGTAAACTGGAAACCACATATCCTGAGGCTGCATTCATTGTAGCTGGGGATTTTAACAAGGCTAGTCTGAAAACAAGACTCCCTACATTTTATCAACATATCGATGGCGCTACCCGGGCGGAAAAAATCCTGGACCATTGTTACTCTAACTTCCGCGACGCATACAAAGCCCTGCCCTGCCCTCCTTTCGGAAAATCTGACCACGACTCCATTTTGTTGCTCCCAGCCTATTGACAGAAACTCAAACAAGAAACGGCCCATGCTCAGGTCTGTTCAACGCTGGTCCGACCAATCGGATTCCACGCTTCAAGATTGCTTCGATCACGTGGACTGGGATATGTTCCGCATAGCGTCGGACAACAACATTGATGAATACGCCGATTCGGTGAGCGAGTTTATTAGCAAGTGCATCGGTGATGTTGTACCCACAGCAACTATTAAAACCTTCCCCAACCAGAAACTGTGGATTGATGGCAGCATTCGTGCAAAACTGAAAGTGCGAACCACTGCTTTTAAGCAGGGCAAGGTGACCGGTAACATGACCAAATACAAACAGTGTAGCTATTCCCTCCGCAAGGCAATCAAACAAGCTAAGCGTCAGTATAGAGACAAAGCCGAGTCGCAACTCAACGGCTCAGACACGAGAGGTATGTGGCAGGGTCTACAGTCAATCACGGACTACAAAAAGAAAATCAGCCCCATCGCGGACCACAATGTCCCTGCTCCCAGACAAACTAAACAACTTCTTTGCTCGCTTTGACGTCAATACAGTGCCAACGACACGGCCGGCTACCAAAACCTGCGGGCTCTCCTTCACCGCAGCCAACGTGAGTAAAACATTTAAACGCGTTAACCCTCGCAAGGCTGCCGGCCCAGACGCCATTCATAGCCGCGTCCTCAGAGCATGTGCAGACCAGCTGGCTGGTGTGTTTACGGACATATTCAATCACCCTTATCCCAGTCTGCTGTTCCCACATGCATCAAGAGGGCCACCATTGTTCCAGTTCCCAAGAAAGTAATTTAGCTCAGTTACCTTAGCTATCGCCCCGTAGCACTCACCTCCGTCATCATGAGGTGCTTTGAGAAACTAGTCAAGGATCATATCACCTCCACCATACCTGACACCCTAGACCCACTCCAATTTGCTTACCGCCCCAATAGGTCCACAGACGACGCAATCACAATCACACTGCACACTGTCCTAACCCACCTGGACAAGAGGAATACCTGTGTAAGAAGGCTGTTCATCGACTACAGCTCAGCATTTAACAACATAGTACCCTCTAAACTCGTCATTAAGCTCAAGACCCTGGGTCTCGACCCTGCCCTGTGCAACTGGGTCCTGGACCTGGTGAGATTAGGAAACAACATCTCCACCCCGCTGATCCTCAACACTGGGGCCCCACAAGGGTGCGTTCTCAGCCCTCTCCTGTACTCCCTGTTCACCCACGACTGCGTGGCCATGCACGCCTCCAACTCAATCATCAAGTTTGCAGACGACACTACAGTAGTAGGCTTGATTACCAACAACGACGAGACGGCCTACAGGGAGGAGGTGAGGGCCCTCGGAGTGTGGTGTCAGGAAAATAACCTTACACTCAACGTCAACAAAACAAAGGAGATGATCATGGACAGGGAACAGCAGAGGGTGCACCCCCCTATCCACATCGACGGGCAGTAGTGGAGAAGGTGGAAAGTTTTAAGTTCCTCGGTGTACACATCACGGACAAACTGAAATGGTCCACCCACACAGACAGCGTTGTGAAGAAGGCGCAGCAGCGCCTCTTCAACCTCAGGAGGCTGAAGAAATTTGGCTTGTCACCAAAAACACTCACAAACTTTTACAGATGCACAATCGAGAGCATCCTGTCGAGCTGTATCACCGCCTGGTACGGCAACTGCTCCGCCCACAACCATAAGGCTCTCCAGAGGGTAGTGAGGTCTGCACAACGCGTCACCGGGGGAAAACTACCTGCTCTCCAGGACACCTACACCACCCAATGTCACAGGATCATCAAGGACAACAACCACCCGAGCCACTGCCTGTTCACCCCGCTATCATCCAGAAGGCAAGGTCGGTACAGCGGCATCAAAGCTGGGACCGAGCGACTGAAAAACAGCTTTTATCTCAAGGCCATCAGACTGTTAAACAGCCATCACTAACATTGAGTGGCTGCTGCCAACATACTGACTCAATCTCTAGTCACTTTAATAATAAAAAATTGTATGCAATAAATGTATCACTAGTCACTTTAAACTATGCCACTTTATATAATGTTTCCATACCTTACACCACTCATCTCAAATGTATATACTGTACTCTATACCATCTACCGCATCTTGCCTATGCCGTTCGGCCGTCGTTGATCCATATATATTTTTATGTACGTATTCTTATTCATTCCTTTACACTTGTGTGTGTATAAGGTAGTTGTTGTGAAATTGTTAATTACTTCTTAGATATTACTGCATGGTCTGAACTAGAAGCACAAGCATTTCGCTACACTCGCATTAACATCTGCTAACCATGTGTATGTGACAAATAAGATTTGATTTGATTTGATTTATTCACTGTATGTCTGGGCAACATATAATTGAGAGGCTACAGAAAGTGAAGATTTTGCCAAAAGATAGGCATTCTCTGGCACACTGGCACACACTTGAATGTTCTGTAAAAAATGTAATCTAACATATACTATGATTGATTGATTAAACAAACTCTTTTTTGTTTATGGTACTTTTGATCAACGTCTATGCTATTTGTTATCCAAATCCCTGAGCACGATTTTATGTTATTTATCTTTAGCTGTAATGCTCACTGTTTCCCTGTTTCTTTCCAGGTTGAGAGAGGGAGGATTTCCCTCTTGTATTACCCTCTTTCCAGGCTGACCGGTGAGGTCTCCTAGTACTGAGAGGTTGCTTTTCCCATTGACTGAATTTCAGATAGTGAACCTGGTGAGTAACCAATGGGAATTCTTAGCTTTCAAATATCTGGATGTCATTGGCAACTTTGTTGTTTGTGTGAGTGTGTAAGTGCATGTATCTTTGTCTGTAACGCGTGTGTGTGTGTGTGTCTGTGTCTGTGTCTGTGTCTGTGTGTGTGTGTGTGTGTGTGTGTGTGTGTGTGTGTTAGTTCATTGCTCAAAGTAATGTACAGTGATGTACACCAACGTTATGAATGTAAAACCCAGAGCCATTGATATGAACTAGTTATTACAACAGCATGTCTGATTTTAAACATACGTCTCAGTAGTGGTAATCCTGTTACTGGATCTATGCATTGGTGATACATACGCACACACACACATACACACTCACACAGGGAAGATAGGTCAGCTTGTATGAATGTGAAAGGGTGTGTGCCTACATGCCTGTGTCTATGCGTGTTTCTAACTGTACCCTGCGAAGCTTCGTATAGTGTGGTTCCATAAGCCTCGGCGCAGCAGCGCTAGACTGGGTCTTTCTGCTGATATCTGTGTTGTTATCCCCCATCTGTCAGCCTGCTGTCTGCCTGGCCTCCATTGCTTTGATCCATGCACACTTAACATTTCTTGCTATGGCTTTGCTTTAGATTTGTCCTCATTAAACATTTAAAACACAATCTATATTCACAGCCAGATGTGGTGATGTGTGGGTAAGTTTGTTTGTGTGTGTGAGTGATGCGCGGGTTGACTCAAGGCCAGCATCCCGGAGTCGCGTCTTCACTGTTGACGTTGAGACTGGGGTTTTACGGGTACTATTTAATGAAGCTGCCAGTTGAGGACTTGTGAGGCGTCTGTTTCTCAAACTAGACACTCTAATGTACTTGTCCTCTTGCTCAGTTGTGCACGGGGCCTCCCACTCCTCTTTCTATTCTGGTTAGAGCCAGTTTGCGCTGTTCTGTGAAGGGAGTAGTACACAGCGTTGTATGAGATCTTCAGTTTCTTGGCAATTTCTTGCATGGAATAGCCTTAATTTCTCAGAAGAAGAATAGACCGACGAGTTTCAGAAGAAAGTTATTTGTTTCTGGCCATTTTGAGCCTGTATTTGAACCCACAAATGCTGATGCTCCAGATACTCAACTAGTCTAAAAAAGGCCAGTTTTATTGCTTCTTCAATCAGGACATCAGTTTTCAACTGTGCTAACATAATTGCAAAAGGGTTTTCAAATGATCAATTAGCCTTTTAAAATGATCAACTTGGATTAGCTAACACAACATGCCATTAGAACACAGGACTGATGGTTGCTGATAATGGGCCTCTCTGTATGCCTATGTAGATATTCCATGAAGAATCTACTGTTTCCAGCTACAATAGTCATTTACAACATTAACATTGTCTACACTGTATTTCTGATCAATTTGATGTTATTTTAATGGACAAAAAATGTGCTTTTCTTTCAAAAATATTTCTAAGTGACCCCAAACTTTTGAACGGTAGTGTATATGAAGGGTCTACATGTGGCCTATCAACTTTCACAGTGAAAGCTTTTGTTGAATGTTTTGTGCATATGAATTAACTGAATATTGCCAAATGCATCAGTAAACAAATATATTTCACCTATTTAATGCAACCCTTGCTGTTATCTCAAAGCAGCATGCTTTAAAATTTTAAAATGTAATTTAATTTAACCTTTATTTAACTAGGCATGTCAGTTAATAACAAATTCTTATTTACAATGACGGCCTACCCCGGCCAAACCCTCCCCTAACCCGGACGACGCTTGGCCAATTGTGCGCCGCCTTATGGGACTACCGATCACGGCTGGTAGTGATACAGCCCGGGTTCGAACCAGGGTCTGTGGTGACGCCTCTAGCACTGAGATGGCACAAAACTGACATAAATGTTTGGAAATGATAACTTAACTTTCTCATCCATAGCCTTAAAACACTGTTTAGCTCACATCTGAAGGCTGGGGGGCATTTAGGACGTACTGCGGATCGCTAAAATATCCTAATGATTATGATCACACTTCCTCAATTCAAATATTGTGGCGACATTATAGGAACGATGGTTTGGTATGGTTTAGAAACTTGGGAACCAAGTTCTAGTTATCAGTGTGGCCCCATCACCTGGACATGTTGAAATATTGTATCTTCATGCCTCGAATAAAAACCTTCAGGCTTCTGTCAAAACTATCAATTTATTTTTTAAATCAGAATTTCAGGCGGCAGTTTGGAATAAACTAATCCCGTCCGAATCGTCCTCTGGAATAATGGACATTCTGGAGTAATTATGACAAAATCAACACTCTTTAGTAATGCTAGTCCCGTGCAAATAGGTCTTTGGTCATGTGCATGCAATGCATACATGTGGCACGTAAAGAGAGCAAGGGTTTTTACTTTTTACCTTTATTTAACTAAGCAAGTCAGTTAAGAACAAATTCTTATTTTCAATGACAGCCTAGGAACAGTGGGTTCACCCCCTTGTTCAGGGGCAGAACGACAGATTTGTACCTTGTCAGCTTAGGGATTCGAACTTGCAACCTTTCGGTTACTAGCCCAATGCTCTAACCACTAGGCTACCCTGCCGCCCTGAAGGAAGGAATAGGGAATGTTTTTCGTATACAAATGAGAGATTTTGGTTACAGAACTTTTCAGTCAGAAATGTCTGTAATTATGTTGCAGCTTCATCAACACGGACAGTGCGATAAAGACTTTGATGTTCTGTGGTGGTCGCTGCATCAGAGAGGAGAGAGAGACAACGGGTGCTAGTCACACAGTCACTCGCTGTCTTTTTTTTTAACACAGTGCAGCAAGTCTGAGCCTGGCCTGGCACAATCAAATAAATTGCTGGTCAGACACCCCCTAGTCATTTGTGTCTTCATTATTTAATCAAAGAGTGTGCTTAAAGCGTCAGACAAGCTCAGTGAATATAGTTGATTTGATTAAAACACATAGGATGTGTCAATATATGGGGAAAAAACTAGTTTAAACATTTTTACTAATTGATTGGTCGAAAGAACAGACAACTCTTGGTCGACCAAGATATTTTTTAGTCGGGGACAGCCCTAGTGAGCATGCATGTGTGGGTGGGTGTGTGTGTTTATCCTTTGTTAAACACATTCTCTCCTGGTCGTGCTGTGTGACAGGCTATATCCAGTGAGACTCTTAAGGTCTCTGTCAGGGCATTGGATCGTAATAAACTTGAGCGCTTAGTATAACCATCCACACTGGCACGTGGGTGGTGGGGATTCGATGTGGTTCACAGGCTCACACAGGCCCTTACCTCATATAAAACACACACACACACACACACACACACACACACACACACACACACACACACACACACACACACACACACACACACACACACACACACACACACACACACACGCACACACACACACACACACACAGCATCCCACTGGTCCTCTCCTTCACAGGAGCCAAACACATCATTACAGAGCTGACTGGTCAGGGTTAGGAGTTTCTACTACAATACCTCTCTCGTCCTGCCCTGACACCCTACCCCTTGACCTCTGACCCCTGACCAGTGAAAGTGGACGGAGCTTATTGTCTTTAGCACTGCCTGATTGGCTCTCCCACAGGGCTTAGAGGGTCAGGTGGTGTGCTGACTTTACACTTCGCACACAGGGAGGTTAGAGTATCTCAGAATATATCTGAGCCTACTGTGCTGTGGCTTATGGTCAGTGCCTGAGGGGCCATGGCTGCTCATATAGGCTATGAGATATTTCTCGACTTTGAACTTGGAGAGTCCAGTTCTACCTTCTCCTCAGCAGATTAGTTACTGACTGGGAGGGGTAATTATGATATTCCCATTTTGGGGGTGGAGGGTTGTGTATAGGTACACTAAGTGTACAAAACATTAGGAACACCTTCCTAATACTGAGTTGCATGCCCTTTTGCCTTCAGAACAGCCTTAATTCGTTGGGGCATGGACTCTACAAGGAAGTCAAAAGCGTTCCAGAGGGATGCTGTCCCATGTTTGACTTCAATGCTTCCCACAGTCATGTTCAATTTGGCTGGATGTCTTTTGGGTGGTGGACCATTCTTGATACACATGGGGACACTGTTGAGCGTGAAAT
This sequence comes from Salvelinus namaycush, assembly GCF_016432855.1. Classification (NCBI taxonomy): domain Eukaryota; kingdom Metazoa; phylum Chordata; class Actinopteri; order Salmoniformes; family Salmonidae; genus Salvelinus; species Salvelinus namaycush. The sequence goes on from NC_052307.1 coordinate 51,703,044, forward strand.
ACCCAGCAGCGTTGCAGTTCTTGACACACTCAAACCTGTGCGCCTGGCACCTTCTACCATTCACTTGGTCAGTCTATATCATGGAAAGAGCAGGTGTTCCTAATGTTTTCTGCACTCAGTGTATATGTTTTAGGGATGGTGGGGGGCAGGGGTGTTATAGGGATGGAAATGGGAGGCAGTGGGGTGGAAGTTTTAAATAGTCCTGTGTGTGAGTCCACCAGTAGTTATTGACAGGGAGAAATGGTAACTGGGTATAATCCAATGAAGATATGTTTATTTAGACTGGCAGTTGTTTAGACTGGCAGGGAGTATATGAAGAGTTTATTTCCAAAACGCTATATACGTACATGTTCAGGTGTGTTTTTTTTCACGATATAATCATGGCATTGGGTTGTTTAATGACAAACATGTATTTGTTTAAAATCTATCATTTTTGACGGTTTCATTTCAGAGACACAAATAATCATGCTATATACAGTATTCGCCTCACTCTCAGAGAAACAAGTAGTACTGCTAGGTTTTACAGTGAAATGTAACAAATAACTATGTTTTTAATAAAGAACTGTACAAATGATACAATTATATAAAAATAAAAAAATTCAATACAGTAATATGAGATCTGTATGTAATACCTTTACATTTGACATTGTTATCATTTAGCAGATGCTTTTAACTCGAGCGACTTACAGTTAGTGCATTCATCTTAAGATAGTTAGTTGAGACAACCACATGTCACAGTCAAACATACAGGATTCGACCATTCCATTCCAGTTCAACAATGGATATATAGCGTTTTTCAAAAAACACATTTTAATCTAAAATCTATGAATAAAAAAATCTGAAGGCTGTCATATTTTACACACACATGAACATACCCATAAGCTGTAACGGCTCTCGTGTGTAGAATGACCGGACCAAGGTGCAGCGTGGTAGGCGTACATCGTAACTTTATTGATGACACCAAACAAAATAACAAAGTCAAAAAGCGAAAGCGCACAGTTCTGTAAGGCTAAGAAACTAAACAGAAAACAAGATCCCACAACCTAATGGTGGGAAAAAGGGCTGCCTAAGTATGATCCTCAATCAGAGACAACGATAGACAGCTGCCTCTGATTGAGAACCACACTCGGCCAAAAACAAAGAAACAGAAGACATAGAATTTTCCACCCGAGTCACACCCTGACCTAACCAAACATAGAGAATAATAAGGATCTCTAAGGTCAGGGCATGACATAAGCAATCATTTCTGATGAAAAAACACGTGAACAATTGGTTGACGTAGCATTTTGGAAATAAACTCTTCATATTGAAAGAGAAAACATTATGGAAGACATTAAAAGAGAGGAGATGTGAGCTCATAATGGAAGTCTCTCCTCTCCCTGAAGTGAGCATCCTCAGCCCTTCCTCTCCTCCTCACCCCTCTCTACACTTCTGCTGTCCTCAATGCCCCTCTTCCCCTCTTTCCATCCGTTACACTTCTCCCTCCCCCCCCCCCCACTCTAAACCTACCTCCACCCATTCTCCTCCCTCTCCTCTTCTCCCCTCCTCTTGTCCATCTTATCCACTCCTCCTCTCCTCCCCCTCTCATCCACTACTCTTTCAGAGAGATAAATGCCTCTCATCTTCTGCTTTGGAAGGTAAGAAATGGTGGTTCTGCTCCACTGGGGAAATAAACTCTACCCCATCCTTTATCATCCCTCTCCCCACTGCACTCCCCTCCTCTCTCCTCTTCATAAACAGTCCCTCTTTCCTCCCCCTTTTCCCATAAGGCCTACTGTCACACTTCCATCTCTCTTTCTCTTCCCCTCTCTCTAGCGCTCTCTCTCTCGCTTTCGCTCTCTCCCTCTCTAAACCCTTATAGTTGACTCTCTCCTTTTCTCATACATGGAGATTTTATCTGATATTACATGATCTTTGTCTTCATGATCTCTGTTTTTAGGGATTCAGCTTTGGATGATTAACTACTAAGTTAATGATGTTGTTGTTTTTGAAGACGCCGAGCCGCAGTGATAGCGTAGCCAATGTTTTATCCAATAACCCTCATACTACCAACATATTTTACATACATTTTCTACCAACTAGCCGGCCTTCGCCCCATACCCTGCCCTGGACTTCAGTCACTGTTACTAGTCGGCTACCACACGGCACTCAACCCTGCACCTCAGAGACGGGTCACTTTAATAATGTTAACATACTGCTTCACCCACTTCATATGTACAGTATATACTGTATTCTAATCAAGGCTCATCCCACATAACTACTGCTGTACACACATTTTCTATTCATATACTGTCCGTAAGGTGTATACACTCCATCATATACAGTACCCATCAAAAGTTTGTCTGGCAGCTTGTTTATCCTGTGTTTTTGACACTGTAGCTGCCTTCCCTGCCACGTCTCCCTTGGAAGGCAGAGCAGACAAGTGGCACTGAGATAGGGCTACTGGGTTTCTCTTAGGAAGCATGGAGAGGTAAGAGAGGGTGGATATCCCCGCAGGTCTCGTTCCAGAAGGTTCTTGGAGGGGAAATACAGCAGGTGCCATGGAAACCCAATCTCTGTCTCTCTGTCTCTCTGTCTGTCTCTGTCTCTCTCTGTCTCTCTCTCTCTCCACTGTTTCCTACCCACCTATTTATATGGGACACCCTTTGGGAGCCAGGGAAACCTAAACCATGTAAACTCCCTTCTCTCTCTCCCCCTTCCCACTCCTTTTATGGTGCTGGGGAAACCCAACCCTGGGAACCCCCCCCTGTTTATGTCGGACCCCCTGTATTGGTGTTTGGGTGAGGGGACTATGGGTTTACTGGCCAAGGCCCCGCCAGGGTGACCCTTAACCCCATAATTAGGAGATGAGAAGAGGTGTTAACCTGCATTAGTCATCTGGTTTGACAGCCACTGGATCCTCAGCCAACAACCCTGGACACTGATCTAAGGTCAGTTCTGTCTGCGTCTCCTCTAATGGTGAGGAATGGCAGAAGGTAAGCTGATCCTAGATCTATAACTGTGACTATGGGTAACTTCTACCCAAAGCAACCAGAGGAGAAAGAGCATTGGAGACGAGAGGAAAGCAGTGAAACCAGTTGAACTAAAGGTCCGTTTGCAATATAAAATCTTAAAACCGGTGCCTGTAGAAGTGCTGTATGAAACACCTATCCTTTCATCAGGGTGTTTTCTTTTTGGTAATGGTATAGAACGGCTAGTGCTGCTACCAGTTGTCTGTGTGTGGTTGTTTGTAGTTGTTTCCACATCTGACTGGCTTGGTTTAGCTTGGAGGCTCAAAGGCAAACTGGTGCTCCAGGGACTGAGATTGCATTGCATTGCATTTCAGCATTTATATATGTTCTTCTTACACACACACACACACACACACACACACACACACACACACACACACACACACACACACACACACACACACACACACACACACACACACACACACACACACACACACAGAAATGCCTGTGACTGGCCTTGCATGGGTAGATACAGTATCGTTGTGCTCCTGTGTAAGAGATAAGGAGTGCTGAGACTGTACCCTCTGCTCCTCTCTGCTCTTTCAGCTCAGTTCAATCTCCCTCTAGACTTTCTCCAGTTATTACTGTCCCTAATGGGGGATCCATCATCACAGCTTCATTTAGATAGCAGGCCAGACGCAGGCTCCAACTAGCTTTCTGTTTAGCGAAAACAACATTGTGTCCTACTTTAATTAGAGAGCTGTACTCCCCCGTCTCATGAGCCCACCCACTCACATGCACATATGTAAGTACACATGCATAGACGGACACACATTCCCTACTTAAGTGATCATGCCAGAGAAGCTGGTGTTTGGAGGATATATTGGCACGGGTGTTGTTAGGCCTGAGACGAAGTCGGGCTAAGAATGCGCGATTTCGCATGGCTTAGAAATTGTGCTCTCTCGTCAGGACACTGTCGTTCAGAGGAGCTAGCCAACAACACAGCTAACACACTCACTTCAAACGGAAGCTGGAAAGACGGCAAACTAGCTTAATTTCATTTAGTTTGAACTGTTTTCTATAGACATTTCATTATGTATTTCCACAAAAAGTACACCAGCTGATTTATGATTTCAACTGGCTGAGAAAAGCTGTCTGCCTGTCTGTCTCGTCCCGACATGTTCATTACTATGGGACAGCTGGAGATCAAATTTGAACATTGAAACAATAATTTTTCCGCTGTTGAAAACCAAATGCTAGTTTAAAAGAAATGGGAGATAATGTCTAGATGCTTTTTATAGTGAAGATCAAGTTTATAAATTGCGTGGCTGGGCTGATGAGACAGTGGATTGCGCAGTGAGATGGAACATAAGCATTTCAACGTCATAGCTTTAGCTGGTGGTAACTTGTGAAATAGACACCGAAATGGTAATGGAACCAATCAGCATTCAGAATTAGACCCACATGTTGTATAAATATACATAGAACCACTTGGAGCCAACCATGTCTGCATTTATGTGCACACATTCATGCGCGCACATCAGGGTTGGGGTCAATTCGGAATTTCTGAATGTAATTTAATTCAAACAATACATTTGGAAGCAGGAAACAGAAACAGAATTACAGGAAACAGAATTACATTTGAATTGAAGGAATGCATGCACACACACACTAACACTGTTAATCATCCACTCTTAGGAATCAGGTTACTCAGTAATGCATAGGTAACCCAGTCTCTGTGTTAAAAGAGAACGAAAAAGAGAGCGAAAGACAATAAGAGCTCTGACCAACTCCTGTCTTTTGTCACAGAGGCTTAACCATGTGCAAGGTGACACCACTCCCCCTTTCTCTAGTTCTCCTTTCAGCCTCTCGCCCCCTTTTCTGCACATTTTCTGTTATTCGAGTTGGACTACTTTCATAAACACACAGAGAGAGAGACAGAGAGAAACAGAGACACAGAGACACAGAGAGAACCGCAGAAGAAAAGGAGGATTAGGGAGAGGAAGAGAAGGGAGGGGCTTATTGAAAGTGTGGCTGTGCACAACAACGCGGACTTGCCGCTACCCGCTTGGCAGACACTTAACACACGGAGAGGGGAGCAAACGATTGGAGGGTACACACACGCAGGTAGGAAGAAAGTGCAAAGGTCATAGCTTGTTATTATCAACTGTGTGGGTCTGTGTTTGTCCGCTTGTGTGTGTGTGGGTCGGCTTTGTTTTCACTGTCAGCTGTCAAATGTTCTTGCCAGACCTACAAGCACGTCTTACAGATGGAAAGGTGAGAGAGAGACAGAACAAGAGATTGTGTCTGTGTGTGAGGTGGACAGAACAAGTGGTGTGTTCTTGTGTGAACAGGAGTGGGAGGTGAGCAGCACTCCCCTGTTCTCTCCTTCCCTCCCCCCTTGAGTGAATAGAGCATTTGTGCTGTCATTGTAGTTCTTCTGTCCCATTATTTTCTTCTGTCCCTCCCTTCCTACAGTATCTCTATCTGTTGTGGTTTACCTACAGAATGTTCTGTTTTTTATGTTTGTGTCCTGCAGCTCTATATTCTCTGAGATCTTTTCACATCATTGTTTTCCTCAAGGTACTATCTCCTAAAGGTTTTCCCCAGGAATTTGACCTTTGTGTGCTGTGTTTACTATCTCGGATGTCCTTCTCTAGACTGTGTGTGTGTGTGTGTGTGTGTGTGTGTGTGTGTGTGTGTGTGTGTGTGTGTGTGTGTGTGTGTGTGTGTGTGTGTGTGTGTGTGTGTGTGTGTGTACTATGTTCCGTTGTCTTTCTTTGTTGTACGTTGTTATTGAGTCATCCAGTGTGTGGTTGTTTTAGCGAGTGAGCCGCCAGAGGTGACGGTATGTTGGAACAACAAAGTAGGGCACATGGGACAAGGTAACTATCTCTGCTGTTATGGTTATTCCTGCAGGCCATTGAAGGATACTCAGCTTAATCTGTTGTCGCGTCACTCCGTACAGGGGGCCGAGGAGGACGTGCGTGTGCCTGTGTGTGCGTGTGTATCAGCGCGTGCCTGCGTCCGTGTGTGTTTATGCATAACCAGGCAAATTGTAGTGTAAACTGAAGTGAGATTAGTTCGTTGGTGACCTAGCGTAGCCTCTAGCTTTATTGTGTGTCCTTCCCCTGTGTCTCTGTGACAGCTGGGGTTCCGCTCAGAAAACAATCCCTCATATTGTCAACAAACATACGATTATGACATTGACCTATTATTCAAACTAGAATTGAATGACCTTAAACAGGATTTGCCTTACTCTTTACTATGGCTCTGATTGCACACTCCCTGTGTGTCTGTGTCTGTGTGTGTGTGTGTGTGTGTGTGTGTGTGTGTGTGTGTGTGTGTGTGTGTGTGTGTGTGTGTGTGTGTGTGTGTGTGTGTGTGTGTGTGTGTGTGTGTGTGTGAGAGAGAGTCCGTGCATGCGTGCCTAAAGATTAACAGATTTTCACACAGTTCAGCAAAAAGCCAAATACACCGTACACACTGCTGAATCACCTTTTTTTTTCCATTAGGAGAGGAGTTTCTTGAAAGTTTTCAAACCATATTCTGGAAGTCTGTTTTTCTGGGCCTCTGTGATGGATGCCGATGATCTGTGATAGATAAGGGATAGCTAGCAGATAGGCAATAAGTCATAGATCATAGCTATTTGTCCAGAAACCGTTATTTTGCTTCTTGCTCTCTCTCATATTTCTACAGGCAGCTGCAGAGCTATAGTTACATTTAAACAACACACTTACTCTCTCTCCTTTAGGCCCTTAGTAACCTGACGCCCATTCCCACTTAGAATTCCTAGACTAAAGTCCTCCATAGATGTATCTCTTTCTCCCAGGAATGATATCCTAGTCTGCCCTCAAGCATGTAATTCCCTCATGCCATATGTTTCTAGTACTATATGTGCTTTCATTCCTCTGTATGTATGTATGTATGTATGTATGTATGTATGTATGTATGTATGTATGTATGTATGTATGTATGTATGTATGTATGTATGTATGTATGTATGTATGTATGTATGTATGTATGTATGTATGTATGTATGTGTTTGTGTGTGTGCTTTAACTACCACAGGACAAGTGTGTAAAGACTGTAAAAGTGTTTGCGAAGGAAATGGAAAACTACACCCAAACACTATCTTTTGGTATTTGTTTCATTAGTCCATTGTTGATATAGTCCCAAAATGTTTTGCATGTCAGCAATCACGTTTTGAAGATATGTAACTTTCAAAATACAGAAATATGGCCTGTGTGACGCATCTGGCATCATATGACGCTGCGTTTTACAGTTTCCCTTTAATATTCCTCACTGATAATCAAGCCCATTGTTTGTGAATTGCTGAGGCTGTGAAGTGCCAACCTGGATTGGCCCTGGAGAAGTGTTCATCTTTCCATTACCAGCACTGTAGAGGTGCTCTGATATAGAACCGAGGAAGAGATTGGAATAGAGGGGAAGATTAGGAAAAGAAGGGACTTTGAGACGCAGACTGATAAAGGCTGATTTTAGAGGGTGGCCAGACGTGAGGACACACATTAGCTCGGGTTTAATCATCAAAGGACCAACGGACCATGTAACGCTGAGTTTGTGTTTGCGTGCGTGCGTGTGTGTGTGACTGTTGTGACTGAAAAACTACTGCAAAAACATTTTTTCTCTCTCTCTCTCTCTCTCTCTCTCTCTCTCATATATTCATACTAACATAGAGAATCCTCCTTATACAGTGCATTCGAAAAGTATTCAGACCCCTTGACTTTTTACACATTGTTATGTTACAGTCTTATTACAAAATACCCCATAATGACAAAGTAGAGCAGGTTTTAAGAAATGTTAGCAAATGTATTAACAATCAAAAACTGAAATATCACATTAACATAAGTATTCAGACCCTTTACTCAGTACTTTGTTGAAGCATCTTTGGCAGCGATTACAGGATATTCTTCATGGCACACCTGTATTTGAGGAGTTTCTCCCATTCTTCTCTGCAGATCCTCTCAAGCTCTGTCAGGTTGGACGGGGAGCATCGCTGCACAGCTGTTTTCAGGTCTCTCCAGAGATGTTAGATCGGGTTCAAGTCCGGGCTCTGGCTGGGCCACTCAAGGACATTCAGAGACTTGTCCCAAAGCCACTCCTGCATTGCCTGAGGTCCTGAGCATTCTGGAACAGGTTTCTCTGTTCTTTGCTCCGTTCATCTTTCCCTCGACCCTGACTAGCCTCCCATTTCCTGCCGCTGAAAAACATCCCCATAGCATGATGCTGCCAACCACTATGCTTCACTGTAGGGATGGTGCCAGGTTTCCTCCAGACGCGACGCTTGGCATTCAGCGCAAAGAGTTCAATCTTGGTTTCATCAGACCAAGGCCTTTCTCCCCCGATTGCTCTGTTTAGCCGGGCGGCCAGCTCTAGGAAGAGTCTTGGTGGTTCCAAACTTCTTCTGTTTTAAGAATGATGGAGGCCACTGCTCTTGGGGACCTTCAATGCTGCAGCCATTTTTTGGTACCCTTCCCCAGATCTGTGCCTCGACACAATCTTGTCTCGAAGCTCTACAGACAATTCCTTCGACCTCATCGCTTGGTATTTGCTCTGACATGCACTGTCAACTGTCAGACCTTATATAGACAGGTGTGTGCCTTTCCAAATCATGTCCAATCAATTGAATTTACCACAGGTGGACTCCACTCAAGTTGTAGAAACATCTCAAGGATGATCAATAAAAATAGGATGCACCTGAGCTCAATTTCAAGTCTCATAGCAAAGGGTTTAAATACTTATGTAAATAATATATATTTTTTTTTAAATAACTTAGCAAAAATGACTAAACCTGTTTTCACTTTGTCATTATGAGGTATTGTGTGTAGGTTGATCAGGAAAATGTTGTATTTAATCCATTTTAGAATAAGTCTGTAACGTAACAACATTTAAATTTGGAAAAAGTCAAGGGGTGTGAATACTTTCCAAATGCACTCTATCTATTATATGTACATATATATATTTATTTTCCTGTCTCTGACATTGCTCGTTCTGATATTTATGTTTTCTCAATTATGCGTGTATTTTTGAAAATTGTATTATTATTGCTCGGTATTACTGCACTGTTGGAGTTAAAAACCTGCGATAACATCATCTGCAAATCAATAAACTTTGATTTGATTTGCTTCTCTTATGATAGCAGTCAGAGCTCCAGCAGATGTGATATGAGTAGCAGGGTCTAACTGTCTAAATTGCAGTTTCATGTGAAAACACCCTGCTGTTACTGTGAAGTGTGTGAACCATCATGTGAGCACAGATTATTGACCGGGGTGATAATTGGGTTTCTTACCCTGCTCTGAGAAAAATGCAGAAGAGAGAAATGTGTGTGTGTGTGTGTGTGTGTGTGTGTGTGTGTGTGTGTGTGTGTGTGTGTGTGCTGCATCTCTCTGTCATCTCCCTGACACACGCCTGAACAGACTCCATTACCGTATATTGCCCCAAGCGACATAAAGCCTGATTTGAAATGAACAGAAGTGATCTAGGGAGGCTGCAACAACAATACATGAGGACACACACACACACACACATCGTCAGCCAACCAAACACTAACACACACATTCACACACATGCTGGTGGTTGTTCACCCGCCCGAAATTGCTAATAACCCATCCACAACCACCCGACTATATGTGATAAAAGTGAAAACCGGATGCCCGCACCTGATCCTAACCCGCAAATATAGAATATGTGCATTAGGCTAGTCAGGGAAGGCGGAATGATTTTTGACAGGGGGTGCAGGATTGTTTTTGGTAGACTATTTGTTAGTCAACTTGTCTATATTTAGATACGTGCAGCTTTGCTTCTGTCGTTATAGACTAAATAAACTCACCAGAACGTTTTTTTATTTATTTTTTTTACCTTAATTTAACTAGGCAAGTCAGTTAAGAACAAATTCTTATTTTCAGTGACGACGCTGAGCCAATTGTGCGCCACCTTATGGGACTCCCGATCATGGCCGGATGTGATACAGCCCGGGATCGAAGGGTTGGAGCGGGGAATTTAACCCCGGTCTTCGGTGGATAGAGGGGTGGCGTTTCTAAGCCGTGTCCGTTATTGCTAGACCACGGGCTCTACACGACTTGCATTCATTTTAATGAAGTAAACAGCAAAAAAAAAGAAACGCCCCTTTTTCAGGACCCTGTCTTTCAAAGATAATTCGTAAAACTCCAAATAACTTCACAGATCTTCATTGTAAAGGGTTTAAACACTGTTTCCCATGCTTGTTCAATGAAGCATAAACAATTAGTGAACATGCACCTGTGAAACGGTCATTAAGACACTAAAAGCTTACAGACGGAGGCAATTAAGGTCACCGTTATGAAAGCTTAGGACAGTAAAGAGGCCTTTCTACTGACTCTGAAAAACACCAAAAGAAAGATGATCCAGGGTCCCTGCTCATCGCGTGAACGTGCCTTAGGCATGCTGCAAGGAGGCATGAGGACTGCAGATGTGGCCATGGCAATAAATTGCAATGTCCGTACTGTGAGACGCCTAAGACAGCGCTACAGGGAGACTGGACAGACAGCTGATCATCCTCGCAGTGGCAGACCACGTGTAACACTTGCACAGGATCGGTACATCCGAACATCACACCTGTGGGACAGGTACAGGATGGCAACAACTGCCCTAGTTACACCAGGAATGCACAATCCCTCCATCAGTGCTCAGACTGTCTGCAATAGGCTGAGAGAGGCTGGACTGAGGGCTTGTAGGCCTGTTGTAAGGCAGGTCCTCACCAGACATCACCGGCAACAACGTTGCCTATGGGCACAAAGCCACCGTTGCTGGACCAGACAGGACTGGCAAAAAGTGCTCTTCAAATCAAAGTTTATTTGTCACATGCGCCGAAAACAACAGGTGAACAACAGTGCAATGCTTACGTACAGGCTCTAACCAGTAGTGCAAAAAAGATATTAGGTGAACAATAGGTAGGTAAAGAAATAAAACAGTAAAAAGGTTTTTCACGGTTTTGTCTGACCAGGGGTGATGGTCGGATTCAAATTTATCGTTGAAGGAATGAGCGTTACATCGAGGCCTGCACTCTGGAGCGGGATCAATTTGGAGGTGGAGAGTCCGTCATGATCTGGGGTGGTGTGTCACAGCATCATCGGACTGAGCTTGCTGTCATTGCAGGCAATCTCAATGCTGTGCGTTACAAGGAAGACATCCTCCTCCCTCATGTGGTCCCTTTCTGCAGGCTCATCCTGACATGACCCTCCAGCAATACAATGCCACCAGCCATACTGCTCGTTTTGTGCGTGATTTCCTGCAAGACAGGAATGTCAGTGTTCTGCCATGGCCAGCGAAGAGCCCGGATCTCAATCCCATTGAGCACGTCTGGGACCTGTTGGATCGGAGGGTGAGGGCTAGGGCCATTCCCCCCAGAAATGTCTGGGAACTTGCAGGTGTCTTGGTGGAAGAGTGGGGTAACATCTCACAGCAAGAACTGGCTAATCTGGTGCAGTCCATGAGGACGAGATGCACTGCAGTACTTAATGCAGCTGGTGGCCACACCAGATACTGACTGTTACTTTTGATTTTGACCCCCCCGTTTGTTCAGGGACACATTATTCCATTTTTGTTAGTCACATGTCTGTGGAGTTTTTATCAGTTGTTGAATCTTGTTATGTTCATACAAATATTTACACATGTTAGGTTTGCTGAAAATAAACGCAGTTGACAGTGAGAGGACATTTCTTTTTTTGCTGAGTTTATATGTTGGTTGTTTATTTGAGTTAATTTCAATTAACCCCAGAATAATTTCATACAGTGTGGTTGAGTGGGTCAAATTCCAATGAAATGTACAATTTTACTGCCCTCCTGTTTCTAATCTGTCTTATTAAAGCATTGAAATAAGAAAGGTGGAATTCCACAACAAATATTCTCCTTTGGCCCTTGTCATCATTCAATATTTAAGCTATACACCATTGATTGTATAATAAACAGTTTTTGTGTTTTGATGTTGCCTTTTCATGTGCACTAAAACCCCTTAAAAACACCCATATTAAGGTTGAAGAACCACTTTGGGTGTTTCAGAGTACTTAATTTCTGTTTAAAACACATTCTGTGCATTAAAACACTTGCATTGGGTTGACTTTCAAACACCCTCCAAACTCCAGATCTCAGCTGAGACTTTCTACTTTTACAGTGTAGTTGACATCGCTACAGTTCTCTGTCATCTCTACTTCCTTCGTGGAGCAAAGACATTTAGGGACCGGGGAGAAAATGCAATAACAAAAAAGAAGGGTAATATTTTCAGTGCTAAATATTTTATTATGCTTATAAAGATAACACCTCTACTGATGGTCCCTAACTGCACATTCGCATTCACTCAAGAATGCTGAAAGAAAGAAATAATTTCTCCACTCCTGTTCTCGAGTCAAAATGTACATTTGGGTGTATCAATCAGCCAGGTCACCTGTGATACAAGTCAGTATTCGACGTCCATCCATGTCTGAGGATGTCTGCCGATGACGTGTAAACTGTCCACAAGGGGCAACAGTGAGTGCTGTTACCTTCAAGTAGGTTTTGATTTTGCTATGGTGTTGTGGACTGGGATTGTGGATGGGCATAAGCAATTGCCTCTGGTGCCAAAGGTTGCATGTTTGAATCCAGCAATAGAAAGTTGTTTTTGAGATTTTTGTTGTAAACCTATCCCAAAACCTTAACCCTTACCTTAAAAATTCCGAGTTAATTCCTAAACACAAAATGTTATGTTTGAGAAACATGGATGTACGTCTAATTCTGACTTGAGCTTGTTGGTATCAATTTACTGCAAGAAATGCTTAATTCTGCATGAGTTAATGTTAAGACTGTGAGAAGTTATAGACCTACAGTCATTGTCCAGATTTCAGTTTCCCTTTAACCTGTTTGGCGTGCAAGCCCGACGTCGGTACACTTATGACAACAGCCAGCTCAAAGTGCAGGGCGCGAAATTCAAAAGATATTTTTTTTAAATATTTAACTTTCACACATTAACAAGTCCAAGACACCAGATGAAAGGTACACATCTTGTGAATCAAGCCAACATGTCCGATTTTTAAAATGTTTTACAGGGAAGACACAATATGTAAATCTATTAGCTAACCACGTTAGCAAAAGACACCACTATTTTTACTCCATCAGTTTTTTACTACATCAGTAGCTATCACAAATTCGACCAAATAAAGATATAAATAGCCACTAACCAAGAAACAACTTCATCAGATGACAGTCTGATAACATATTTATTGTATAGCATATGTTTTGTTAGAAAAATGTGCATATTTCAGGTATAAATCATAGTTTACATTGCAGCTACAGTCAGAAATTGCACCGAAAGCAGACAGAAAAATTACAGACACCAACGCCAAATAACTAAATACTCATCATAAAACATTTCTGAAAAATACATAGTGTACAGCAATTGAAAGACAGGCATCTTGTGATTCCAGACAATATTTCCGATTTATCAAGTGTTTTACAGCGAAAACACAATATAGCGTTATATTAGCTTAGCACAATAGCAAACATAACAACAGCATTGATTCAAGGCAAAAATAGCTATAACGTATAAACCACCAAAATATATTACTTGTTTCACTAACCTTCTCAGAATTCTTCAGATGACAGTCCTGTAACATAATATTACACAATGCATATAGAGTTTGTTCGAAAATGTGCATATTTAGCGGCACAAATCGTGCTTAGACAATGAGAATAGTGTCCATAACGTCAAGCAATCTGTCCGACGCCATCTTGTAAAGGCACCTTTTCTTATCGAATACTATTCATAAACTTGACAAAAAAAATACAGGTTGGACAGCAATTGAAAGACAAATTAGTTCTTAATGCAATCGCTGAATTACATTTTTAAAATTAACCTTACTGCGCAATACAGGCTGCGATAACGCAAGGCTACACTGCAGGAAATGGCGTCTTATGCATTTGACATTTTTCAACAGAACAATGAATTATCAGCATAAATAGTTCTTACTTTTAGATGAACTCCCATCAGAATCTTGGGAAATGTGTCCTTTGTCCAAAAGAATCGTTGCTAGGTTGGAGAACGTCGTCTTCAACGTTGCAATTAGCTGTAAACAATAGCCATGTGGGCCAGAAGATACCCAACTTCCTAAAACGTCACGAAAATAAATACCCGAAAATCGCAATATACTGACATAAACTGATATAATTCGGTTTAAAATAACAACATTACGATGTCTTCAACACCTATATCGAATAAAAACAGAGCCGGATATATCTAGGAGCTAATACGGGAGCTTCTAAAATGACATGCCAAGACCCTTCCTGCGTCAGAGCGAAGAGTGGAAAGATGGGACACTTCGGTTCCAAGCAATTTATAACCTTTGGGACCTACGTAGAAACTCCATTTCAACTCTCCCTATTCGCTGACACCCAGTGGAAGGCGTATGCAGTGCATCTCAACCAATAGAGGACAGGCAAATTAATACACAGGTCTCAGAACAGCCAGCAAAATTCTGCACTCTGACATACACATAGGAAAATTGCTCTAAGTCCAGTTCTGTTTCACCCACAGATATAATTCAAACGGTTTTAGAAACTAGAGAGTGTTTTCTATCCAATAGTAATAATAATATGCATATTGTACGAGCAAGAATTGAGTACGAGGCCTTTTTGAAATGGGCACCTTTTATCTGGCTACTCAATACTGCCCCTTGAGCCCAAACAGGTTAACCCATCTGAACAGTAGGCTACAGTTCCCTTGACGTGTCATAGGGCTATTTGAAGTCCCCGTCTTGTGACTGTCAAATTTATATAGCGCCTCACAATCATCACACATAACATAGCCAACACTGGTATCATCCTCTTTCACCACTTCACCAAGTCTTTCCAAAACATACATTTTATGGCCCCTACTTACTCTTTATTTTCAATTCTCCATTTAGCAGCTTTTCTGTTATTGATTTAAAAACTCTGACATTGTCCTTTTTGCCTCAGTGGATTGACATTAAACTTTCTTTGCCTGTTCCCAAAAGCTTTAGTGGATTGCCTTGTAGGCTATTTGGCAAGTGTAAAGTTAGGCCCTAAAGCTTAGGTTTACACACTAATGCCAGATGCAAATCTCTATGTCCATAGGCCTAGATATAAATTGCACAGTGGCTTGCAAAACTATTCACCTCCCCTTGCCATTTTTCCTATATTGTTGCCTTACAACCTGGAATTAAAATAGATTTTGGGGGAGGGGTTTGTATCATTTGATGTACACAACATGCCTGTCACGGCCGTCAAGGCGCAGCGTGGTATGCGTACATTCTTCTTTATTATAAGAATGAACACTGAACAAAACGTGAAGCTATACAAATGAGTGCTGACAGGCAACTACACATAGACAAGAACACACAAACACCAAAGAGAAATGGCTACCTAAATATGATCCCCAATCAGAGACAACGATAAACAGCTGCCTCTGGGAACCATATCAGGCCACCATAGACATCTAAATCACCTAGACCTACAACAACCCTTGACATACAAAAACCCTAGACAATACAAAAACTAACGTTCACACCCTGACCTAACCAAAATATAAAGAAAACAGATTGCTTAACCAAACAAGAGATCTACAGAGAGATTGCATGACAGAGAGATTGAGCTCCAGAGAAAACAACTGACAGGGTTTTTAAACCAAGGGAAAGGGAATGTGATAGGGTAAGAGAAAAGGAGCAGGTGTCTTCTGATTAGCGACTGATGATTGGGGAATGATTATTGCCACTTGTGAGGGGAGAAGGAGAGAAATTAAATACACACAGGATACCTGTATCCGTAATAGACGTGAATGTATTTTGATGTTATAGTTGAATCAACTGTAGATTTGAGGTGATTGCTGAACTATCCTTTTAAGGCAGGGGTGGCCAACCCTCGTCCTGAAGAGGGGCTCGTTGAGGTGGCTGAATCGGTTGAACACCTCTCTCCTTTCTCTTCTGTATCTGCAGGCCTTGGCTCTCTTTCCCTATCCAATGTACAAAGTCTCTCCACAGCCGTCACTTACTCTGACTGTGACCCAGCAATGGCTTTGGTTGTTGTGTTATTAATGTTACTAATATAATTGTCTGTTGAATTATACGTTTGGTTAATAGACTGCACATGTCGAAGTTTCTCTCCAGTATGTTGTGGTATTGTTGCTTGTCTCTCTCTCTCTCTCTGGCATTATCAGCAGTGCTCTTTGTCCTTGTTGTTTTAGAGTCTGCGAGCTATAAGTGCCGTGTCAAGATGATAGTTGAACGGGGTGATGAGAATCTGTAGGAATGAGAGCCCTTGAGCAAACAAACACACACCTTGAGCAACCAAGCTAAGCATCTGTGTTTTTGTTAAGTAAAGTCGCACACTGAAGGGCCGGATGTTCATTTGACAGTCTTGAGGGTGTGTGTGTCAAGTAGATAAAAGCCACAGGTTAGCGTTTTTCGTCATGAATCTTATGCTGGAGTCAGCTCTGCAGAGTGGTCACTAGCTGATAGTCATAAGATCAGATTTTAAACCTTAACCACACCGCTAACATTAATGCCTAACCTTACACTTTCTCCTCTCTTGTTCACCAGAGTTTTCACAACAACAAAGCAAAGGCCAGACACTTCTTTTTATAAACTCCCAAATATTTTTTGACTTCTCTTTTTTAATTGGCAGCTGCATCCAATCTTGATTCCTTCAGGCCTGCATCTAATTAAGGTGAAACGTGATTAATTAAGCTCATCATAAAACAAAGAGAGGGCCTGGAACTCTTATAGCCATTATACATAGAGGGAGGTAGAAAGAGAGGTAAGGAAATGGAGAATGAGAGAGTCTGCCTGCACTTATTGCCAGTTGTCCACAATGCCTGGCTGTGAATAAACTATGTGCGTGCGGGTTTCTGCATTCGTATTTGTTTTGTGAGATTACATATTTTAATTGTGCCCATGACAGTTCCGTGTCCTAACTTCTGCTTTGCTTGAATATAAACTGCACTGTTATGCCACTAAAGCATTTTGTAACAGCATCATACTAACCTTCTATCTCCTCATCTCTCCCTCCAGATGAGAGGATGCAGCAGGAAGCAGATGAGCGACTGAGCCCCACCTGAGCCCTGACCCATCACCTCCCGCCCCCACCCGGCTGTCCCATTATGCACCTACCATTTCGAGGTCGTCTGAAGCTGCTAGTGGCGTCTCTGACCGCCGTCATCCTGCTCACCTGGCTCTACCTGCTGGCTGGGAACCTGGAGAGTAAGTAGTACCTGCCTGTCGCCATGGTTACATGACTGACCAAAACTACTTTTCCATTGAACTGCAGTAGGAAGGAATGGGAAACATGTATGCATGTACTGTAACGACTTTAAAAACAGATTAAACAATGGTATACAGATGCCGTATCTTAATTTGGTCATCCTGTTGCAGGAATTTGGAAATGCAAACTTGTAGTGCATTCAAGGTTTAAAATGGCTTCTAAAGTTTGTAATTTGTATTTTAAGATGTCTGACTTGATTTGCCCTAATGGAAATAAACTCATAATGTTTACGTCCTCAAATAACTGTAACAACCCTTTGTTTATAAACTTGGATATCGACTTTGCCACTTAGTGGCACAGTCGATGTCATACAGGGCTACGGGCCAGAAGGTTGAGGGTTCGCCGACCACCACAGACAAACTCACTCTCTCTGCCTGTTTCATTATGGCCCTGCTACAGTGTAGCCATTGGGTGTTAGGCATTGCCATCTGCCATTGAGGAAATGCTTCCTTTGAAATCAATGAAAGCTGCTTCACTGCTTGTGTTGTGCTCGCGATGTGTCACGTCCAAACTCAAGAAATCAGAGGTTCAATTCTCGATGGCTGACTTCAAACATTCATTCTAGTTACGTTGACTAGCTAGGTTCAAAAGCAGCTTGTGAAATTAGAGGATCATTTAGTACAACCACTAGCAACAATTTAGTGAGTACTTGTGAAAAACTGGACCAAAGCTATTGTACTTACGCATAATCGATGAATATGGTACAGTAGGCAAAATAGAAAACACTCTGCTCCCCTCTCAAAACAACAAACTCTGTGTAGCAGGTAAAACTTCACATTACGTGACACTGATGGCAAAGCAACGCAATGCATATAGTGGAGCTGAAGAGTAACACTACAATCAGTGCCAGCTGCAGACAATGATCAGCTAGGGGGAAATCAGATTTTCATATAATGTATTTGCAATACATTTTTCACGAACAAGTTTCTGTGCCAATGCACTCCACAACCAATAAACAAAGCATACCGACTTCGGGCACTTCAATATCATGTTTTGCATTTTCAACACCGCAATAAATAGACGTCAATCTCGACAAAAAGAAAATGCATCCCTCAATACCTTCATAGGCCCACCCAGTGTCAACCCAAGGCTTGGCTTAACAATCACCGAATGTCATTAAACTTTTTGGTGTTTTGTAACAGATGTCTCTTACCATAATCAAATGCTTCGCTGCACAGTTTGGATTGATTGATTTGATTTAGTAAAAAAATATACATACACACAGTACAACGATTTTTCAAAATGACCGGGATTGCACAATAAAGTCAGACTTATTTCCATTGTGTTCCCAATTTTATTGCATAGATACATATACAATTACAATAATAGAGACACATTACAGAGACAACAAAAATACTCATCTAGAGGTTGAGCATGAGGGGGAGTTTAAGTACAATTCTAACAAGCTTATTTCGGCTTGGTCTGTAGCTTATTCTTTAGATGTTTGGGGCTTCTGGTAAACCACTGGACTAGCACACTTGCCAGTGTCACGCCCTGACCTTAGAGCCTTCTTATTTCTCTATTTGGTTAAGTCAAGGTGTGATTTGGGTGGGCATTCTAGTTTTTATATTTCTTTGTTGGCCGGGTATGGTTCCCAATCAGAGGTAGCTGTCTATCGTTGTCTCTGATTGGGGATCATACTTAGGCAGCCCTTTTTCCACCTTTAGTTTGTGGGATCTTGTTTGTGTGTAGTTGCGTTCTGCACTGCATATAGCTTTACATTCGTTTTTTGTATTTATTTTTTTCGGTGTCATTTAAATAAAAGTAAAATGTCCGCCTATCGCGCTGCACCTTGGTCCAATCCATCTCTAAACTAACGTGACAGCCAGAGTCTTTAGGTTGTCGCTATAGCAAGGTTTCCAACCACTTGGTGACAGATTTTCATTTGAATATTAAAACATTTGCATAAAAACTGTATTTTCCCATCAGGTGTGTTTCCATCAAATTGACTTGTTGCGTTAACTTAGTCTGCATAAAAATAACTATTGCGGTTAAATTCCCGTGTACCAAAAAAAAAAAAAGGTAAATGGGTTCCATCTCATTTTAAACTCTAGGCCTACTGATGGTTTTGTCTCAAATAATATTGCGTAGGTATAGCAAATGTGCCCAATCTGGTATTCATCACCATGCACTTTCACCACCCTGTAAAGTTCATCAACTTATTTCATATGTAGCAAAATAAACTGCATGCTTTCCCATGATGTCGTGACAATCTTTATCCAACGTACTTTACTCGCATAAAAATGTTGAATGGGAACCTGGTTAATATGATGCCAGAATTAGGACAAACTTGCGCATGCCTACAGTAGACTTTTGAAGTAGCACATAAAAGGTAAAACATTTTAAAAGTTAATATTGAGGCATGATTGAAGCGTTAGGTTCTAGGTGCACAAGGAATGGCCGCTCGGATTGGAGAGGAAGCAGAGCGTGCGTTTAGCTTTACAGAATACCTGGGCCTGCTGACAGCATACAGTTGTATATGGCCACATTACTATAGGACGACTTGGAAGAATGATTATCTGCAACAGACAGCACATCTCAGTATCAGAAGTAAAAACACAGCCAGGATGGTCTGCTACTGTGCTTTTCTTGACCTTAACTCTCAATATTAGGAAGTTATTCCGAATGGTTGGTTTACTCAATGTAGTCTACCAGTCTCTTGCCCTCTATCCACCATTCATAGTGACAACAGTGGTAGGTGCACCATTTATCAAGGTCTGCAATAGGCTAACTGGCAGTCATGCCACACATAAAAGCATTCAAAGCTGCATTTTATTTTTAATTTTTTTACATTTTGTTACCTTACAGCCTTATTCTAAAATGTATTAAATTAAACAATGTATTTAGCAATCTACACACAACCGCATAATGACAAAGCAAAAACATTTTTGCAAATGTATTTAAAACAGAAATATCTTATTTACATAAGTATTCAGACCCTTTGCTATGAGACTCGAGATTGAGCTCAGGTGCATCCTGTTTCCATTGATCATCCTTGAGATGTTTTTACAACTTGTTTGGATTCCACCTGTGGTAAATGTAAATAGAATAAACATGGTTTGGAAAGGCACACACCTGTCTATATAAGGTGTCAGAGCAAATGTCAGAGCAAAAACCAAGCCATGAGGTCGAAGGAATTATCCGTAGAGCTCCGAGACAGGATTGTGTCGCTGCACAGATCTGGGGAAGGGTACCAAATAATTTCTGCGGCATTGAAGGTCCCCAAGATCACAGTGGCCTCCATCATTCTTAAAGGGAAGAAGTTTGGAACCACCAAGACTCTTCCTAGAGCTGGCCGCCCAGCCAAACTGAGCAATCGGGGGAGAAGGGCCTTGGTCAGGGAGGTGACCAAGAAACCAATGGTGACTCTGACAGACCTCCAGAGTTCCTCTGTGGAGATGGGAGAACCTTCCAGAAGGACAACCACGTCTGCAGCACTCCCCCAATTAGGCCTCTATGGTAGAGTGGCCGGACCAAAACCACTCCTCAGTAAAAGGCACATGACAGTCCGCTTGGAGTTTGCCAAATTGCACCTAAAGACTCTCAGACCATGAGAAACAATATTCTCTTATCTGATGAAACCAAGATTGAACTCTTTGGCCTGAATGGTGAAGCATAGTGGTGGCATCATCATGCTGTAGGGATGTTTTTCAGCGGCAGGGTCGAGACAAAGATTAACGGAGCCAAGTACAGAGAGATCTATGATGAAAACCTACTCCGGAGCACTCAGGGCCTCAGAATGAGGCAAAGGTTCACCTTCCAACAGGACAACAACCCTAAGCACACAGACAAGACAACGCATGAGTGGCTTTGGGAAAGTCTCTGAATGTCCTTGAGTGGCCCAGCCAGAGCCCGGACTTGAACCCGATCCAACATCTCTGGAGAGACCTGAAAACAGCTGTGCAGCAACGCTCCCCATTCAACCTGACAGAGCTTGAGAGGATCTGCAGAGAACAATGGGAGAAACTCCGCAAATACAGCTGTGCCAGGCTTGTAGTGTCATACCCAAGAAGACTCGTGGCTGTAATTGCTGCCAAAGGTTTTTCCACAAAGTACTGAATAAAGGGTCTGAATACTTATGTAAATGTGATATTTCATAAAAAAATTTATGAGCTTTGTCATTATGGGGTATTGTGTGTAGATTGATGAGGGGGAAAAAAACAATTTAATACATTTTAGCATAAGGCTGTAATGTAACAAAATGTGGAAAAAATCTAGCGGTCTGAGTACTTTCCGAAGGAACTGTAGGGAGGCGCATGCAAGCAGATGAGGAAATGTGGCTAGGATAGAATAAATGATATAATAAATCCTGCAAAAGAGCGAATGTAAACCAGGGAAAAAACACACTACCCTCCCCTGTGCCCAATATTATTTTTTTTAAACCCTTCCCAATTTCGATCTGCCCTAACAATTCACATTTCCTCTTGCTGCAAGATTATAATCCTGCTGTGTGAAACTGGCTCAAATTAAAGATACAGCATCTGTACTAAGAATCTTGTAGGCTGTTCGAGATTCTAAGACTTCTTTGTCCTAGAATTGCTTCGGTTACTTTCGTGACTTCCGAGAATCAAGCAAGGCTCTTCGGCAAATATCTGTGCTTAAGTGTTAGGCAGTCTGTTTGTGATTGTCAGTATCCTGTTGTAAACAAAAACAATAGACCCTGGACATGCTGTCAAACACTCCTAAATCCAATTAAAGATGCACGCCCTAATTAATAAACACACACAATTTGCATGCAAATCCTCTCTCACACATACTGTACCTAAAGATGACTGATGGGGTGTTCTAGTGCAGTCTGTTCACTTAAGCTCTACGGAATAGCCGTAGGAAGCAGTGAATTACTGTGTCCACACTAGAGGACAAGGCTGTCCTTGTACAGTGTCAGTGTTGGGTCTGACTGTCTACATATCAGTATTTCGATCTCACCCACCTTCCTCTAAGCGACCAGGAACAGGGTGTGACATTTCAGCTCTGTCAACCAGCTGCTCCTCAGACAGGGTGTCAAACAGACAGAGGTGGGTTGATGAGAAAGTAGCCGAAATACTATCTTTTCAACACTGCAAGTGAAGTGTACACTTTCTTCCCTCATGTGTTATACAACTCTAGAAATGAAAGACTTAATTCAACCCTAATTCTCCTCTCCCCCTTTTTCCCCCTCCTCCTCCCCCCCCCTTCAGATGGGCGTTCTCTCCTCCTGTCCCCCTGTCTGTCAGAGACCCCCGAGGCACGGGTTCTAGAGCGGGCGGTTCTAGAGTCGCGGGTGCGCGAGATGGAGGAGGAGAACAGGCAGATCCGCTTGCAGCTCAACCACTTGCAGGGCACGGCTGGCCAGCCCGCCGACGGTGGTAACTACGGCAATGCGGCATGGGGGGCATCAGCTGACACTGGGCCCGAGGATGTGGAGAACACGGCGGAGGAGAGAGCCAATCACACTGAGTGTCCCCGTTCGCCCACCGTACTGAAGTGTGAGGTGAGCCAGGATCAGACACTTACTTTAGCGCAGCTCGGTTCTTTAGCTGTTTGTTTAGCTTCACTGTTTGGTCATTGGTTTTAAGTTGGTATGTCAGATCTACTGTCCGTGGTGTTCGTGTGTTTTGGATAAACTAACATAGACATAAGTAATATGGCTGTAGTGCTAAAAGGTAAACATAGGGAATCGATATTCCCAGCAGTGTTGATGGCATAGCTTGTGGCTAATGCTGCTCTCTCCTGTGCAGCTGATCCATGTAGCATGCGTGTGTGCCGGTCACAACGCCAGCAGAGATGTGGTCACCCTGGTCAAGTCCATCCTGTTCCACAGGTAACACAACAGAGCTTCACATACAACTACACCTACTGCTATAACTACAGCTACACCGGATATAGCAACAGTAGTTGTTTATTCTACTTGATGAATTTTCAACTAATAAGGCTGATGTCAATTCAAAGGCCACTTGTAAAAATGATTAATTAATTATTGGACTCATGAAGTTGTGACTTTAGGGAAGGTCAGGCCCTTAATCAGAGAGATTAAGCACTTGAGTAGCTCTTGGCATATGTATTTCTCTCTCTCTTTCTCTCTCTCAGGAGAAACCCTCTCCATTTCCACTTCATCACAGACGCAGTAGCCAATCAGATCCTGAGTTCTCTGTTCCAGTCCTGGATGGTTCCGTCTGTACAAGTTAGCTTCTATGACGCAGACGAACTCAAGGTAAATACCCCCCCCCCCCCCCCACTTTTACAGTATTTTCTTTTGATGAGCTCTAGCTCAGTGATGGGCACCTATGGTCCTCAGGGACCTGAGTGTGCGCTATCTTTTATATCAGTGTTCAGGAAATCATTTGTCTTCACTCTGTGAGCAACCATTGACATTAAAGGGAATTCCACCACTTTTCAAACAATCAGTTGGCAGGAGAAAGAGAAATCCAGTTGACACAGAGACCATCCTTGCTCTCATTCAATTTTCCTTGTTCTACATGCTCTTTACACTCGCCTTCTCCTCCCTTTCCCTACTCTTACAACAGTGATGTGTCACCTCAGTCCTTTTCCTCTCGCCTCTCCTCTGTCAATATGTGTCTGTCTAAATCGAAAAATTGTGTGTGTTTGTGCGTGTTGTGTGCTTGTTCTGTGGGTGTGTGGGCAGGCGGGTGTGTGCGTCTAGCTTTGGCTCTTTGCTATTGATAAGGGGTTCATAAAGTAACATTGTTTCTCAACTCGCATACCAACCTGCCTTGACCTGCAATATGACTTGGCTCCGTCTTTCTCCCCCCCCCCCCCCCCCCCCCCATCATCACATTCTCTCTCAGCCTCCACAAGCTTAGCGGGAACAAAAGCTCTTTGTGCTCAAATTTCTCAACCTACTCAGTTTTCATTAACTCAGTTCAAACGAAGAAGGAAACACTGCATCTTCTGAGCTGATTATATTTGCAAATGATTCACTCATGCAGATCCCATTCTGCAGAATCAAGAGGAATTAATGATCAGACATGGTTTCCCAGATGCATGCCAAAAGTTGTGCAGGTTTCAGTATTCATTGGGTATCCTGGGTATTAAAACAGATGATATTTTTCAAAATTGATGCTGTAGAGTAAACAGTAGTAATGCTCCACTTGGTTCACCTCTGGTTTTAAAGGGTCTTTTATACTAAAGGGATCTTAGGAAACAGATGGGTGTCTGCGCAAGTTAGCTATTTAAAGGAAGGAGAATACCCTTACACACCTGACAAAGAGCCACAGTGGTGTTGCTTCTAGTTACATTATTTTTCATACCTTGCAACTTTATATTCCCTTTTTTCTTTTGAAATCAACATTTTCTGTGAGGTCTAAAGTTCTTCAACCTCACTCTTGCTTTCTCTCTCCATCTTCTCCTCTCTTCCAGTCGGAGGTGTCATGGATACCTAACAAGCACTACTCAGGTATCTACGGCCTGATGAAGCTGACCCTAACCAAGGCGCTGCCCTCTGACCTCACAAAGGTCATCGTCCTGGATACGGACATCACCTTCGCCACCGACATCGCTGAGCTCTGGGCCATCTTCAGGAAGTTCACTGGTATGACCTTTGACCTTGATAAACATTTCTGATTGATTGAATAATTAATTAATTGGTTTAGTGATAAAAATCCCCCGAGGACGAAAATACCATTTGATAATCTAGTAGTTCAAAAACTGTCTGAAGACTCCACCTCATTACCAGCATTTTAAAATCTGGAAAAATTATGATTGGTGATGCTGTGATTGCAGACAAGCAGGTGATAGGTCTGGTGGAGAACCAGAGTGACTGGTGCCTGGGGAACCTGTGGAAGAACCACAAACCCTGGCCCGCCCTGGGACGAGGCTTCAACACTGGGGTCATCCTGCTCTACCTGGAGAGGCTGCGACGGATTGGCTGGGAGCAGATGTGGAGGCTGACCGCCGAGAGAGAGCTAATGAGCATGCTCAGTACCTCGCTTGCGGACCAGGTCTGTTTATTAAATTCTATTCTAGTCTATCTTTATTCAGAATATTATTAGATACTCTTTAGATCATTACATACATAACATATATTAATATAGGGCAGGAATCAACTAGATTCAGCCGAGGGCCTATTATTATTATTATTATTATATTTTTTGAGTGACTGGTCAGTGCCAGAACATGATTACAAATCATTTGTAGACCGCAAATTGACCGCAAGAAGCCCAAACAGATGTTTGACTAAAACATAATCATTTCAAACCTTGCTCACATTTGTATTCGATCACGTGTCTCTCTATTATGCGTGGAAATATTTGGGAACAGATGTCTTGAATAACAATCACTTGGTGTCACGGTCGTCATAAGGAGTAGACCAAGATGCAGCGTGGTATGTTTCCGTCCTTTATTTCGGAATAGAAACCTTCAAATAACAAAAACAACAAGACTAACAAACGAAACGTGACGCTAGACTAATGCTCACAGGCAACCATACACAGACAAGATCCCACAAAGCACAATGGTGAAATGGCTACCTAAATATGATCCCCAATCAGAGACAACGATAAACAGCTGCCTCTGATTGGGGACCACACCAGGCCAACATAAACATACAATTCCCCTAGATAACCCACCCACAATCACACCCCGACCTAACCAACATAGAGAATAAACAGCTGTCTATGGTCAGGGTGTGACACTTGGAGCTGATTTCCTGGTGTTTTTAGTCTTTTATGTCTAACAATAAAAAATAAAAATAAAACAAATATACACTGCTCAAAAAAATAAAGGGAACACTTAAACAACACAATGTAACTCCAAGTCAATCACACTTCTGTGAAATCAAACTGTCCACTTAGGAAGCAACACTGATTGACAATACATTTCACATGCTGATGTGCAAATGGAATAGACAAAAGGTGGAAATTATAGGCAATTAGCAAGACACCCCCAATAAAGGAGTGATTCTGCAGGTGGTGACCACAGACCACTTCTCAGTTCCTATGCTTCCTGGCTGATGTTTTGGTCACTTTTGAATGCTGGCGGTGCTTTCACTCTAGTGGTAGCGTGAGACTGAGTCTACAACCCACACAAGTGGCTCAGGTAGTGCAGCTCATCCAGGATGGCACATCAATGCAAGCTGTGGCAAGAAGGTTTGCTGTGTCTGTCAGCGTAGTGTCCAGAGCATGGAGGCGCTACCAGGAGACGTGGAGGAGGCCGTAGGAGGGCAACAACCCAGCAGCAGGACCGCTACCTCCGCCTTTGTGCAAGGAGGAGCACTGCCAGAGCCCTGCAAAATGACCTCCAGCAGGCCACAAATGTGCTCCGCGATAATAACTATAAACAATAACTGATGGCCCACTTTCCCGCTCGCAACAGATAGTTCAGATGAAAGGTAACAGAGTCGGTGGACTTACGTGGATTCATGGACGCACAGAACTTCGAGCAGACGGAATTAAGGAAGAGAAAGCAGCGAGATCAGGCGACGCCATTTTCCTCTTATGTGGATGAGATCTGTCGGTCATTGCCACCTGACCTAATTAAAGCGCTCTGGCCCAGCTGAGTAAGTGGCCATGAATTAAAGGATTATTCCACCAACTCCATTGGCCTTTTCTACAGTAATGTAAGTGCGTAGGACATCTATAATGAACATTTGGCGGATGTGTGAATGTTTACTATTGTGTGCCAGAGTTCTATATGATCTTCATGTTAAAATGAGTGTGTATAATACACTCTTAGAAAAAAAGGAGCTATCTAGAAATTAAAAGGGTTCTTTGGCTGTCCCCATAGGGGAACCCTTTGAATAACCCTTTTGGGTCCTTGTAGAACCCTTTTGAGTTCCATATAGGACCCTTTACACAGAGGGTTCTACATGGAACCCAAAAGAGTTCAACCTGGAACTGTTTTGGAACCCTTTTTTCTAGGAGTGTATTACACAGGTCTTTAATGTGAGTGGGTAATCTTGTGTGCAGGACATCTTTAATGCGTTCATTAAGCAGAACCCAGTCCTAGTGCATCAGCTGCCCTGCTTCTGGAACGTTCAGCTGTCTGACCACACACGCTCTGAACAGTGCTACACAGAGGTGTCTGACCTCAAGGTAGGGCTATGCAGTGAAATACACACACTCGCATACACACACACACTATAGCAAAATCCCTCAATTCTTTCCTTATGAATGTACTGCATCTAGTCATCTGGCTACCGTAACACTGTAACATGTTCATGTCCGGTGTCAGGTGATCCATTGGAACTCTCCTAAGAAACTTCGTGTGAAGAACAAGCATGTGGAGTTCTTCAGGAACCTCTACCTTACCTTCCTTGAGTACGATGGGAACCTACTGAGACGAGAGCTGTTTGGCTGCCCCAGCCAGGCCACCTCAGAGAGCGTTCGGGTGAGTAGAACATTACCATTACTTTAACCATAATTAAGTGATGATGCCTTTGAAGCCGGTGTTTGGCATGGGTGTTGCGGCAAACCGTGCCAATATATCCTCAACACCCTAGCAGAGCTGGTTAGGCTGTTATGTTATCAAGAGTGTTGGTGATGTAACTGTGCTGCTGGCAACAATTTGCACTTTTTTGACAATGTTTACTGACACCGGCCATATTCAACGGGGGATGAGCGTTCATAAATTCGTCAGTTATTCTGCACTCTGGCACACTCAGGAGAGTGTTCTGAAATCGGAGTAGATAGCTAGAGTGGATTTACCAGCTACGTCTATCAACAGTTGTCACAGTGACTTTCTATTGAAATCATTACTTGCATAGGGGAGTCTTTTGTTAAGACATGTAGATAGCTAGCTTAACAATGAACCATAATCCCAACTCATGACATTACTACCCTTCAGGTAGCTAACCAACCAGGTTCAATGTTAGCTAGCTAACATTAGGCTTTAACTAGCAAATCAAATGGCTCTGAGATACAAACGTATCTCAGAGCAAACAGTACAATTTAACTTGAAATGAAAACTACTTTCTGTCAAATAGAAATGTGTAATATCTGAAAATGTACCTAGCTAAACTATCTAACCCATATACATCATGGATGGACGCCTCTCCATATCACGGATGCCATGGTTGCCTTTAGTTTAAAGATGTAATCCGGAGACAGGTGTTTTCTCCAGCTCCTTAGCTATCAAATTCTAATTCCACTGATTTCAAAACTCGGTCCTACAGAAAGTGGAGAGCAACACTTGTGCAGTTCTACTATGTGATACATAAAAAAGCTGTCCTAGACAGGATTACCTACAAATACTGACCAGCTCAAATAGACAGACGCGTGCTATATGGCAGACCCATCCGGACTCATCTCTCGGCATGTCCAACCCACTCATTATCTCAGCCAGTCATGGCTAGTGAGAAGGTTGCTTACTTTTTCTGTGGCTAAACCAACTAGGCTCGTAATTTAAGGATCCGCCCCCTTTTTAATGTTCCCCCAAATCTGCCTGTAGCTCAGGACCTGAAGCAAGGATATGCATTTTCTTGATACCATTTGAAAGGAAACACTTTGAAGTTTGTGGATAAGTGAAATTAATGTAGGAGAATATAACACATTAAATCTGGTAAAAGATAATGCAAAGAAAAAAACATGTATTTTTTTACCATCATCTTTGAAAAGCAAGAGAAAGGCCATAAAGTATTATTCCAGCCCAGGCACAATTTAAATGTTGGCCACTAGATGGTAGCAGTGTATGTGCAAAATTTGACTGATCCAATGCACAATTGACTATCTGTTCAAAATATTGTATCAAGACTGCCCAAATGTGCCTAACTGGTTTATTAATACATTTTCAAGTTTATAATTGTGCACTCTCCTCAAACAATAGCATGGTATTCTTTCACTGTAATAGCTACTGTAAATTGGACAGTGCAGTTAGATTAACAACCATTTATTACTTACAATCTCATGCTAATCACACTAGCCTACATTAGCTCAACCGTCCCGCGGCGGGGGGATACCGATCCCGTATAGGTGGTTATTAAGAGTTCATGGAATCCAGATTGTGCACGTTTAATAACTTATAGATCAAGTCTATGCCCCCTTTGATATAACAGTTCACTTTAAAAAGATAATCTAGAAGGGAGGTAGAGGGCGTGGTGGCAAGTGACTAGAGTATGACGATACAAAACTACGCAATTGCAGTTATCTAAAGAAATGGGATCTCTGAATTTTTTTTTTTGTACTAACTGTTCAAAAGATGCAAAATCCATATCAATGTCCAAGTCGTTCAGTGAGGATCCCTTTTCCAGACCAGATATGAAACGCACGGTCTAATAATGATGGAGATAATGTATGGTTGTTTTAATAATGGGGCAGAAGTTGAAAATTCACTGAGACCAAACGATCGCCTGAACTGTTTCCAGATTTTTAAAGAGTGATTCACAATAGGGTTTTTCGTGTATTAGGAAACAAGCTCAGCTAATGCAAGTCTTGAGCAGAGTAAGGCAGCTAAGGAGGTGGGGCCACCGGATGAGATCTCCAAGATAAATAACTATAAACTTAATACATTAATTTTAACAATGTTAATTATACCGCCCAAAGAAATAGAAAGTAAATCCCAGTGTTCAAGATCCTGTTTCAGGCAGAGTATCAAGGGAGGGAAATTGGCTTTATAGAGATCTTTTAAATTGTTCGTGACCCAAATTCCCAAATATTTCAATTTCTGTGTAGTCACTCTCAAAGGCACACAACTAAAATAAGTTTGCAGAAGGATTAATAGGCATCAATTAACTTTTTTGTAGATTCACTTCATAATGAGGCGTGATTTCACCTGGCATAGAAATTGTGCTCTCTTGCCAGGACACTTGTTCAGAGGAGCTAGCCAACAACACAGCAAACACAATCCCTTCAAACTGAAGCTGGAAAGACTGAACTAGCTGCACTTCCATTAGTTTTACCTGCTTTCTATTGACATTTCTTTGGATAGACCCCAAAAAATGATGCCAGCTGATTCATGATTACGACTGGCTGAGAAGCGCTGCCTGCCTGTCTCTCGTACTGACTCCCGACACGTTCATTACTATGGGACAGCTGGATGAAAATTGAAACAATGTTGCAAATGTTGGAGAGACAGACAGCAAGGTCTATACAAATCTCCGCTGTTGAAAACGAAATGTTAGTCTAAAAGAAATGTGAGATAATGTTTAGATGCTATTTATAGTGGAGATCAAGTTCATAAATTGCCTGGCTGGGCTGATGAGACAGTGGATTGTGCAGCCAGATGGAACAGAGTAAATAGGCATTTTAACATCATAGATTGAGCCGGTGGTAACTTGTGGAATAGACACCGTCTGGAATTCGGCTTTAACCAATCAGCATTCAAGATTAGGACCACCCATTGTATAACATTTAACAAACCACTCCCTACCACCTCAAGGTGGTTTTAATATTCACCATACCTTTATTCACTATACTATGATACCCATGGACATCCAGTCAGAATACAACAGAGTGTACAGTGCCGCATGGTCTCGTCACCTCTGACAGCATGGTGTCATGAAACCATGTTAGCCTATTAGAGGGAATATTTACAATCTAAACATTGGTTTTGACCTCCCTCTGTCCATCCCTCTCCAGTTACAAGGAGCTCTGGAGGAGCTGGATGAAGACGACCAGTGTTATGACTTCCGGCGGGAGCGAATCACAGTGCACCGCGTGCACCTCTACTTTCTGCAGTACGAGTACACGCCCGCCGGGGATGACACAGACGTCACGCTGGTCGCACAGCTCTCCATGGACAGGTTAAAAACTCACCTTATAGCTCTGACCCTACTGGCCTTTGGTTTACTAGTTGTTGGGGATGTAAGCATGAATTCATTATTACGATATGGCTAATGAGTGCAACTCTCTACAAATATGATTGTATTTTGCTTTTTTCTCTACTTTCTCTTCCTCTTCCCCCTCCTCCCCATTTTCTTCTCTACTTCCACCACTGCTTTTATTATCATTATGTACAAAACATCTCTGTGTCTCTAATACTCTTTTATGACATCTCTATTTATCTCAGGTTACAGATGTTGGAGGCTATCTGTAAACACTGGGAAGGTCCTATCAGCCTGGCCCTGTATCTCTCTGATGCTGAGGCTCAACAGTTCCTGCGCTACACCCAGGGGTCAGAGGTCCTGATGTCCAGGGGGAACGTGGGCTACCACATCGTCTACAAGGAGGGCCAGTTCTATCCGGTCAACCTGGTGAGAAATGTGGCCCTGAGGAACGCCAACACACCCTATGTGTTCCTGGCAGACGTGGACTTCCTGCCCATGTACGGCCTCTATGATTACCTCAGGTGAGTTGTAGTTTTTCCTGGAGATGTTCCATCACAAACATTGATAGAACACTGGCTGAGATGTTTAATATATAGTCATTTAGTAGCCATTTTAATCCAAAGCAATTTACAGACAACATACAGTTGACGTCGCAAGTTTACATACACCTAGGTTGGAGTCATTAAAACTCGTTTTTCAACCACTCCACAAATTTCTTGTTAACAAACTATAGTTTTGGCAAGTCGGTTAAGATATCTACTTTGTGCATGACATGTCATTTTTCCAACAATTGCTTAGACAGATTATTTCACTTATAATTCACTATCATAATTCCAGTGGGTCAGAAGTTTACATACACTAAGTTGACTGTGCCTTTAAACAGCTTGGACAATTCCAGAAAATGTCATGGCTTTAGAAGCTTCTGATAGGCTAATTGACATAATTTGAGTCATTGGAGGTGTACCTGTGGATGTATTTCAAGGCATACCTTCAAACTCAGTGCTTCTTTGCTTGACATCATGGGAAAATCAAAATAAATCAGCCAAGACCTCTGAAAAATAATTATAGATCTCCACAAGTCTAGTTAATCCTTGGGAGCAATTTCCAAATGCCTGAAGGTACCACGTTCATCTGTACAAACAATAGTGCGCAAGTATAAACACCATGGGACCACGCAGCCGTCATACCACTCAGGAAGGAGACACATTGTCTCCTATAGATGAATGTACTTTGGTGAGAAAAGTGCAAATCAATCCCAGAACAACAGCAAAGGACCTAGTGAAGATGCTGAAGGAATCGGGTACAAAAGTATCTATATCCACAGTTAAACGAGTCCTATATCGATATAACCTGAAAGGCCACTCAGCAAGGAAGACACCACTGCTCCAAAACTGCCATAAAAAAAGCCAGACTACGGTTTGCAACTGCACATGGAGAAAAATATCATACTTTTGGAGATATGTCCTCTGGTCTGATGAAACTGTTTGGCCATAGTGACCATCGTTATGTTTGGAGGAAAAGGGGGGAGGTTTGCAAGCCGAAGAACACCACCCCAACCGTGAAGCACAGGAGTGGCAGCATCATGTTGTGGGGGTGTTTTGCTGCAGGAGGGACTGGTACACTTCACAAAATAGATGGCATCATGAGGGAGAAAATGATGTGGATATATTGAAGCAACAGCTCAAGACATCAGTCAGGAAGTTAAAGCTTGGTCGCAAATGGGTCTTCCAAATGGACAATGACCCCAAGCAAACTTCCAAAGTTGTGGCGAAATGGCTTAAGGACAACAAAGTCAAGGTATTGGAGTGGCCATCACAAAGCCCTGATCTCAATCCTATAGAAATGTGTAGGCAGAACTGAAAAAGCGTGTGCGAGCAAGGAGGCATACAAACCTGACTCAGTTGCACCAGCTCTGTCAGGAGGAATTCACCCAACTAATTGTGGGAAGCTTGTGGACGGCAATTTAAAGGCAATGCTACCAAATACTAATTGAGTGTATGAACACTGGGAATGTGATGAAAGAAAAAGCTGAAATAAATAATTCTCTCTACTATTATTCTGACATTTCACATTCTTAAAATAAAAGTGGTGATTCAACTGACCTAAGACAGGGAATTTTTTACTAGGATTTAATGTTAGAATTGCGAAACTGAGTTTAAATGTATTTTGCTAAGGTGTATGTAGACTTCCGACTTCATGTATGATGTTCATATATGGCCCATGTGGGAGTCAAACCCACAGCTAAGGTGTTGCCAGCAATGCATTCCAACCAACTAGTGGCAGCTGTGGTTCTAGCTGATGTACAGTTTTGGTTGTAAATGAATGGTTTCTTTGTCTTATACCCGCAGGAAGTCAGTGGTCCAGTTAGACATGGCCCACACTAAGAAAGCTCTGGTTGTACCGGCCTTTGAGACGCTGCGCTACCGCCTCTCCTTTCCCAAATCCAAAGCTGAGCTGCTCTCCATGCTGGACATGGGGACCCTCTACACCTTCAGGTACACCAGCACTAACAGCTCACCCCATTGGTCAGTCTGGCTTGTTGATCAGGAGGTTTGATTGGCCCTTCTGAAATAGATGACATACCTTGGAGCATCCATCCTGATTTTGATACTATATTTAGTACATTGATTACGTTGAAGTCATTTGATAATATGTGCAGTTCCAGTCAAAAGTTTGAACACCTACTCATGCAAGGGTTTTTCTTTATTTATACTATTTTCTACATTGTAGAATAATAGTGAATACATCAAATCTATGAAATAATACATGATTCCATATGTTAACCAAAAAAGTGTTAAACAAATCAAAATATAATTTATATTTGATATTCTTCAATGTGGCCACCCTTTGCCTTGATGTCAGATTGGACACTCTTGGCATTCTCTCAACCATCTTCACCTGGAATGCTTTTCCAACAGTGTTGGAGTTCCCACATATTCTGAGCACTAGTTGGCTGCTTTTCCTTTATTTATGGTAGTGGCCAGACAGAAGCCACTCCTCAGTAAAAGGCACATGACAGCCCGCTTGGAGTTTTTCAAAAGGCACCTAAGTGACTCTCAGACTAACCAAGATTAAACTATTTGGCCTGAATAACAGAAATTCTCCAAATCTGTTTTTGCTTTGTCGTTATGGGGTATTGTGTGTAGATTTATGAGAAAAAAAAAATATTTAATCTATTTTACAATAAGGCTGTAACGTAACAAAATGTTTAAAAAGTCAAGGGTTCTGAATACTTTCCGAATGCACTGTATGCAATCTAGTTCAAAACTATTATTAACACACCTGTACACATCTCTTTCTCCTTGCCTTCACAGGTATCACGTCTGGACCAAGGGCCATGCTCCTACCAACTACGCCAAGTGGCGGACAGCCACCACGCCCTATAAGGTGGAGTGGGAGGCGGACTTTGAGCCCTATGTGGTGGTGAAGCGGGACTGTCCTGAGTATGACCAGCGCTTCGTGGGATTTGGCTGGAACAAGGTCTCCCATATCATGGAGCTAGATGCACAGGTACAGTATGGAGGATAGTGGTGGGGTGTTAGAATATAATATATATATTTTCTTCCAGGACACATTATCACACCACATTACATTTGCACACACTAGGTAGACCAAACAACCATAGCAGACAAGACGGGCAGACAAAGATGTAGTTAAAGTCTGGATACACTTATCTGTTTATGGCTTGTTGAGAAGAAAAATGGTTATTGTTCACATTTTATCCTCAAAGACTCTACTCCCAAATAATCTGCACATAATAACTAATTTTAATTTTAATTTAATTCAAAACCTCAACTCATCTTTGGAATTCAGTTAAAGTTATGCTAATGATTAGAATAGATGTGATTTGCGGTAGACTACTGATATTAGGTTTAATGCGTTCGCTGAGTCAGGAATAATAGCTATTGTAACGGCCCATAAATCAAAGTCAAGCTGTGACCTTTCAGTGTTCAGCACCTAAGAGCAACGTTTGTGACTTTGTTTCTGGAGTCTTAAATTTTTTCATTCACAGCTGGGACTGCGGAAGAGTATTAGCTACGTAGCTAAAATCTGGTGTCTGTTGTACACGGACCATGTTCAATAAGCAATTAAAATAATACATTCCCACCCCCCCTTTCCCACCCCCCCAGGAGTACGACCTGATGGTTCTGCCCAACGCGTTCATGATCCACATGCCACACGCACCCAGCTTCGACATCTCCAAGTTCCGCTCCAGCCCAGGCTACCGATACTGCCTGCAGACCCTAAAAGAGGAGTTCCACCAAGACCTGTCCCGGAAGTACGGCGCAGCCGCCCTCAAGTACCTTACTGCTCAGAGGAACATCTAAACCAGGACTCCCAAGGGCCACTGGGCTTCATACCTAGGGCCCCAACGGCCCCCATGCTGGTCCCTGGCAAGTCTAAAGGGGTTTGGGAATACTGGCAACTATCAGCCAATATCACTACTAAGCTTGAATAGCTTTAAAGTCTTGTAGAACATTCTGGAGATGTGTTAGCTTAACTTTCTGGGGTGGTTTGGGCTGGGATGACCCACCCAACTATGCTATAATGGGTTATGACCCAAACTGGAATAAAAACAAAGAACCAAACAGATCAGACATGACAGTGGTGACAAGATATTGGGCTCACTGGGAATAAGTTTCTCTGAAAGGGATGAGTGGTTGACTGCTTTAAGTCTGGGAGAAAGTGACGATTATCATGATTTGTTCTGACAATCAGGGCCTTTTCTGAGGAAAATACATCTCAAACCAATCTGTCCACATGGGATATCTGGACCTGGAACTCAAGGACAGGAATTTGGGGAAACACAGAACTGAAAGAAAAGGAAGTTGCGTCTTCCCTGGTCTCTTCAAGAGGATGAGTCGGGAATCACGTTCGGAGTGACCAATCAAACTGGAGAAATGTTTAAGCCTTATAATTTTCCATTATATTTAAGAAATTTAATGATATCAGTATTTTTCTCAATGTAAATGATTATCAATTATTAACAAACAAATATGGCATATATACACCACCAGTCAAAAGTTTTAGAACACCTACTCATTCAAGGGTTTTTCTTTATTTTTACCATTTTCTACATTGAAGAATAATAGTGAAGACAAACTATAAAATAACACATATGGAATCATGTTGTAACCCAGAAAGTGTTAAACAAATCAAAATATTTATATTTTGGAATCTTCAAATAGCCACCCTTTGTCTTGATGACAGCTTTGCACGCTTGGCATTCTCTCAACCACCTTCACCTGGAATTCTTTTATAACAGTCTAGAAGGAATTCCCACTTGTTGGCTGCTTTTCCTTCACTCTGTGGTCGTACTCATCCCAAACCATCTCTATTTGGTTGAGGTCGGAGGATTGTGGAGGTCAGGTCATCTGATGCAGCACTCCATCACTCTCCTTCTTGGTCAAATAGCCCTTACACAGCTTGGAGGTGTGTGGGTCATTGTCCTGTTGAAAAACAAATGACAGTATCAATAAGCCCAAACCAGATGGGATGGCGTGTAGCTGCAGAATGCTGTGGTAGCCATGCTGGTTAAGTGTGCCTTGAATTCGAAATAAATCACAAACAGTGTCACCAGCAAAGCACCCCCCACATAACACCTCCTCCATGCTTTACGGTGGGACATACACATGTGGAGATCATCTGTTCACCCACACTGCGTCACAAAGACACGGCGGTTGGAAACAAAAATCTTCAATTTGGACTCCAGACCAAAGGACAAATTTCCTCTGGTCTAATGTCCATTGCTCATGTTTCTTGGCCCAAGCAAGTCTCTTATTATTATTGGGGTCCTTTAGTAGTGGTTTATTTGCAGCAATTTGACCATGAAGGCCTGATTCACAGTCTCCTCTGAACAGTTGCTGTTTAGATGTGTCTGATACTTGAACTCTGTGAAGCATTTATTTGGGCTGCAATTTCTGAGGATGGTAACTCTAATGAACATATCCTCTGCAGCAGAGGTAACTCTGGGTTTTCCATTCCTGTGGCGGTCCTCATGAGAGCCAGTTTCATCATAGCGCTTGATGGTTTTTGGGACTGCACTTGAAGAAACTTTCAAAGTTCTTATTTTTCCGTGTTGACTGACCTTCATGTCTTAAAGTAGTGGACTGTCGTTTGTCCTTGCTTATTTGAGCTGTTCTTGCCATAGTAT
The DNA here is from genome assembly GCF_016432855.1 of Salvelinus namaycush. Classification (NCBI taxonomy): domain Eukaryota; kingdom Metazoa; phylum Chordata; class Actinopteri; order Salmoniformes; family Salmonidae; genus Salvelinus; species Salvelinus namaycush. Next base: position 51,740,149 of record NC_052307.1, read on the forward strand.
GGACTTGGTCTTTCACCAAATAGAGCTATCTTCTGTATACCCTCTTGTCACAACACAACTGATTGGCTCAAACACATTAGAAAGGAAATACATTTCACAAATGAACATAAGGCACACATGTTAATTAAAATGCATTCTAGGTGACTACCTCATGAAGCTGTTTGAGAGAATGCCAAGAGTGGTCATGGCAAAGGGCGGCTATTTGAAAAATCTCAAATATGAAATATATTATGATTTGTTTAACACTTTGTTGGTTACTACATGATTCCATATGTGTTATTTCATAGTTTTGATGTCTTCACTATTCTTACTACAAGGTAGAAAATAGTAAAAATAAAGAAACCCTTGAATGAGTAGGTGTCCAAACTTTTGACTGGTACTATATATGTTAATTTTATTTTTTCTTTGAGCAAATATTTATCCCCTTAAGCCAAATATGAGGCCAAATTCAGCCCAAAAATACAAGTCACTACTGATTGGGACCACTGCAACCAGACCCAATTGTTTTTTAAATGGCAACAAAAAAAGCACCTCGCTAGAAATTAAATGGCTGCAAATAAACGGCCTGTTGAATTGTTAAAAATCACTTCTGAAATTCCATGAGCGATTGGAGTATTACCAGTGCCATGTCTAGATGAGTGATACACTTATGTGCCATCTACTGTAACAAACCTTGTCATCTACCGAACATTTCCCCTTTCCTTTAAAACTTCATTCCTTTTTCTATTTACCCATTTCTTGTTTTTTTGTACACCTTTCAGAAACCCACTCCTGTTCTCACAAACCATCCCTTCTTTCTCTAATCCCAACCCCTTCCTAAATCTCTATGCTACTACTACTGTTTTAAACACCACGCATAATCCATGGGACAACCGGGCAGTAACAAATCAACCGTTCAACCCCAATGAACCTACCACTCCAAATACCAAATAATAGGTATACAACTACAGTCACAAGAAACGGCACAAGTGTTCAAGCCTATTTGCTACTGTGATGACTTCATAATGACTGAACGGTTACATATAAAGGCACTATGGGCTGGGCACATACCCTACATGGCTACTATGGGTTAGGTACATACAGAGCTGCCATTGACTTGGCTACCAAGAGATGGATCCAGACACCACCTCCCCTGCCACCTTCCATGCCTCGCACAACCCCTGTCGACTGTTCTGATTGCAGTAAATGCTAGTGCCTTTGCTGTATTGTGTAACTGGATATTGATTGTACTGCTGTACGTTACCAATGGGGCCTGAGGATAGTCAGGCACTCTATTTATTATTGTCGACTCAAATCAATCATATTTTTCTATGTAGGGGACAAAGTGCTTTAAATAAATCTGCCCTTTTTCTACCAGTTTGTCTGAGGTTTGTGTCCATTGGAACATATGTGGAACAGATTGAAGGATATGGTATCACCTCTATAAGTGTGGAATTATATACACGTGATTTTATTTTCAGAGTTAATTGGTGTTAAAATATCAAGGATTCTCCCCTCGTTAATGTTTTTATATGAAGACATAATGTCTGCAATGGAATTGACTTTATGAAAGCAAATAAACACACACACAAGGAGGGAAAACAAAACAAATTGTAATTCTTTGTCAGCTGTTTGTTATCTTCTGTGACATTTATTTTGCAGCCTGAAAATGGAATTGTCTCTCAGATGTATTGCTTGTCTTAAGAAAATAAGTGGCTGCCAGGCAGGCAGTTTTTTTCTTTCAGATAATATATAATAAAAATTGTTAAGTCAAGCATTTCTTCATATCCACTTCGCCATCTCCAATATCTTCAGAAACAACAGAGGCATGATAATAATAATCTATGAAAATAGTTGTCACTCCACTGCATAAGCAATAAAAAAGTCAGATGTTTTCATATTACAAAAGGTAGAATAGGTCACCGAGATCTATTGATTGGCGTTCACTCACAGAAGGCACAACTGATCTACAAATCACCATCTAAGCATGACGTAAATTGTTGCATACGGATCATTCAAAGATTAGTGGGGAAAAAGTGAACTAAAAATGATGTACTTATACTAAACATTTAATAAACGTATCAAAAAGACTGGACATTATGCAAGAAAGTATCTGTATTCTCCTTACAAGAAAGATCAAATCTAGACGGTAGGCAACAAAATTCAGCCTAGTGTATTTTTTTTTTTAAATGATAATTTTTAAGTCCTGTCAAACCATTAGACTGACACATTAGGTATTCAAAGATGAGCAGAATTAAACAATGAATTATCTTCATTGACATGTCTTGACCTTTGAATGACCCTGGCAATGACAACCTGGTAGTGATAACCATCTAAAGACTCGTTTGACCTCTCAACATATACAGGGTGAAGTTGTTCTGAAGTTTTTCTGAGCCGGTAGAGGGAAGTGATTTAGTCCATCGCGAATAGATGCGATGCTTCTTTCAAAATGAATGAAACGCTTTATGTAAACCCTCATGACACTTTGTAGGACAAATTTACACCACCCTCACTTTCTCCTTCCCTCCATCTGTACCTCCTTTCCTTCCTCCCCCTCTCTTATCTGCTGGCTAATAATGGAGTGCTGGATGTGGTCCTTTATGACATTATGAGTCACCTTGTCCACTGCACACATTAGACGGGTCTGACACAAGCACTCTTAACATAACAGGAAGTCACATTAGACCAACCACATAGAGGCTTACTGGAAGCTTCTCAATAGGAGAGGCAGCAACATGAAGCTTCAAAAATCCAGCAGAGGAATGTACTCTTGCTTTACCTTGAATTTCAGATAATTGTTTATGAAAATGCTGACTGTGTTTTGTTGTACAAGCCTTTTCTAAATTGTGATTTATGAATGGCTGGCAAAATTGGTTTGTTTCTAGTTACGGAATGCTCGACGTGGAAGAACAGAGGTGAGCTGTAGAGTTATTTTTACCGATGTTTGTTTAGGCTCTTTTTGTTTTTGTTCCATTTGCTTTGCAGAAGCTTAAACCGTGCAGTGTGCTAGGCTAGATATATTTCGAAAGACTTGAACCTTTGTGCTCCAAACAGACACAATCTGAGTTAAACAACAGTTTCTAAGATCACCTATCAATGTACAAAGAGAAGAAAATGATTCAAAGTTTTGCAAATGAGTTGGGTGATGTGATCAATGATGTTCTGTTTTAGATATATTTTCCCACAGTTTCCAAAAAATAAATGGGTCAACAAACTGTAAACTTGGAAAATCCACAGGGTAGGCAACAAAATTCAGCCGAGGTCAATTAAAAAAATATATATTTTTACACTGCAAATTGATCTCAAATAAGCCAAAAATTGATTTTAAAATAATAATTTTATACCTTGTTTACACTGAGACATGATATATATGTCTCTATATGTCTCTATTTTTATTTATGGGAATACTTGGGAACAGATTTGATAAATGATTTTTTTTCTGTATTCCTGTTGATTTTAGTCTTTTTTACTAAAAACTCCATATATATATATATATATATATATATATATACAGTTGAAGTCGGAAGTTTACATTCACCTTAGCCAAATACATTTAAACTCAGTTTTTCAAAATTCCTGACATTTAATCCTAGTAAAAATTCCCTGTCTTAGGTCAGTTAGGATCACCGCTTTATTTTAAGAATGTGAAATGTCAGAATAATAGTAGAGAGAATGATTTATTTCAGCTTTTCTTTCTTTCATCACAATTCCCAGTGGGTCAGAAGTTTACATACACTCAATTAGTATTTGGTAGCATCGCCTTTAAAATGTTTAACTTGGGTCAAACATGTTGGGTGAATTTTGTGTCACATCTGCTCTTGCCACACCCCCTAGTGGACATCCGGTGTCTCCATGACCTGCAGCCATTCCCCCAGTTCCCTCGCCCTCTCCCTCTTTCTCTGTGTGTGATTGTGTGGTCGGATACAGGTGTGCTGGAGTCAGAGCAGTTCGCCACCAGCTGCAACCCGTTCCATAATCAAGACCTCTACAAGTACTCAGTCCTGCCACTTCCACTCTGTCAGATCGTAATCTCCGTTCAGGCAGTCATGCTTCTAGCTACTTATTATTATTTGAGATCCTGTATTTTCTGTACCTGTTTCCTTGCCTGACGCTGTTTCTCCTCTCACTGCAGTTTTGCCGCTCTGACTCTGTCTCCTGTTCTACCTCTCACCACCCTGCTACACTGTTCTGGATTCAACTCACCACCACTCCCTTGGATTCCAATCCAGACCTGTTTACCCTGTCCCAACCCAGCTCACTCCAACCTCAGCCTCCACATCTGGTTTCCTACAACTCATCCGAGCTTCCCTGGATCTGCCCTTCATCTCTCCCTGTGTTACAATACATATCTTGGTTCATTCATCCCTGTTTCCTGGTCTGAGTCTGCTCTTGGGCTTCCCTGTTTTGCTCTGCCTAACATTTTGGCCCATTCCTCCTGACAGAGCTGGTGTAACTGAGTCAGGTTTGTAGGCCTCCTTGCTCGCACATGCTTTTTCAATTCTGCCCACACATTTTCTATAGGATTGAGGTCAGGGCTTTAATATGGCCTCTCAAATACCTTGACTTTGTTGTCCTAAAGCCATTTTGCCACAACTTTGGATGCTTGGGGTCATTGTCCATTTGGAAGACCCATTTGCGACCAAGCTTTAACTTCCTGACTGATGTCTTGAGATGTTGCTTCAATATATCCACATAATTTTCTCCCTCATGATGCCATCTATTTTGTGAAGAGCACCAGTCCCTCCTGCAGGATAGCACCCCCACAACATGATGCTGCCACCCCGTGCTTCACGGTTGGGATGGTGTTCTTCGGCTTGCAAGCATCCACCTTTTTTCTCCAAATATAACGATGGTCATTATGGCCAAACAGTTCTATTTTTGTTTCATCAGACCAGAGGACATTTCTCCAAAAATTACGATCTTTGTCCCCATGTGCAGTTGCAAACCGTAGTCTGGCTTTTTTTATGGTGGTTTTGGAGCAGTGGCTTCTTCCTTGCTGAGCGTCATTTCAGTTTATGTCGATATAGGACTTTTTTAACTGTGGATACAGATACTTGTGTACCTGTTTCCTCCAGCATCTTCACAAGGTCCTTTGCTGTTGATCTGGGATTGATTTGCACTTTTCGCACCAAAGTACGTTCATCTCTAGGAGACAGAATGCATCTCATTCTTGAGCAGCATGACGGCTGTGTGGTCCCAATGTGTTTATACTTGCATACTACTGTTTGTACTGATGAACGCGGTACCTTCAGGCGTTTGGAAATTGCTCCCAAGGATGAACCAGACGTGTGGAGGTCTACAATTCTTTTCTGAGGTCTTGGCTGATTTCTTTAGATTTTCCCATGAAAATTGATTGATTTTCCCATGCAAAGAGGCTCTGAGTTTGAAGGTAGGCCTTGAAATACATCCACAGGTACACCTCCAATTGACTCAAAATATGTCAATTAGCCTATCAGAAGCTTATAAAGCCATGACATCATTTTCTGGAATTTTCCAAGCTGTTTAAAGGCACAGTCAACTTATTGTATGTAAACTTCTGACCCACTGGAATTGTGATACAGTGAGTTATAAGTGAAATAATCTGTCTGTAAGGAATTGTTGGAAAAATTACTTGTCATGCACAAAGTAGATGTCCTAACCGACTTGCCAAAACTTTAGTTTGTTAACAAGAAATTTGTGGAGTGGTTGAAAAACGAGTTTTAATAACTCCAACCTAAGTGTATGTAAACTTCCGACCTCAACTGTATATGTGTATATACTGTACCAGTCAAAAGTTTGTACACACCTACATTGTAGAGCAACAATGAAGACATCAAAACTATTAAATAACACATATGGAATCATGTAGTAACCAAAAAAGTGTTAGACAAATCAAAATATTTTTTATATGAGATTCTTCAAAGTAGCCACCATTTGCCTTGATGACAGCTTTGTGCACACTTGGCATTCTCACAACCAGCTTCATGAGGTAATCACCTGGAATGCTTTTACAACAATCTTGAAGGAGTTCCCTCATATGCTGAGCACTTGTTGGCTGCTTTTCCTTCACTCTGCAATCCCAACTCATACCAAAAACATTCCCTCGTATAACTGACCCAAATCAAATCAAATTTTATTTGTCACATACACATGGTTAGCAGATGTTAATGCGAGTGTAGCAAAATGCTTGTGCTTCTAGCTCCGACCATGCAGTAATATCTAACAAGTAATCTAACCTAACAATTTCACAACAACTACCTTATACACACAAGTGTAAATGAATGAATAAGAATATGTACATAAAAATATATGAATGAGTGATGGCAGAACGGCATAGGCTAGATGCAGTAGATGGTATAGAGTACAGTATATACATATGAGATGAGTAATGTAGGGTATGTAAACATGATATAAAGTGGCATTGTTTAACGTGGCTAGTGATACATTTATTATATCAAGATGGCAAGATGCAGTAGATGGTATAGAGTACAGTATATACATATGAGATGAGTAATGTAGGGTATGTAAACATTATATAAAGTGGCATTGTTTAAAGTTGCTAGTGATACATTTATTACATACATTTTTGCATTATTAAAGTGGCTAGAGTTGAGTCAATATGTTGGCAGCAGCCACTCAATGTTAGTGATGGTTTAACAGTCTAATGGCCTTGAGATAGAAGACGTTTTTCAGTCTCTCTGTCCCCGCTTTGATGCACCTGTACTGACCTCGCCTTCTGGATGTTAGCGGGGTGAACAGGCAGTGGCTCGGGTGGTTGTTGTCCTTGATGATCTTTTTGGCCTTCCTGTGACATCGGGTGGTGTAGGTGTCCTGGAGGGCAGGTAGTTTGCCCCCGGTGATGCGTTGTGCAGACCTCACTACCCTCTGGAGAGCCTTACGGTTGTGGGCGGAGCAGTTGCCGTACCAGGCGGTGATACAGCCCGACAGGATGCTCTCGATTGTGCATCTGTAAACGTTTGTGAGTGTTTTTGGTGACAAGCCAAATTACTTCAGCCTCCTGAGGTTGAAGAGGTGCTACTGCGCCTTCTTCACAACGCTGTCTGTGTGGGTGGACCATTTCAGTTTGTCCGTGATGTGTACGCCGTACTACTGTACTGTCCATGTGGATAGGGGAGAGATCCCTCTGCTGTTTCCTGAAGTCCACGATCATCTCCTTTGTTTTGTTGACATTGAGTGTGAGGTTATTTTCCTGACACCACACTCCGAGGGCCCTCACCTCCTCCTTGTAGTCCGTCTCGTCATTGTTAGTAATCAAGCCTACCACTGTAGTGTCGTCTGCAAACTTGATTATTGAATTGGAGGCATGCATGGCCACGCAGTCGTGGGTGGACAGGGAGTACATGAGAGGGCTAAGAACGCAATCTTGTGGGGCCCCAGTGTTGAGGATCAGCGGGGTGGAGATGTTGTTTCCGATCCTCACCACCTGGGGGCGGCCCGTCAGGAAGTCCAGGAACCAGTTGCACAGGGTGGGGTTGAGACCCAGGATCTCGAGCTTAATGACGAGTTTGGAGGATACTATGGTGTTAAATGCTGAGCTGTAGTCGATGAACAGCATTCTTACATAGGTATTCCTCTTGTCCAGGTGGGTTAGGGCAGTGTGCAGTGTGATTGCGATTGCATCGTCTGTGGGGCGGTAAGCAAATTGGAGTGGGTCTAGAGTGTCAGGTAGGGTGGAGGTGATATGGTCCTTTACTAGTCTCTCAAAGCACTTCATGATGACGGAAGTGAGTGCTACGGGGCGATAGTCATTTAGCTCAATTACCTTAGCTTTCTTGGGAACAGGAACAATGGTGGCCCTCTTGAAGCATGTGGGAACAGCAGACTGGGATAAGGATTGATTGAATATGTCCGTAAACACACCAGCCAGCTGGTCTGTGCATGCTCTAAGGACGCGGCTGGGGATGCCGTCTGGGCCTGCAGCCTTGCGAGGATTAACACGTTTAAATGTTTTATTCACGTTGGCTGCAGTGAAGGAGGGCCCGCAGGATTTGGTAGCGGGCCGTGTCAGTGGCACTGTATTGTCCTCAAAGCGAGCAAAGAAATTGTTTAGTCTGTCTGGGAGCAAGACATTGTGGTCCGCGACGGGGCTGGTTTTCTTTTGTAGTCCGTGATTGACTGTAGACCCTGCCACATACCTCGCGTGTCTGAGCCGTTGAATTGCGACTCTACTTTGTCTCTATACAGACGCTTAGCTTGTTTGATTGCCTTGCGGAGGGAATAGCTACACTGTTTGTATTCGGTCATGTTTCCGGTCACCTTGCCCTGATTAAAAGCAGTGGTTCGCGCTTTCAGTTTTGCGCGAATGCTGCCATCAATCCACGGTTTCTGGTTGGGGTATGTTTTAATAGATGCTGTGGGTACAACATCACCGATGCACTTGCTAATAAACTCGCTTACCGAGTCAGTGTATTCATCAATGTTGTTGTCCGACGCTATGCGGAATATATCCCAGTCCCATTGATCGAAGCAATCTTGAAGCGTGGAATCCGATTGGTCGGACCAGCGTTGAACAGACCTGAGCGCGGGTGCTTCCTGTTTTAGTTTCTGTCTATAGGCTAGGAGCAACACAATGGAGTCGTGGTCAGCTTTTCCGAAAGGATGGCGGGGGAGGGCCTTATATGCGTCGCGGAAGTTAGAATAACAATGATCCAGGGTTTTTGCCAGCCTGGGTTGCACAATCGATATGTTGACAAAATTTAGGGAGTCTTGTTTTCAGATTAGCCTTGTTAAAATCCCCAGCTACATTAAATGCAGCCTCAGGATATGTGGTTTCCAGTTTACATAGAGTCAAATGAAGTTCTTTCAGGGCCGTCGATGTGTCTGCTTGGGGGGGAATATACACGAATGTGATTAAGATTGAAGAGAATTCTCTTGGTAGATAATGCGGAATTCTAAGTCAGGTGAACAAAAGGACTTGAGTTCCTGTATGTTGTTATGATCACACCACGTCTCGTTAATCATAAGGCATACCCCCCCCCCCCCCGCCCTTCTTCTTACCAGAGAGATGCTTGTTTCTGTCGGCGCGATGCGTGAAGAAACCAGGTGACTGTACCGACTCCGATAGCATGTCTCGAGTGAGCCATGTTTCGTGAAACAAAGAACGTTACAGTCTCTGATGTCTCTCCGGAAGGCAACCCTTGCTCGGATTTCATCTACCTTGTTGTCAAGAGACTGGACATTGGCGAGTAGTATGCTAGGGAGCGGTGCGCGATGTGCCCGTCTACGGAGCCTGACCATTAGACCGCTCCGTCTGCCCCTTCTACGGCGCCGTTGTTTTGGGTCGTCGGCTGGGATCCGATCCATTGTCCTGTGTGGTGGGCCAAACAGAGGATCCGCTTCGGGAAAGTCGTATTCCCGAAGCGGATAACTCAATGTTGGTGAGTTGACGTTGCTCTTATATCCAATAGTTCCTCCTGACTGTATGTAATAAAACCTAAGATTTCCTGGGGTAACAATGTAAGAAATAACACATCAAAAAACAAAATACTGTATAGTTTCCTAGGAACGTGAAGCGAGGCGGCCATCTCTGTTGGCGCGAAGCGAGGCGACCATCCTACCGCTCCTCGGCTTCGGCGATGTCATTTACAAAATAGCCTCCAACACTCTACGCAACAAATTGGATGCAGTCTATCACAGTGCCATCCGTTTTGTCACCAATGCCCCATATACTACCCACCACTGTGACCTGTATGCTCTCGTTGGCTGGCCCTCGCTTCATACTCGTCGCCAAACCCACTGGCTCTAGGTCATCTACAAGTCTCGGTAACGCCCCGCCTTATCTCAGCCCACTGGTCACTATAGCAGCACCCACCCCTAGCACGCGCTCCAACAGGTATATCTCACTGGTCACCCCAAAACCTATTCTTCCTTTGGCCGCCTCTCCTTCCAGTTCTCTGCTGCCAATGACTGGAACGAACTGCAAAAATCACTAAAGCTGGAGACTCTTATCTCCTTCCCAAGCTTTAAGGACCAGCTGTCAGAGAAGCTCACAGATCACTGCACCTGTACATAGCCCATCTGTAATTAGCCCATCCAACTACCTCATCCCCATACCGTATTTATTTATTTATCTTGCTCCTTTGCACCCCAGTATCTCTACTTGCACATTCATCATCTGCACATTCTACCATTCCAGTGTTTGAGTGCTATATTGTAATTACTTTGCCACCATGGCCTATTCATTGCCTTACCTCCCTTATCCTACCTCATTTGCGCATGCTGTATATAGACTTTTTCTACTGTATTATTGATTGTATGTTTGTTTATTCTATGTGTAACTCTGTATTGTTGTATGTGTCGAACTGCTTTGCTTTATCTTGGCCAGGTTGCAGTTGCAAATGAGAACTTGTTCTCAACTAGCCTACCTGATTAAATAAAGATGAAATAAAAAAATAAAAACTCATCCCGAACCATTTGAATTGGGTTGAGGTCGGTTGATTGTGGAGGCCAGGTCATCTGACGCAGCACTTCATCACTCTCCTTCTTGGTCAAATAGACCTTACACAGCCTGGAGGTGTGTTTTAGGTAATTGTCCTTTTGAAAAAACAAATGATAGGCCCACTAAGCGAAAACCAGATGGGATGGCGTATCGCTGCAGAATGCTGTGGTAGACATGATGGTTAAGTGTGCCTTGAATTCTAAATAAATCACAAACAGTGTCACCAGCAAAGCACCACCACACATGCTTCACGGTCGGAACCACACATGCGGAAATCATCTGTTCACCTAATCTGCGTCTCACAAAGACATGGCGGTTGGAACCAACAATCTCAAATTTTGACTCATCAGACCAAAGAACAGATTTCCCCTGGTCTAATGTCCATTGCTCCTGTTTCTTGGCCCAAGCAATTCTCTTATTATTATTGGTGTCCTTCAGTAGTGGTTTCTTTACAGCAGTTTGACCATGAAGGCTTGATTTGTGGAGTCTCCTCTGAACAGTTGATGTTGAGATATGTCTGTAACTTGAACTCTGTGAAGCATTTATTTAAGCTGCAATCTGAGGTGCAGTTAACTTCTTATGGCTGCAAGGGGCAGTATTGAGTAGCCAGTTAAATCGTGCCCATTTCAAACGGCCTCGTACTCAATTCTTGCTCGTACAATATGCATATTATTATTACTATTGGATAGAAAACACTCTCTAGTTTCTAAAACCGTTTGAATTATTTCTCTGAGTGAAACAGAACTCATTCTGCAGCACTTTTCCTGACCCGGAAGTGGAACGTCTGAAATCGATGCTCTGTTCTTCTTCATGCCTATACATGGGCACAAGACCTATTAGTATACATACACGTCATACACCTTCCTCTGGGTGTCAAGAAGGCTCTGAGAGAAGAAATGAGGTGATTATCTCGATCTGGGATGGAATAAATCCTCTTGGAATGACGTGTACCCCAGTTCCGGTACTCTGAAGAACGCGATTTGGACAGTGGGGTTGCCTTTTGTTTTGCTGACGTTATAGGCGACTATTATTTCCGGCTTTGATTTTATTTGATACATGTCACCATATCATCGTAAAGTATGTTTTTTCAATATAGTTTCATCAGATTATTGAAATTTTTTCGGGAGTTTTGCCGTGTTCCGTTCTCTTCCGTTTGTTTACATGGAGAGATCCGTGCAACCCGGCTAGCGCGCTTGCTAAATGGAGAGAGAAAGTTGCCATTCTGAATCCAAACAACGACTCATCTGGACAAAGGACACCTTGTTCAACATTCTGATGAAAGATCAGCAAAAGTAAGACCCAATTTATGATGTTATTTCATATATCTGTCGTAGTCGCCGGCGCCCAAGTGTTTCTGGCTATTGTGCTAAGCTAATATAACGCAACATTTTGTTTTCGCTGTAAAACACTTAATAAATCGGAAATATTGTCTGGCATCACAAGATGCCTGTCTTTCATTTGCTGTACACTATGTATTTTTCAGAAATGTTTTATGATGAGTAATTAGGTATTTGACGTTGGTGTCTGTAAATATTATGGCTGCTTTCGGTGCAATTTCTGAATGTAGCTGCAATGTAAACTATGATTTATACCTGAAATATGCACATTTTTCGAAAAAAAACATATGCTATACAATAAATATGTTATCAGACTGTCATCTGATGAGGTTGTTTCTTGGTTAGTGGCTATTTATATCTTTATTTGGCCGAATTTGTGATAGCTACTGATGGAGTCAAAAACTGATGGAGTAATAAAAGTGGAGTCTTTTGCTAACGTGGTTAGCTAATAGATTTACATATTTTGTCTTCCCTGTAAAACATTTTAAAAATCGGACATGTTGGCTGGATTCACGAGATGTGTACCTTTCATATGCTGTATTGGACTTGTTAATGTGTGAAAGTTAAATATTTAAAAAAAATATCTTTTGAATTTCGCGCCCTGCACTTGAAGTGGCTGTTGTCATAAGTGTACCGACGTCGGGCTTGCACGCCAAACAGGTTAATTGCCAATTTGTGAGGCTGGTAACTCTAATGAATGTATCCTCTGCAGCAGAGGTAACTCTGGGCCTTCCATTCCTGTGGCGGTCCTCATGAGAGCCAGTTTCATCACAGCGCTTGATGGTTTATGCAACTGCACTTGAAGAAATTTTCCAGATTGACTGACCTTCATGTCTTAAAGTAATGATGGAGTGTCATTTCTCTTTGCTTATTTGTGCTGCTCTTGCCATAATATGGACTTGGTCTTTTACCAAATAGGGCTATCTTCTGTATACCACGTGTACCTTGTCATAAAACAACTGATTGGCTCAAACCACATTAAGAAGGAAAGAAAATCCAGAAATTAACTTTTAACAAGGCACACCTGTTAATTGAAATGCATTCCAGGTTACCACCTCATGAAGCTAATTGAGAGAATGCCAAAAGTGTGCAAAGCTATCATCAAGGAAAACAGTGGCTACTTTGAAGAATCTCAACTATAAAATATATTTAAATTTGTTTAAAACCTCTTAAGGATCAAATCTAACTGCCTGTAGCTCAGGACCTTCAGCAAGGATATGCAAATTCTTGATACCATTTAAAAGGAAACACTTTGAAGTGCCAGAGCCCTGCAAAATGACCTCCAGCAGGCCACAAATGTGCATGTGTCAGCATATGGTCTCACAAGGGCTCTGAGGAACTCATCTCGGTACCTAATGGCAGTCAGGCTACCTCTGGTGAGCACATGGAGGGCTGTGCGGCCCCACAAAGAAATGCCACCCCACACCATGACTGACCCACCGCCAAACCGGTCATGCCGGAGGATGTTGCAGGCAGCAGAACGTTCTCCACGGCATCTCCAGACTCTGTCACGTCTGTCACATGTGCTCATGTGCTCAGTGTGAACCTGCTTTCATCTGTGAAGAGCACAGGGCGGCAGTGGCGAATTTGCTAATCTTGGTGTTCTCTGGCAAATGCCAAATGTCTTGCACGGTGTTGGGCTGTAAGCACAACCCCCACCTGTGGACGTCGGGCCCTCATACCACCCTCATGGAGTCTGTTTCTGACCGTTTGAGCAGACACATGCACATTTGTGGCCTGCTGGAGGTCATTTTGCAGGGCTCTGGCAGTGCCCCTCCTTGCACAAAGGCGGAGGTAGCGGTCCTGCTGCTGGGTTGTTGCCCTCCTACGGCCTCCTCCACGTCTCCTGATGTACTGGCCTGTCTCCTGGTAGCGCCTCCATGCTCTGGACACTACGCTGACAGACACAGCAAACCTTCTTGCCACAGCTCGCATTGATGTGCCATCCTGGATGAGCTGCACTACCTGAGCCACTTGTGTGGGTTGTAGACTCCGTCTCATGCTACCACTAGAGTGAAAGCACCGCCAGCATTCAAAAGTGACCAAAACATCAGCCAGGAAGCATAGGAACTGAGAAGTGGTCTGTGGTCACCACCTGCAGAATCACTCCTTTATTGGGGGTGTCCTGCTAATTGCCTATAATTTCCACCTTTTGTCTATTCCATTTGCACAACAGCATGTGAAATTTATTGTCAATCAGTGTTGCTTCCTAAGTGGACAGTTTGATTTCACAGAAGTGTGATTGACTTGGAGTTACATTGTGTTGTTTAAGTGTTCCCTTTATTTTTTTGAGCAGTGTATAAACTCAGCAAAAAAAGAAATTTACCTTTTTCAGGACCCTGTCTTTCAAAGATAATTAGTAAAAATTCAAATAACTTCACAGATCTTCATTACAAAGGGTTTAAACACTGTTTCCCAAGCTTGTCCAATGAACCATAAACAATTAATGAACATGGGACGGTCGTTAAAACTTCACAAGGGTAGGGGGCACTATTTTCACTTCCGGGTGAAAAGCGTGCCCAAAGTAAACTGCCTGCTACTCAAGCCCAGAAGCTAGGATATGCATATAATTGGTAGATTTGGATAGAAAACACTCTAAAGTTTCAAAACCTGTTAACTTCTTATGGCTGAAGGGGCAGTATTGAGTAGCTTGGATGAAAGGTGCACAGAGGTGCCCATATTAAATGGCCTACTCCTCGTTCCCAGTTGCTAATATATGCATAGTATTATTCATATTGGATAGAAAACACTCTGAAGTTTCTAAAACTGTTTGAATTATGTCTGTGAGTATAACAGAACTGACATGGCAGGCAAAAACCTGAGAAGTTCCACTTCCTGTTTGTATTTTTTCTGGGGGTGCCAATTTTCAACCAAGCTCTCATTGAAATCACAGAGAGATATTGATGAGTTTTCACTTCCTACGGCTTCCACTAGTAGTCAACAGTCAATAGAACTTTGTCTGATGAATCTAATGTGAAGGGGGGCCGAAGGAGACAGGAATTAGTGAGCTCTGGCAGGAGGTGATCACGCATTGAACACGCGCGTTCATGTGAGAGTCAGCTCCGTTCCATCGGTCAACTGAAGTCGATGAAATTCTCCGGTTGGAACGTTATTCAAGATGTATGTTAACAACATTCTAAAGATTGATTCAGTACATCGTTTGACATGTTTCTGACTAACGGAACTTTTGGACATTTCGTCACGTTATAGTGGACGGTAGTGGACGCGCTTTGGGTTTGGCGTTTGGTAAACATGTCCAAAGTAGCTAATTGGACGTAAATAACGGACATTAACGAACAAATCAAGCATTTATTGTGGACCTGGGATTCCTAGGACTGCATTCTGATGAATTCATCAAAGGTAAGGAAACATTTATCATGTATTTTCTGGTTTCTGTTGAGTCCAACATGGCGGCTAATTTGGCTATTGTTCTGAGCTCCGTCTCAGATTATTGCATGGTTTATTTTTCCGTAAAGTTTTTTTGAAATCTGACACATTAAGGAGAGGTATATCTATAATTCCATGTGTATAACTTGTATTATCATCTATATTTATGATGAGTATTTCTGTTGAAACGATGTGGCTATGCAAAGTCACTTGATGTTTTTGCAACTAGTGAATCTAACACGTTAATGTAAACTCAGATTTTTTTATATAAATACGAACTTAATCAAACAAAACATGCATGTATTGTGTAACATGAAGTCCTATGAGTGTCATCTGATGAAAATAATCAAAGGTTAGTGATTAATTTTATCTCTATTTCTGGTTTTTGTGAAAGCTATCTTTCGCTGGAAAAAATGGCTGTGCTTATTGTGGTTTTGTGGTGACCTAACATAATAGTTTGTAGTGCTTTCGTTGAAAAGCCTATTTGAAAATCGGACACTTTGGTGGGATTAACAACAAGATTACCTTTAAAATGATATAAGACACATGAATGTCTGAGGAATTTTAATTATGAGATTTCTGTTTTTTGAATTTGGCGCCCTGCACTTTTTTTTCTTTTTGTCATATCAATCCCGTTACCGGGATTGCAGCCATAAGAAGTTTTCAAAATAATATCTGTGAGTATAACAGAACTGATTTGGCAGGCGAAAACCTGAGAAAAATCCATCCAGGAAGTGGGATTTTTTTATGTTTGTAGTTTTCTATTGAATGCCATTACAGTATCCATTGATTGAGGACTCAAATTGCACTTCCTATGGCTTCCACTAGATGTCAACAGTCTTTAGAAATTGTTTCAGGCTTGTATTCTGAAAAATGAGGGAGTAAGACCACTCTGAATGAGTGGACACTGCAGTGTCCCAGAGCTTTTTCATGCGCTCGACTGAGAGCGCGCCTTTCTTGTTTACCTTTTATATTGACGACGTTATTGTCCGATTGAAATATTATCGATTATTTAGGCTAAAAACAACCTGAGGATTGATTATAAACATTGTTTGAAATGTTTCTACAAACGTTACGGATACTATTTGGATTTTTCGTCTGCCTGTTGTGACTGCGTTTGAGCCTGTGGATTACTGAACAAAACGTGCGAACAAAACAGAGATTTTTAGATGTAAACAGGGACTTTATCGAACAAAACAAACATTTATTGAGTAAATGGGAGTCTTGTGAGTGCAACCATATGAAGATCATCAAAGGTAAGTGATAAATTTTATCTCTATTTCTGACTTGTGTAACTCCTCTACTTGGCTGGTAACTGTTTGTAATGATTTGTCTGCTGGGCGCTGTTCTCAGATAATCGCATGGTATGCTTTCGCCGTAAAGCCTTTTTGAAATCTGACACCGTAGTTGGATTAACAAGAAGTTTATATTTAAACTGATGTATAACACTTGTATGTTTTATGAATTTTTATAATGAGTATTTCTGTTTTTGAATTTGGCGCTCTTCAATTTCACTGGAGGTTGGCCAGGTGGGACGCTAGCAACCCCTGCACAGGATCGGTACATCTGAACATAACACCTGCGGGACAGCTACAGGATGGCAACAACAACTGCCCGAGTTACACTAGGAACGCACAATCCCTCCATCAGTGCTCAAACTGTCCGCAATACGCTGAGGCAGGCTAGACTGAGGGCTTGTAGGCCTGTTGTAAAGAAGGTCCTCACCAGACATCACCGGCAACAACGTTGCCTATGGGCACGTTTATCATTGAAGGAATGAGCATTACACCGAGGCCTGTACTCTGGAGCGGGATCGATTTGGAGGTGGAAGGTCCGTCATGGTCTGGGGCGGTGTGTCACAGCATCATCAGACTGAACTTGCTGTCATTGCAGGCAATCTCAATGCTGTGAGTTACAGGGAAGACATCCTCCTCCTTCATGTGGTACCCTTCCTGCAGGCTCATCCTGACATGACCCTCCAGCATGACAATGCCACCAGCCATACTGCTCGTTCTGTGCATGATTTCCTGCAAGACAGGAATGTCAGTGTTCTGCCATGGCCAGCGAAGAGCCCGGATCTCAATCCCATTGAGCACGTCTGGGACCTGTTGGATCAGCGGGTGAGGGCTAGGGCCATTCCCCCAAGAAATGTCCGGGAACTTGCCTTGGCGGAAGAGTGGGGTAACATCTCACAGCAAGAACTGGCAAATCTGCTGCAGTCCATGAGGAGGAGATGCACTGCAGTACTTAAGGCAGCTGGTGGCCACACCAGATACTGAATGTTACTTTTGACCCCCCCTTTGTTCAGGGACACATTATTCAATTTCTGTTAGTCACATGTCTGTGGAACTTGTTCAGTTTATGTCTCAGTTGTTGAATCTTGTTATGTTCATACAAATATTTACACGCAGTTGACAGTGAGAGGACGTTTATTTTTTTACAAAAAACTTTCGGGGGGTTCAATCACTTGCGGGACGGTTTTGTCCAGTGGGCCACCTGTTGTCAACCCCTGATACAGTATAATTACTCTCTCTTGGTGTCATTTTCTTCCACAGTGCTGGCAGACAGTCCTTGACAGACAGTAAACTGGGTGGGATGCCAAGGAGTGCTGAAGATAGACCCATCAGGGGACAGAGTGGGTGGCAGCGGTCTCATTACTGGTGTCAGCAGTGGGATCGATGTCCTACCTCCGAGTCACCAAATAAAAATGAACTCCCACGATCACCCCCCTTCACACTACTCTTCCACCTCTGCCTCTACTGAATCAATGGCAATAACCACTCCCTCTCTTTATTTTCTCCTCTGTCCAGTCAACAAAGAGGCCCTTAAAAATCCATCCCTCTCTACTCTGATTGTGCCTCCCGGTCGTGGGAATGAAAATATATCTTTCATATTTTTAGGTCTTTATTATCCCGCCCTATAGGGATACTCTTACGGAGCAGACTTTTTGTTTACTGGAGGATTATTGGAGGACTATTTGTTTAGCGTATTTCTGGAGGGTTTTGTTTGTTACTTGATACCTGTAATCCCAGGCAATTTCTCTCCTCCAGGCTACATGGATCAATATGGAGCCGGGGTCAAAGGGTGCAGGTTGTGAGGGGTGGCGGTGGTATTTACAGTCATCAACAAGGGTCAGGAGAGTGTCTAGATATATAGCTCCTTGTAATTGTTTTTCTCCAATTGGACTTTTGCAGCTAGAGCTGATTCTGGATACAATGACTTGTTTATTGTACTGAGGGGTTCAGTTCACTGATGCTCATGGACTCAATTGACTTTGTGAAGTTCTGTAACTTTTTCAAGGTGGATTTGCGAATACAGAAGAGATCAATAGAATGCTCAGGTCTACTTGATTTTATAGCAGATTAAGCTACAGAAGATCTTTTTGATGATAGAACCTGCACTTTGTTTAAAGTGCTGTTCAGATGTTCAAAAAGGTGTTGGAAGGCCAGAAGAAGAATACATATTAGATGAATAACTTGGGTTTATGAGTTTAAGTTCTAAAGATGAGTAGTTGTTTGGAGAAAGCGAGAAGGCAAAAGGGCGGGAACAGACAAAAATAACAGGCAAGTTTTTCCATTCGGCTTCAATCAGTCTGGACTGGAAATGCTGTTATTGATATCTTTTGAAAGGTGTGTTTGGCCTTTTGTGGGTGTAATTATGTAGAAAATTGGCAGTTAGTTGCTGAGGAGAGTTTTGAGTGTGTCGAACACACACACACACACACACACACACACACACACACACACACACACACACACACACACACACACACACACACACACACACACACACACACACACAGTGTTCTGCCCGAGGTGGAGCATGTTGCTGTCAGTAAGCGATGAATAAAGATGGTCTACATACACTCTCATTTCAAGGTTTTGCACCGTGAACAACACTTGGAAGTGTTTACCAATGTAAAGGCAACGAAGTGTGTATCATATTAACAGCAGTTCAAGGTGAGGTCAGTAGTGTGGTTTACCCACTTCTTTTGTTTGAGAATTTTTTTTTTGCAGAAAACTGCATTGAAAGTATAGGGAGCATTGCCTTTTTTTCTCACTGCGACCGGCGATCAGAGTTTACCCACCTATTTTTTTACCACTACAAAGCTGGGTGAGATTGAAGATCTGTTGCATGCTGTTACTTTGTCTCCTTCTCAATTCAGGAAAGCCTTGATTCCTCCACATCTTCTCTCATCGCCTCCTCAAAACATATTTGTGGAGAAGGTCTGAGGGGAGGGACCTTGGACCTTCTTCTCCTATACGGTTGAGAAGGAGGTGAGTACATAGGATGTTAGGAATTGAGATAGGGCCATTAAGCACTGTGTCATGGGCATCCCAATATTTCAGATGGTATATTAAGTCCATTCAAGATAAAGTCTTATAATCTCATTTATCTATTAGCAGCAAGCAGATAATCTGATTACGGTGGAATAACTGGAATACCATGAGACTGTTATGGCTGCAGACACAATTGACTAGAACATGTAGAAATATCTGCATTGGACCAGATAGCCCTCCGGCCCTTAATAGAAGAACATCTTCTATCATCAACAGGTTACATATTATAACCAGTGGTGTGTATTCATGGCTGCAAATATTTGACCAATAAAACAAATTTAATTTCAAAATAATTTATCTTTCGTCTCTCTCTCTGTGTTTTCATAATTTTCCATCAATGGAAGCAGCGCCACTCTATCTCAGTATGTGTACACATGTATCGGATGCTGTCTGGACCAAAAGAGTATAACATGTTGCCGCCGTAGCATTTTTACTGGCTTAGCTTCCTCAGTGATTTTACCCACGCACCGCTACTGATTGTAACATGCTGTAAAATGATTGGCGACCCAGTCCTGGCCCTCTGTGTGTGTGTGTGTGTGTGTGTGTGTGTGTGTGTGTGTGTGTGTGTGTGTGTGTGTGTGTGTGTGTGTGTGTGTGTGTGTGTGTGTATTTGCTTTCATAAAGTCAATTCCATTGCAGACATTATGTCTTCATATAAAAACATTAATGAGGGGAGAATCCTTGATATTTTAACACCAATTAACTCTGAAAATAAATAATGTGTATATATGGTGATACCATATCCTTCAATCTGTCAATCGGTGCTGAGATCTGAGATCTCTAGGTAAAATATTTGTGTTTGTGTCCTGAAGACTCATGTCTGAGGCCAGAGCTAATACCTAGACATACTGGATGCAGAGACATACAAATAATATCCATGAATTCATCTGACTTTGGGTAAGTAGAAAAAGGGCTTAACTGACAAAATCTCACACCATCCCTTTAAAGTTTTACAGTCCCCCCTGAAAAGTCTGAAAGGTTATATCACTAACTTGTCTGCGATCAGGCTTCTGTTGAGCCAGGTAAGATGATTTAAAATGAGGTTGACTTCGTTCTGACAAGCCTGTAAGCATTTCTGTCACATTATATGAATTCTAGAGACTTTCTTTTTCATCTCACTACAGTTTATGATGTCAAAAATGCTTTTCTTAGAACTCAAAGAATTTTGAATAAATACATTTCAAAATGGTACGCTTTTATTTTGTCTACGTTTTATTAATCAGAGATATAAAGCAGAGAATAGATTGTGCAAAGAGGAGAAAAATAAAGAGATAGAGAGAGCAAACAGACTTTCATCAGAGAGCTGGGGCTTTTAAAAACAATCTGTCTCTGACGGCAACGTCGGACGATGAAAAGCTGATTGTTGTGCAATGAGATCATTACAATAATTAAACCCTCAGATGCTCTTATCAAATGGCTTTCAATTTGACGCGGCGCGATGATGCGTAATGGGTGTGTGTGTGCAATCGAACAAAGCGCGCGTGTGTGTGTTAGACAACCTTAATTAGACTAATTGAATAGCACACTGTCAAGCCAAACGCTGTGAAAATCAGCAAACAGGCTAACAGTTTAGCGAAGCGCTACAGAAAGCATCTCGCATCCGCCCTCCAACACATCAATAACACTTCCGCTGTGTCAAACTTAACACCTACGGCAGCTGGAGTGTGTGTATGTGTGTGTTTGTGTATATACGTGCTTGTGTGTGTGTTACCTAACACAGCAGTAGCTGAGGCTTCCTGTCAAAACTCTCTTAACATCATCTTTCTCTATCTCTCTCTCTCGCTCTCTCTCTCTCTTTAAAACATCCATCCATCTCTTCATCCTGATCCCTCCATCCATCACCAGGCGGATAAATATCTGTCAATCGCTAATGGCAAACTGTCTCCCAGCCAAACCCCTCTGTGGGTGGTTATAGCTCTTCCACATTGATTAAAGTATACAGTGGGTGCTCTATCTACATCCTCTTTGTAGTGATTTGTGTTGTACACGGGTCCTTT
Source organism: Salvelinus namaycush (assembly GCF_016432855.1). NCBI lineage: Eukaryota > Metazoa > Chordata > Actinopteri > Salmoniformes > Salmonidae > Salvelinus > Salvelinus namaycush. The sequence goes on from NC_052307.1 coordinate 51,761,627, forward strand.
CAGCTGAAAGTTTTTGTAGGCATTTACTTGGCATTTTTTTCGGTTTTTTTTCTCACAGTTGGTGAAGATATTTCCTAAAAACGCTGTGGTGTTCCAAAATATTTACCCACATTCTATTCAGTGATAGGATTTAACAGACTAAAGATATAACATTTACTGTTTCACACACTTAGATACTTTGTGACCCACAAGGTTCTATGTATAGGCTGTGGGCTCCACCCCAGTCGCTGGCTAGTAACTAGAAAACCCTTCATAATTTAAAAGCCATGGGTAGACAGTGTATTCGGAAAGTATTCAGACCCCTTAACTCTTTCCATATTTTGTTACGTTATAGCCTTATTCTAAAAAGGATTAAATCGTTTTTTTTTCTCATCGTTCTATAATAAAACTGAAAGACACTCCTTGGTTGTGTGCTTACTGTAGGGTTGTTGTCCTGTTGGAAGGTGAACCTTCGCCCCAGTCTGTGGTCCTGAGCGCTCTGGAGCAGGTTTTCATCAAGGATCTCTCTGTACTTTGCTCCATTCATCTTTCCCTCAATCCTGACTAGTCTCCCAGTCCCTGCCGCTGAAAATCATCCCCACAGCATCATACTGCCACCACCATGCTTCACCGTAAGAATGGTGCCAGGTTTCCTCCAGACATGACGCTTGGCATTCAGCCCAAAGAGTTCAATCTTGGTTTCATCAGACCAAGGCCCTTCTCCCCCGATTGCTCAACTTGGCCGGGCGACCAGCTCTAAGAAGTGTCTTGGTGGTTCCAAACCTCTTCCATTTAAGAATGATGGATGCCACTGTGTTCTTGGGGACCTTCAATGCTGCAGAAATGTTTTGGTACCATTCCCCAGATCTGTACCTTGACACAATCCTGTCTTGGCGCTCTACGGACAATTTCTTCAACCTCATGGCTTGGTTTTTGCTCTGACATGCACTGTCAGCTGTGGGACCTTATATAGATAGGTGTGTGCCTTTCCAAATCATGTCCAATCAATTGAATTCACCACAGGTGGATTCCAATAAAGTTGTAGAACCATCTCAAGGATGATCAATGGAAACAAGACGCACCTGAGGTCAATTTCAAGTCTCATAGTAAAGGGTCTGAATACTTATGTAAATCATGTATTTCATTTAGGGGGTATTCTGTGTAGATTGATGAGAAAAATAAATAATTTAATACATTTTAGAATAAGGTTGTAACGTAGCAAAATTTGGAAAAAGTAAAGGGGTCAACTTTCCGAACTTTCATGAACTCTTGCATAAAACTGAGGTTTAGACCTTTGGTTTAAAATGGTTGGCTGCTAGCTTTTCTCATCGGCACAATTACGACCACCTGAGCAGCATGATTATATCCGGTAACAAAATTCTGTATCAGCCAACTAAAATTGTCAACGTAGTTTGAAGTGATCCAACACTTTTTATTTATGAAAGCATCTTTAACAGAAGTCCAACAGCACGTTATCCTAATCAAATAAACTAGATCATGTACATTATGTGTGACTAGCTGGCCAAATAGGGTTTGAATCCCACATTATACATTTTTTCCTTTGAAATGTAGAAGCATGTTAATTGTGTTAGTGGACGTGTCCAGATAGCCATGGTTGCATTTTAAATAGTATGTGAAACCATTTAGATGATTTAGTATGCTTTAAATGGCAAGATGTCACACTCATTTTGCCTTTCATCTAGTAGAATTCACTGCACACTATTGAGGAAGAGAATCGCATGTTGAGACCCAGCTGACAATCAGCGAGGGGACGCGCTGTACCAAAATGAATGAATGGAGGGAATCAACGAAATTGTACATTAGATGATGTAGGATGAGCCTAGTATGCTGATATTTGTTGCTTACTGCATTTGTCTTTACTAAACAGTACTTTATAAATAGTATATAGCACAAATAGTAGTAGCCAAGCAAGATTTCAGACACAGCCAGTGTGTTGAGAAGGGTGCAGACAACACCTTGACGTGTGATGTAAGTGCCTTAATGTGTTTGGATCCCAGGAAGAGTAGCTGCTGCCTTGGTTCCATAATCAATACAATAAAAATTAAGATTAAGAATTAATTTAATAAGGAGCTACCGTACCAGTGAAAAGTTTGGACCCACCTACTCGTTCCAGTGTTTTTTCTACATTTTAGAATAATAGTGAAAACATCAAAAATACGAAATAACACATATGGAATCGTGCAGTAAACAAAAAAGTGTGAAACAAGTCAAATTATAATTTATATTTGAGATTCTTCAAAGCAGCCACCCTTTGCCTTGATGACAGCTTTGCATACTCTTGGCATTCTCTCAACCAACCAGCTTCATGAGGTAGTCACTTGGAATGCATTTCAATTAACAGGTGTGCCTTGTTTAAAGTTAATTTGTGGAATTTCTTTCCTTCTTAATGTGGTTGAGCCAGTCAATTGTGTTGTGACAAGGTAGGGGTGGTATACAGAAGATATCCCTATTTGGTAAATGACCAAGTCCATATATTGGCAAGAACAGCTCAAATAAGCAAAGAGAAAAGACAGTCCATCATTACTTAATTTGAACTCACAGCTGTCACATCCCACAAACTTCAAGTCAGAGAGAGGAAAAATAATAAAATACAGCTATTTAACAAGACCTCCATCGTCTTTGTCTTTTTTAATGATGTAGCTATCAATGTAAACATATAATCCTCCAACATGTTTGACTCGTGGTAGCCAGGCAGCTAATTGTGCCAGGTTTGCCTATGAGAAAAGTTAACAGCTAGCCATTTTAAACCAAAGGTCTAAACCTCAGGTAGGACCCAGTATGGACCCAATGTTTCCTCACGCCATACAGGCCAGAACATTCCATAGACTTAGAAAACTCATCTTTGTATCTGTCCTATTAAAGCGTCTGTGAGATTGGGCATTGCTGTTGAGGCCATCTCCATTTTGAAGTAGCCATTTTTCTTCTCCTCCTACTTCTGTGAGTTGTTTGAACAGGTATAAAGCCAAGCAGTTATGGAATGTTTGCTCACAAGTATAATTCAGTGGGTGATCCTTATTGATGACCTAGATGGAATTATGTGATCCTTTCTTAACCGATAGGAAGTCCCACACAGTTGACAATACTTCAAAATGGTGAAAGTCCTCAACGGCGCCACTCATTTTCCTTTGTGGACTACTTTCCTTTGGAATTTTACACAGAGGAACAGCTGAACCGATAAGATCAATACTTATTTCATTTCTTGCACCTTAATTATCTGGATTATTTGCGATTTTGGTATTGAACTCAATCTAACATTTACTTTTATTGTAAGACAAAGGCATTGTTGTTGCTCAACTACTGAACAGAGATTTCTTATACATTTGAGTTAATTAATGAATAAAATAACATTTTGATTTAATTTTCATTATTTTTAGGGTATTTAGTTTGATGTCTGAATGCCAGCTGATGTCTTTGTGAATACACAATTCTTTGCATGACATTCGTGCTCTTCCTTGTTTTATTATTACCGACGCGCTGAGAGCATATTTTTTTACAGGGTTTCTCTGAGTTAATCTTGGTGGTGTTGTCAGCAGATGTCTGTGAAGAAGCAGAGTGGAGGGCAATTTCCCCAGGGGCTCCAAGCTCTCCCGTGCAGCTGGGCTGGGATAGTCTCGGCTGGGCAAGGCTGGGAAGAGAGGCAATGAGGTGGGCAGAGGGACAGTAATGATGTGCAATATTATTTCTGGTTGTTGACAGTATGAGGACATGTTCTCTGAAATACACTAACATACAGTACATTTTTGACAGAATGGGTTTCAATAATGTGGATAGGAGGATGAGGTATTCTCCCTGGAAAACAATGACAAGTGTTACTGAGTGAACTATCCTGGCTAAGTAAATAAAGTGATACAATCAGGTAACGGGAGTATACTATTTGTATTAGTGTTTATTATGGATCCTAGGATCCAGCAAAAATAAGGCAGTTATACATTTTTTTAAACATTACAATACACTCACAAAAGATTTCACAACATATTAAGTGTGTGCCCTCAGGCCCCTACTCCAGTACCACATATCTACAACACAAAATATATGTGTATGTGTGTGTATAGTGTGTATGTTATCGTGTGTTTGTATGCATGTGTTTGTGCCTATGTTTGTGTTGCTTCACAGTCCCTGCTGTTCCATAAGCTGTATTTTTATCATTTAAAAAATATATAAATTGTACTGCTTGCATGAGTTTCTTGATGTGGAATAGAGTTCCATGTGCTCATGGCTCTATGTAGTACTGTGCACCTCCCATAGTCTGTTCTGGACATGGGGACTGTGAAGAGACCTCTGGTGGCATGTCTTTTTGGGGTAGGCATGGGTGTCCGAGCTGTGTGCCAGTAGTTTTAACAGACAGCTTGGTGCATTCAACATGTCAATACCTCTCACAAATACAAGTAGTGATGAAGTCAATCTCTCCTTCACTTTGAGTCAGGAGAGATTGACATGCATACAAATCAAATCAAATCAAATTGTATTTGTCACATACACGTGTTTAGCAGATGTTATTGCGGGTGAAGCGAAATGCTTGTGTTTCTATCTCTAACAGCGCAGTAATATATAACGGTAATATCTAACAATTTCACAACAATACACACAAATCTAAAGTAAAGTAATGGAATTAAGAATATTTATATATTTGGGCGAGCAATGTCAAAGCAGCATAGACTAAGATGCAGTAGAATACCATAGAATACAGTTTACAGTTATATGAGATGAGTAATGTGAAATATGTCAACATTATTAAAGTGACTTGTGTTCCATTATTAAAGTGGCCAGTGATTCCAAGTCTATGTAAATAGGGCAGCAGCCTCTAACGTGCTAGGGATGGCTATTTAACAGTATTTAACAGTCTGATGGCCCTGAGATAGAAGCTGTCTCTCGGTCCCAGCTTTGATGCACCTGTACTAACCTAGCCTTCTGGATGATAGCGTGGGTGAACAGGTAATGGCTCGGGTGGTTGTGGCTTTCCTTTTTGGCCTTCCTGTGACATCGGGTGCTATAGGTTTCCTGGAGGGCAGGTAGTTTGCCCCCGGTGATGCGTTGGGCAGACCGCACCACCCTCTGGAGAGACCTGTGGTTGCGGGCAGTGCAGGTGCCGTACCAGGCGGTGATACAGCCCGACAGGATGCTCTCGATTGTGCATATGTAAAAGTTGTGAGGGTTTTAGGTGCCAAGCCAAATTCCTTCAGCCTCCTGTAGCTCCTTCTTCACAACACTGTCTGTGTGGGTGGACCATTTCAGTTTGTCAGTGATGTGTACGCCGAGGAACTTGAAGATTTCCACCTTCTCCACTACGGTCCAGCCAATGTGAATAGTGGGGTGCTCCCTCTGCTGTTTCCTGAAGTTCACGATCAGCTCCTTTGTTTTCTTGACATTGGGTGAGAGGTTATTTTCCTGGCACCACACTCTCAGGGCCCTCATCTCCTCCCTGTAGGCTCTTCATTGTCGGTAATCAGACCTACTACTGTTGTGTCATCTGAAAACTTGATGATTGAGTTGGAGGCATGTCAAGGGTCAAGGGTAAACAGGGAGGGGGTCAAGGGTAAACAGGGAGTAAAGTAGTGGGCTGAGCACACATCCTTGTTTTTTCCAACCTTCACTACCTGGGGGCTGCCCGTCAGGAAGTCCAGGACCCAGTTGCACAGGGCGGGGTTCAGACCCAGGGCCTCAAGCTTAATGAAGAGCTTGGATGGTACTATGGTGTTGAATGCTGAGCTATAGTCAAAGAACAGCATTCTTACATAGGTATTCCTCTTGTCCAGATGGGATAGGGCAGTGTGCAGTGTGATGGCGATTGTATCATCTGTGGATCTATTGGGGCGGTAAGCAAGATGAAGTGGGCCTATGGTGTCATATGCTGATAATATTTTGCTTTACCTCACTAAACCAGAAATTTCACTCCGAACATTAGTTGACATCCTGAAAGAATATGGGACCTTTTCAGGATATAAAATAAACCTATCAAAGAGTATAATTATGCCTTTTAACAGGGCAGCTATGCAGAACCCAATCTTAGACCAGCCGTTTTCTTGGAAACTTCAGGAAATGTCATATCTTGGATTGCAAATTCCTTCTGAAATTATTAAGACATATCAACTGAACTATACTCCACAAAAGGTTGGGGAAGAATTGGATAGATGGCGGGATTTACCAATTTCTTTTATTGGGCGGGTCAGTTGTGTAAAGATGAATATGTTACCACAATTCTTGCACCTTTTTCAAACCTTGCCCAAAGTTATTTTCAAACAACTTAATAGGAAGGTTTCTTCATTTCTGTTGAAAGGGAAACCCCCCAGAGTGAATCCCACAACTTTATGAAAACCATACTCAGAAGGAGGACTCACTCTACCTGACTTCCAGTTGTATTACTGGGCATCTCAGTTAAAGGCTGTGTGGGTACGGCAAAATACAACAAGAATTTCACCCTGTTGGAGACAGATAGAGGAAGAGTGTCTGACCCCTGCAACATTGGCACCTTATATTAGCCCACCTAAAGCTTTGCTAGGTCTCAAAATAACCCTTTCATTAAAAACACTTTAAATATATGGATTGAAGTCTGTAAACAAACAGAAGGGCTTAGATCTATAAATGAACAAAAACCTTCCTATAATAACCCCATCTTACCCAAAGCCCTGAGAGATGGTATTGCATTTTCTTGGTTCAACAAAGGCATTAAAATATGTTGTAATCTCTATAGAGAAGGTTGTTGGGATGTGCTAAACGTTGAACATTGAGATATCAAATGAATGATAGGAAATTAAAGAGAATGGGTTATGTTAGACGTGAATGGTTCTCAGAAGAAAGAAGGCTTTGGAATGCGTTTGATGGAGGAGAGGACAGCGATGTGTTGATACAGGGGAGACAGATGGACATCTGTGTATTAGCTGAAAGAGGGGTTGAGGTCAGGAGGTGAGGACAGATTCTCTTACGAGAGTAATACATGTTTGGAATCCTGTTACCCTCTTTATTAGCTTCCTGTAGAGCCATAGAATGTAAGGATTGGAGAGGAAGGGGAGTGTCTTAAGTAGGATGCATATAAACTGTGAAGTCTGAAATGTTTAGCTGTCTGTTTTCAGCTGTACAGAACCTTTGGGGATGATTCAACTTGGTTAAAGCTTCTATAGTGTCCGTGAGTTACTTACTCTGAAAAAGAAATCCTAACAAGATGAACTACTCTCCTTTCAACAACTGGCATCTCATTTTCAGTTACCTCAAACTCATTTCTTCAAGTACCTACAGGTTAGGCATTATATTGCCACTCAGCAGGGAGGATTCAGCCCAGGGAAAGGAAAAGGGTAAAGGGGTAAAAGGTTTTATTTCTTACATGTACTCTAGTCTTCAAGCTCTGTTGGGGAACAATGAAACTTTGAAAGCTTGCATGAAGTTGCATGATGATCTTAGTCTCATTTTTGAGGATGAGAAACGAGGAAAGCTCTTTTTAGATGCTCAGCGTCTTTCATTTAACACAAGGCACAAGTTGATGCAATTCAATATTTTACATAGGGTCTACTTTACACCAGAGAGACTGTATAAGATCTATTCAAAACTTTGCCCAAGGTGTAAAACGGTGGTGGGCACATTTATGCATATGTTTTTGTTTTTGTCTAAGCAATTATTGTTACAATTATTACTTTCTTCATGAATGTATTATTATTATTTGTTTTGCGTTGAATAATTATTTTTTTCGCATGTAATGTGAAGGTCATTCTGTTTCTTTTTGTTGTTGTTAATCATTGAAGCTAATACCGGTAGAGGGGAGGGAGGGGGTGTTCATGTGTTTGGGAGGGAAGGGTTTGCACAATGTGCCCCCATGTAGCATGGTGTTTTGTGTTAGGTGAAAGGAATAACGGGGTATTAGCTGTCAAATTTAGCTGATTGTTAAATTGTTTAAAAAAAATGCCAATAGATATATTGCAATTATTATTTAATTTTTTTGATAAAAAAGAAAGTCCAGGACCCAATTGCACAGGGCGGTGTTGAGACCCATGGCCTCAACTTTAATGATGAGCTTGGAGGGTACTATGGTGTTGAATGCTGAGCTGTAGTCAAAGAACAGCATTCTTACATAGGTATTCCTCTTGTCCAGATGGGACAAAGCAGTGTGCAGTGTGATGGCGATTGCATCGTCTGTGGACCTGTTGGGGCGGTATGCAAACTGAAATGAGTCTAGGGTGGCATGTACGGTGGAGGTGATATGATCCTTGACTAGTCTCTCAAAGCACTTCATGATGACAGAAGTAAATGCTACGGGGCGATAGTCAGTTATCTTTGCCATCTTGGGTACAGGAACAATGGTGGCCTGGTGGTCACGCCAATACACACACATCCCGTTAATCACACGCACGATTGTACACACACGGTTAATACCCTGACACACACATCAGTGACCACATAACCACCGTGCTACAAGCGTATTGGCCGGCATGACCGCACCCTTCTCTGGTCCTAGCCGCCTGTCTCTGTTATGCTATGCAGGAAACGTTGCCATGACAACCCCTAAATCAACCCGTCGTCCTCATTCCTCATGGTCAATAAGGCATATTAGATCCTCAGTGGCAGGTAGAGAGGTCATTATCCAACACACTGTCAATAACCACAACTCCCTGGTGGTGTGAGAGAATAGCTGTTCTACCTGGAGTGGATATAGTGTAGTACCTTCCCATCTGTACACTCTACATTTAAAGTCAGGGTATACAGGAAATGAGGAAGTGCTTATTTCCTTTTTCAATTGGTGTTTACAATGAAAATGATGTATCAGTGGCTAACAACCTGGTGCCAAATTATACTGAAATATCTGCCCTATCCATGTCTCAACATCAAAGCACGTTTTCAGGTCAGTGCTCAACATCTACTATTGGCACCAGGGATTGATAACATCATGTCCAGTGTATTGAGAATATTTCATCTTGTCGTTTGTAGGTAAATATCTTGTCATTTCGGCATCTTAAAGTAACATAGTATCTCTAATATGACCATGAACAGCACATAGCAATGGCATTATGATAAAGGAAATCAATAAAGGACACGGCGTGCACGGTACACTACGTTCTTCACATATTAATCCTGTCTGCCGTACCATGAGGATACCATAAGTAGAAGTAATATTATTAGTTAAGGTAATATTAATCAGAATGCTGTGCAGCAGAAGGCCATCGCCGCTCTTATGGTCGGTAATGTAGGGGAGATGGTGAAGCATGTGTGTCCTCTACTGTCTGACAGGCTATCTGATTTCCGCAGGGATCACGCCTGGAATTATTCGGGCTAATCTAACAGCCACTTTAATCAGGCTGTGTCGCTGCTTGTTTGTGTGTAACGTGTTTGTACACACACGTTTTGTTCGTTTAAGTGTGTGTGTGTGTGTTGTATGTCTGTACATATGCGTTTTGTTTGTTTAAATGTGTCTGCGTGTGTGCATATTGGACGCGTGACAATCCGTATCGCGGAAGTTCAGCGTTACAGCGTGATTGAAATTGAAAAGCAGCGTTCCCGTGTTAGCAGAGACAGCATTCACAGTAAATGCTGTATACGTCGGCTCAGTCTGAAATGACCTTTTACGTTTCTATTGTGCAATCAGCTATATAGATTGAGCCCTAAATTCATGCATGTTTTTGTACATGTCTATTTTCACATGCGTAGTGTGTGTCGGCTGCCGTGTTGACAGGCATTAGATGATGCCTACCCCACAGGGATTACCCGGCCGGGCCGGATTAAGGTGTTTGTCTTTGACCAGGTCTGTAGTAGCAACCATAGAGAGAGAGGGAGAGGAACAAAGGGAAAAGAAGTGAGAGAAAGAGACAGAGAGAAAGGTAGATGGAGAGACCGCAGTCACTGGATTATTAGGCAACACAGAGATTGTCCAGAGAGGGGGAGAGATACACGGAGAAAATGAGAAAGACAGCGAGAAAGGGAGAGAGAGAAATAGATGAAAAATGCAAAACAGTGTCAACAAGCAGGTAGATTAGGAGGAGAAACACCTGTCCCAGGTCAGGTTAATCCTCCTACGTGCATCTCTCAACACACACACACACCTCTCCTCTCTGCTATGTACCTATTTGCTACAAGTCTCCTTTTAGATACCCAGTGCTACTCCACTTCAAAGTCAACAAGGCAGCGGAGCTAACTGATTAGCATATTAGCAGGTAATGTGCGTCAGAAAAGTAGAATGGCATTAGCTTAGTGCTTAACTGGCTCTACAAAGCAACAGAGTGCCAGACAGAGCCAGGTACCTTCAACTGACAGGTATTGGGAGCCGCAAGCGCCTTGGGTTAGATCCAAAATGGGGTCGCAGGCGAGGTGAGCATAATGAAGCAGTGGCAAAGCCTGTGATGGAGGTCCAAAAGCACTCTGAATATCAAATGGAGAGCACATTAAAAGCTACATAAATAATGGCCTCAGCATTTTAGTAGGAACACGTGTGTGTGTGTGTGTGTGTGTGTGTGTGTGTGTGTGTGTGTGTGTGTGTGTGTGTGTGTGTGTGTGTGTGTGTGTGTGTGTGTGTGTGTGTGTGTGTGTGTCTGTGTGAGCGGGAAGCAAGGTATCTTTGGAATACTAATTCTCTCATCCTGCCTTCCTGGAAGACAACCAAGTTCTTTGAAGTTTTCACATGAACATTAGTGTGTGTGTGCGCATGTATGTGGTTAGCGTCGCTAACAAGGTTCAACTTCTCGAGTGCTCGTCTCCGAGTCTAATATTTCCATGGCAACCTTGGGGAAAGGCCAGGCTTTCTGGGAGACAGCGTCTGGGGGCTGAGTAGAAGTGCACTACATGACCAAAAGTATGTGGACACTTGCTCGACGACCATCTCGTTCCAAAATGTTTGGCATTAATATGTTGGTCCCCCCTTTGCTGCTATAACAGCCTCCACTCTTCTGGGAGGACTTTCCACTAGATGTTGGAACATTGCTGAAGGGATTTGTTTCCATTCAGGCATAAGAGCATTAGTGAGGTTGGGCACTGATGTTTTGCGATTAGGCCTGGCTCTCAGTTGGTCAGGGTTCTTTGCAGACTAGTCAAGTTCTTCCACACGGATCTCGACAAACCATTTCTGTATGGACCTCACTTTGTGCAGGGGGGCATTGTCATGCTGAAACAGGAAAGGGCCTTCCCCAAACTGTTGCCACAAAGTTTGAAGTTCAGAATCGTTGTAGCGCGAAGATTTCCCTTTACTGGAACTAAGGGACCTATCCCAAACCGTGAAAAACAGCCACAGACTGTTATTCCTCCTCCAACAAACTTTACAGTTGGCACTATACATTGGGGCAGGTAGCATTCTCCTGGCATCCGCCTGAACCCAGATTCGTCCATCGGACAGCCAGATGGTGAAGCGTGATTCATTAATCCAGATAACGCTTTTCCACTGCTCCAGAGTACAATGGCGGCGAGCGTTACACCTCTCCAGCCGACGCTTGGCATTTCACGTAGTGATCTTAGGCTTGTGTGCGGCAAAGAACAATTCTCTCCTGGACCTCAGCTATTTCCTATACCAGCCTCAGGATATCAGGGATACCATTAATTTAGGAGGTGAATAGCTCTGGTCAATCTCATTATCACAGCTCTCTGAGATCATTCCACTACACCTATACCCAGATGAAGGGAAGGCTCCCTCTCTCTTAATCTCTATCCTTCTTTTCTTCACTCCATCTTTTTCTTTTCTTTGACTCTCTGTCATTGGACAGGCAAAGCAGATGTATTCAATTACAAAGGCAACATTTGGAGTGTTGAACAGTGTGGGGCCAATAAGGGAATCTTTCATTCTAAACCTTTATCACACAACAGCTGATTCAGACTGTGTTGATTTGCCAATTCTTACCTGCTGTCAGTCACACAATTTACCAATCTGATGGGGTTAGCTGATTGGCAGCAGCGATTCAGTCGACTGAAAAAGAGATGTACTTCCTCAATTAAGAACGCTAAATCAAGCTACTTTCTAAGTTATATCTTGGACTCTGCTGGTGATCATCAACATTTTGGAAAAAAATTGCATTGAAGCATGGAAATTCCTCTCCTTCCCTGCCTAAGCAAGGTGTCAGACTCATCATTACTGAGAGAAATGCAATAACTGATGTTTTTAATCAGCATTTTATCTCTGCAGGCTTTTTATTTGAAAGAAATGGTGGTATGATTGGCCCTGGTCAATCAGTCAACTGCTTTTCCCTCTCCCAGCCTCCAGCCGGCTCGTTGGAAAATCAGTCAAATTCTAGTGAATCTTTGTTTTCATTTGAACAACTTTCTACTCGGGAGCAGGGCAGAGAGAGAAAGAAAAAAAGACATCGAGAGAGAGAGAGAGAGAGACAGAGAAAGATGGGGAGAGAGAGACACTAAAAAAAATCCACTGGGGCTGATTTGCTTGATCCTGTCTTGCTGCAGCTGTCTGCTCCCTAGATAGTGGAGTCATTGACACATTTGTAATCTGACGATCATCTCGGGTGCTATCGCCAGGGTTTTGTAGGCTGCCCATGTGTTCCCTCTCCAGAAAGGTGGTGACCCCTCCGACCTAAATAATTGTATCTCAATATTTTTTTAATTATTTTAAAATTCTTCACAGCAAAAATGGTAAAATCATGAATCAACTGTCAGTTTACATACTTTCTAGCCACAAGATGTATTCTAGGGGTGGGTTGCACCAACATGGTTTAAATTAATCTAGATTTAGAGCTAATCTAAAAAAATGAGTTTAGAAATGAGTGGACCAAGATGCAGCGTGGTAAGTTTCCATCCTTTTATTTAGAAGAGAAACTTAAAGCACAATAAAGCGAATAAACGAACCGTGACGCTACATGCAGTGCAGAACGCAACTACACACACACATAGTCAAGATCCCACAAATACAATGGGGTAATGGCTACCTAAATATGATCCCCAATCAGAGACAACGATAAACAGCTGCCTCTGATTGGGAACCATATCAGGCAAACATAGACATACAAAAAACCCTAGACATACAAAAACTAGAGTACCCACCCTAGTCACACCCTGACCTAACCAAAATACACTGCTCAAAAAAATAAAGGGAACACTTAAACAACACAATGTAACTCCAAGTCAATCACACTTCTGTGAAATCAAACTGTCCACTTAGGAAGCAACACTGATTGACAATAAATTTCACATACTGTTGTGCAAATGGAATAGACAAAAGGTGGAAATTATAGGCAATTAGCAAGAGACCCCCAAAAAAGGAGTGATTCTGCAGGTGGTGACCACAGACCACTTCTCAGTTCCTATGCTTCCTGGCTGATGTTTTGGTCACTTTTGAATGCTGGCGGTGCTCTCACTCTAGTGGTAGCATGAGACGGAGTCTACAACCCACACAAGTGGCTCAGGTAGTGCAGTTCATCCAGGATGGCACATCAATGCGAGCTGTGGCAAAAAGGTTTGCTGTGTCTGTCAGCGTAGTGTCCAGAGCATGGAGGCTCTACCAGGAGACAGGCCAGTACATCAGGAGACGTGGAGGAGGCCGTAGGAGGGCAACAACCCAGCAGCAGGACCGCTACCTCCGCCTTTGTGCAAGGAGGTGCACTGCCAGCGCCCTGCAAAATGACCTCCAGCAGGCCACAAATGTGCATGTGTCTGCTCAAACGGTCAGAAACAGACTCCATGAGGGTGGTATGAGGGCCCGACGTCCACAGGTGGGGGTTGTGCTTACAGCCCAACACCGTGCAGGACGTTTGGCATTTGCCAGAGAACACCAAGATTGGCAAATTCGCCACTGGCGCTCTGTGCTCTTCACAGATGAAAGCAGGTTCACACTGAGCACATGAGCACATGTGACAGACGTGACAGAGTCTGGAGACGCCGTGGAGAACGTTCTGCTGCCTGCAACATCCTCCAGCATGACCGGTTTGGCGATGGGTCAGTCATGGTGTGGGGTGGCATTTCTTTGTGGGGCCGCACAGCCCTCCATGTGCTCGCCAGAGGTAGCCTGACTGCCAATAGGTACCGAGATGAGATCCTCAGACCCCTTGTGAGACCATATGCTGACACATGCACATTTGTGGCCTGCTGGAGGTCATTTTGCAGGGCTCTGGCAGTGCACCTCCTTGCACAAAGGCGGAGGTAGCGGTCCTGCTGCTGGGTTGTTGCCCTCCTACGGCCTCCTCCACGTCTCCTGATGTACTGGCCTGTCTCCTGGTAGCGCCTCCATGCTCTGGACACTACGCTGACAGACACAGCAAACCTTTTTGCCACAGCTCGCATTGATGTGCCATCCTGGATGAACTGCACTACCTGAGCCACTTGTGTGGGTTGTAGACTCCGTCTCATGCTACCACTAGAGTGAGAGCACCGCCAGCATTCAAAAGTGACCAAAACATCAGCCAGGAAGCATAGGAACTGAGAAGTGGTCTGTGGTCACCACCTGCAGAATCACTCCTTTTTTGGGGGTCTCTTGCTAATTGCCTATAATTTCCACCTTTTGTCTATTCCATTTGCACAACAGCATGTGAAATTGATTGTCAATCAGTGTTACTTCCTAAGTGGACAGTTTGATTTCACAGAAGTGTGATTGACTTGGAGTTACATTGTGTTGTTTAAGTGTTCCCTTTATTTTTTTGAGCAGTGTATATCGAAAACAGATATCTAAGGTCAGGGCGTGACAAGGGCACTGTTTCTGACTCATCCTATAACAGTATTGATGTTCCAAGTGGTCAGTAGCTGGTCAGTGAGACAGTGTTCGTATTGCCTGGCATCTCTGTGTGTGAGAAGGTTAAATGGGGTTGTTCCAGGAGACAGTGGGAGAGAATGAGTTTGGGACGAGTCCCATTTGCAGTGCATCAATATCTTCTCACTCAGATAGTGATCTACAGTATAAATCTGTAAAGTGATCTTTGATGTCATGTAGATCACATCCTTATGCTCCTTTTGTTTACAAAGCCCTTGCTCCACAAGCTTCCAACAAGGATAACTTCACTGTTAACATTTTTAATTAGAAGTTATCAATCCCACTCACATGGTTGGTTTACTCTGGAGACTCCTTTGGTGTCTACAGATGTAGGTAAATCAGCCTTTAATCTGTCTTGCACCCTATCTTTAGAATAATCTCTCAAATACATTTCGATTGGATGCTTTGGTGTCCCTTGGGCAATTCAGATAGCTGACAAAGGATTTTTGTAATGAAGAATGTTTTAATTGACTGTGTAATTGACATTTCTTAATGTGGGATGTGTTCATTTTTGTGTTGTGCAGGGCTCATTTGCAAAATAAACTTTTAGTCTCAATATGACTTCCCTGTTGAAATAAAGTTAAAAACAATAATAATAATAATAATAATAATAATAATAATGAATAATAAATACAACTGGCTCAGAGAGAGAGAACAGACCTATAACTCTGGAACCTAGAACAACAAACCTAGGACATAAACACTACAAGACCATGAACGGTCCTAGAACATGAATAGATCTAGAACCTAAACATGTGATTCCTGTTAGAGAGGAATGGAGGCAGAACTATGGTACTAGAAGATAAACCTAGAACATAAAACACTCCTAGAACATGGACAAGCATCCATTATGCATCCCGCTTAAGGTATTATTTGGGAAAAGCTGTTTACATGCAACTTTGATATCCCGCTCATGAGTATCCCTGTATCCATGAAATTCCTCATTGAAGTATACTGTATGGGTTAAATGGAATAGTAACTGAAATATGGACACAGAATATTAACTCCTGCAGAATTTTGCATTTCTTGCAGTGAAATTAAACAACAAATGTTCATTTTGTCACGCGAATAGGAGTGGATAAATATGATTTCTTGTGCATGTAATGTGTTATCTTTGACACGGTTATGCAAGCAGACAGAATTTCAACCACATAAAATATGCACCCAAGAAGAACTGAAGTCTTATCAGAAGTGTGTTTCGTCGTTTTCTCAGCTTTTTTTGCTCAGGACCAATCATTCCAGAACCAAGTATTGAGTTTATTCCTGTTAGAACCAAGTATTGAGTTTATTTGTTACATTTATTGGTAAAGTACAAGTGAATAGGTTGGTTTACTTTTAAGTTTAAGTTTTGACCAATAGGTAGCTTGTTAAGCTGTGGCCAATGGGAAAGTTGACCTGGTTAACCAGAGGCCTGGGAAAAAAGAGAGGGAGAGAGACGTTGGAAAAAGAATGGACATTACATTATGACTGTTGGTGAAAATAAATGATAAAAGATAATGATAAAAATAGAACAAAACCCATACATACCGAGTTTTGAAGGGAAATACAGATTTTATTTTATAAGAGAGTTATTATCATTTTGTTAAGAAAGACTGAAGCTACCGTCTCATCGTGGAGATATTTGACAGCCTTGAGGTTAACCTAGCATCGTGTGAAACTGAGAGAGAATTGCTTGGGGAAGATTAACGAGTTCATGTTTCCATGGGATATCTGTTGCTGCTAAAGAGTACTGTCTGCATTGATAGCTGTGCTTGCTGTGGATCTTGTGAGGAAACCTACACGGAACTGCTATACTTCGCTGAGGGAATATCTACAAGTAGTGAGTAACAACAACGGTGGGGTGCTTCGGGACTTTATGTGTGTCGTCATTTTTTTTTAGCTCCAACGCGCGCCAACAGGTTAAACAAGCTTGAAATAATTTGGACATGGGTTGTGCACGAGTCATTGGGGTTTATTATTTTTATTTATTTTGATGTGGTGCATTGAAAATGTAATAATACACATCTTGAACTGTATGTATGTTGCCTTGGTGGAGTCATTTCCTGTTTCAATTTCATTTAATGCATGGGAAAGCATATTCTTATACAATAATAAAAATCTATAATCATTCTATCTGAAGTTAATACCTTATTTGTCATCACCCTAGAGAGTTTACAATAGGGATTCTTATTGAAGATGTCCTTCTCACCTAACATCCCATGCGGTTGAGATATTCTATGTAAGGTAATATCGTGAGAGTCAAATTCGAGCCTGGTGAGAGGGTTACACAAGCAGAAACTTGTCTAAATTAGGGGTGAAAGAAGCCAGTAGTAAATTATAGTAAATTAATTATAGTAGGCAAAATTATGATGGAATTATTATGGTGGCTCGAACTGCACGGTAGCCTACTTTTTGAAGTGATTTGTTTGACAATCAGATGAAAACATCATCACACAACACCCTTGATAGGTGAAACTGAGCCTGCGCAGAACGCAAAAACAACAGTAAACGGGATAAGATGTTTACATGCCACAGTATCCCGTTTTAGGTCAGCATATCCTAGGCATCTGATCTGGGTTTCTCATAACCGGGATACAAGCTTGTTTGGGTTATTGTAAAACGGGATATGATGCTTATATGCGTCAACTCAAAAACAGAATCGTTGAGTTTCCTGAATAGTAACGGGATGTTGGTGTGCATGTAAACGTGGTCAGTACGATTATTAGCTGCACAAATATCCTCTCCCCAAACTTTCACTCAGAATCCCATTCAACATCAACTCTCAGCTCAAACAAAAACATTTTAGATCACTCTACAAACGGAAACATCGACACAACTGACACAACAGCGACACAACCGAAAGCCGTGTTTCTTCTTTCTCCTGTTTCTTCCATCTTGTTGTGAATAAACATCATTTCACTTCATGTTTCTCTCTGATGCGTTCCCTCCTCCAATTTGCCACATCCTCAGTCTATTTAGTGTTCAACCGAGCATATGACTTGAATAACTAGAAAACAAATGATCGCTCAGGGGAAGACAGAGAGAGAGAGAAATGAAGTAGTATTCTGAGTCATACTCAGGCTAATTGGGAACCCTTCATGGCTGAGGCCTCTGTCTTTGATCAGGTCCTCTGGTAAATACTCAGAGAAAGGAAAGGAGGGAGCGAGAGAAATGGGGAGATAGAAAGAGTAGTATTTAAAAAGAAGAAAAAGTGAAAGAAGGGATGGGAAAGCATATGCACGTTTGGAAAGTGCGGCAGGCAGCCTAGCGATTAAGAGCATTGGGCCAGTAACTGAAAGGTCGCAGGTTTGAAAGGTCCGTTAACCCCCAACAACAACTGCTCCCCAGGCGTGATGACGTCGATTAAGGCAGCTCCCACGGACCTATCTGATTCAGAAGGGTTGGGTTAAACGCATTTCGGTTGAATGCATTCAGGTATGCAACTGACTAGGTACCCCCTTTCCCATGTGTAAGAGTGAGCCCTCTCGCCTCAACCAGTCAAATGTGGTGCAGTGGGACATCTGCCTTTGTTATCCTCCAATCAACAACACTTCCATCATTATGGTGCCTCTGAGCTGCTTGTTAACCTTGTAATCATTACTGTGCTATGGAGAGAGCCAGATCAATAGATGTGTACCGGCAGAAATAAGTCCTAAAAGGAGATCAATGTTTCATCTGTGATACTACTACTATAATGGGACAAGGACGGTTGGATTTTATTGCTCACTAATGAGGGTTCAGAGAGGGAGCAGGGAGATGTGGCGATGTTACTTATGTACTGAGCACATCCTAGTCTCCTCTCGAATGTTTAAAAAGACACAAGGATCAGAGGAGATTAAGAATTGAAGTTGCAGTCGTGTCTCTAATTCAGTGAGAGATATGCAACAACAACAAAGTAAACGTAGCCTACTCTCTAATGTAGTGGCGTCTCTTGAACGAAAGATATGTTAAAGAACCAAATCAGCACCTGCTAACGTAGTGGTGTATGTGTTGGTTGGGTCTGAACATAGCAGAGGTTTGTGATATTATAAATATGGAACTCTCCACCTCCCAAAGACCTTTGTGTATTCCGGGACAGATAGCGTCCAGGAAACCACAACAAGACATCAGTATCAACACACACACACACACACACACACACACACACACACACACACACACACACACACACACACACACACACACACACACACACACACACACACACATCCTTTCCTTGCAAACCTGCCCATGTCAGCAGAGAGTTGTCAGTGTGAGATTGCTGGGGAGGGATGTGAATGAGAGGGGGAGAAGAGGAGGAGAGGAAATGAGAGGTGGAGGGGTAGGGGGGTCACTAGGGGCTCATCAGCTCTGTAGCTCTGTCTTTTACAGCAGGCAAGCAGTTTTACACACACACACACACACACATACACACCTTCCTCTGCTTTCTCTACCTTCTACATTCCAGCATACATTTATGATAGCCTGAGACCAGAAAGGTCTTTGATCAATGCTGATGATGCTCATGTGATTCTTCCTATGTTTTCTAAATGGTATGAAGGATGCTTGCTCATGTCACCTGTTTCTTTATGCAGATGATTTAGCACTTCTGGTGTCTCACAAAAAAACAAATCACACTGGAGAGTACAGTCGTGGCCAAAAGTTGAGAATGACACAAATATTAATTTTCACAAAGTCTGCTGCCTCAGTTTGTATGATGGCAATTTGCATATACTCCAGAATGTTATGAAGAGTGATCAGATGAATTGCAATTAATTGCAAAGTCCCTTTTTGCCATGCAAATTAACTGAATCCCCCCAAAATATTTCCACTGCATTTCAGCCCTGCCACAAAAGGACCAGCTGACATCATGTCAGTGATTCTCTCGTTAACACAGGTGTGAGTGTTGACGAGGACAAGGCTGGAGATCACTCTGTCATGCTGATTGAGTTTGAAAAACAGACTGGAAGCTTCAAAAGGAGGGTGGTGCTTGGGATCATTGTTCTTCCTCTGTCAAACATGGTTACCTGCAAGGAAACACGTGCCGTTATCATTGCTTTGCACAAAAAGGGCTTCACAGGCAAGGATATTGCTGCCAGTAAGATTGCACCTAAATAAATAATTTATCAGATCATCAGGAACTTTAAGGAGAGCGGTTCAATTGTTGTGAAGAAGGCTTCAGGGAGCCCAAGAAAGTCCAGCAAGTTCCAGGACAGTCTGTCTCCTAAAGTTGATCCAGCTGTGGGAAAGGGGCACCACCAGTACAGAGCTTGCTCAGGAATGGCAGCAGGCAGGTGTGAGTGCATCTGCACGCACAGTGAGGCGAAGACTTTAGTAGGATTGCCTGGTGTCAAGAAGGGCAGCAAGGAAGCCACTTCTCTCCAGGAAAAACATCAGGGACAGACTGATATTCTGCAAAAGGTACAGGGATTGGACTGTTGAGGACTGGGGTAAAGTCATTTTCTCTGATGAATCCACTTTCCGATTGTTTGGGGCATCCGGAAAAAAGCTTGTCCAGAGAAGACAAGGTGAGCGCTACCATCAGTCATGTGTCATGCCAACAGTAAAGCATCCTGGTCCTGACCATTCATGTGTGGGGTTGCTTCTCAGCCAAGGGAGTGGGCTAACTCACAATTTTGCCTAAGAACACAGCCATGAATAAAGAATGCTACCAACACATCCTCTGAGAGCAACTTCTCCCAACCATCCAGGAACAGTTTGGTGACGAACAATGCCTTTTCCAGCATGATGGAGCACCTTGCCATATGGCAAAAGTTATAACTAAGTGGCTCGGGGAACAAAACATTGACATTTTTGGTCCATGGCCAGGAAACTCCCCAGACCTTAATCCCATTGAGAACTTGTGGTCAATCCTCAAGAGGCGGGTGAACAAACAAAACCCCACAAATTCTGACAAACTCCAAGCATTGATTATGCAAGAATGGGCTGCCATCAGTCAGGATGTGGCCCAGAAGATAATTGACAGCATGCCAGGGCGGATTGCAGAGGTCTTGAAAAAGAAGGATCAACACTGTAAATATTGACTCTTTGCATCAACCTCATGTAATTGTCAATAAAAGCCTTTGACACTTATGAAATGCGTGTAATTATCTCCTTATGGCTGAGATCCCGTTAACGGGATCGACTTGACAACAGCCAGTGAAAGTGCAGGGCGCCAAATTCAAACAGAAATCTCATAATTAAAATTCCTCAAATATACAAGTATTTTACACCATTTTAAAGACAATGTTGTTCTAAATCCAGCCACAGTGTCCAATTTCAAAATGGCTTTACGACAAAAGCACAACAAAAGATTATGTTAGGTCAGTACCTAGTCACAGAAAAACACAGCCATTTTCCAGCCAAAGAGAGGATTCACAAAAAGCAGAAATAGAGAGAAAATGAATCACTAACCTTTGATCTTCATCAGATGACACTCATATGACTTCATGTTATACAATACATGTCACGATCGTCGTAGGAAGGAGACCAAAGCGCAGCGTGATGTGAATACATCTTCTATAATTATAACGAAGAACAATAAAGAAACTAATACAAAATAACAAAACGAACGTGAAGCTAAATATAACGATAGCAGACATGCAACATCACATAGACAATCACCCACAAACCAAACTGGAAAATGTTAACCTAAATAGGTTCCCCAATCAGAGACAACGATAAACAGCTGCCTCTGATTGGGAACCAATCTAGGACACCATAGACCTACATAATGCCTAGACTACACACACACACCTAGACATACCCAAAACCCTAGACAAGACCAAAAACACACATACCACCCTCGTCACACCCTGACCTAACCAAAATAATAAAGAAAACAAAGATAACTAAGGTCAGGGCGTGGCAGTACCCCCCCCCCCCAAAGGTGTGGACTCCGGCCGCAAAACCTGACACTAAAGGGGAGGGTCCGGGTAGGCCTTTTTACGGCGGCGGCTCAGGTGCGGGACGTGGACCCCACTCCACCTCAGTCTTGGCCAGTACGGGGAAGCGGTCCCCGTACTGAAGACCCTCGTAGAGGGCGCCTCTGGACTGAGGGTCGCCTCTGGACTGAGGTGCGCCTCTGGACTGAGGGGCGCCTCTGGACTGTGGGGCGCCTCCGGACTGAGGACTCTGGACTGACGGGCGGCTCTGGCGGCTCAGGACAGACGGGCGACTTTATTTTTTATAATTTCATACTGTAACCAACAGCAGGGCAGGGAAGCGAACCTGGGTCGCTGGCGTGACAAGCAAACATACGATGTATCACGCACACTGGGTTAACCCACTTGGTGGGAATTGTAACATGGCTTACAGTATATAGAGAGGATTGATACACTGCTTCCTCCGAACGGTAAGGCACGTCCTCATGGTTCGACCTACCACGGCCCCCTCACACATCCGGCCTTACGTTCCGATGGCCTCATGTTGTCATCCCACTTCTGACACCCATTTGGTGGGAATTGTAATGTGGCTCATATAGCAAGATTTATTTTAGTATCGGGGCAATATTTCATTTCATTTTCACTTTCTTTCATGGTAACACATGTTACAAGAGGAAAATATCCAAGCCTGCTACTCTTTACACTGAATAAACCAACTGAACCCATTGAATTCATCTGTTTGACTTTAACAATGATCTGATCTGTAATTGGAGCTCCTCAGAGAGGCTCAGTGACAGGTTCCCGTCTGAAATGAATCTACAGCCTCCCTCACTGACAGGGGATACATGAACTCAGGAGATGAGTATTGAGGCTGAACAACTACTCTCCCATCGAGAGGTGCCATTCAGCATTCAGAACCCACGCTCAAAATGATACACTTTAACTTTGTAAACGATGGCGCTCGAATGGTAGAGAGAAAAGGGTGGGTGGGTGGGTGGGTGGATTGAGGGAGGGAGGGAGGGACATAGATGTGGAGAAAGATTAATTATGCGAGTGCCGTCTGGCGTTGCCCCAATCACCAGCGAGAGCTTTCCTGCTTACTGTCATGGCTACAATGAAATTCTCCATTGGAGCGAATGGAATCCTGGCTGCTACTTCTCAGAAAACCAACAATGATTGCTGCATCATTATCAGAACAGTGATATTTCAAAGGCTCATACTCAGTAGAGAACAATTGGGCACAAGCCTTTATCTTTTAAGGCAAACTCAAGGCATTCCTATGAAGGAGAAAAATCCTGTATAAGAAATGGTTAGAAACCACCTATGATACTTTAGGCCCGAATTTCTCTGTGGTAACTGTTGAGCTACATTGCTAAGCTGTATTGTTATAGAAATGTCATTCCTGGAGGAACAGCCTGAATAGTATTGGCTCACACTGCTCCCGTGTTGCTATGAAATGAGACAGAACCTGGTGAAATTGTAGATTGGCTACAGAATCGCTCTCCAACAACAGTTGTGATTCTGTTCCAAAAGTCTGCCCACTGACAACCAGTCCCCTGCTATCATATCCCTCTTTTCATCGCTCCGTATTCCTCTCTTCATCCCTCTCTTCATCCGCAGATAACAGGATTCCCAATGATTACAGGCCTTAATGATTTTTCTAATCTCCCATGCTCGACACGGGGATGGAAGATTTGCCAATTTTGCTCTTTGCCAAATCCTCCCAATCCATTCACGGACTGCCTTTTTTAGCTTTTGCGTTTAATATGATTTCTGATTGGGTTGACATGGTGACCCAGAGCATCATCTAAAAGGTCAGCAATTGTAATGTAAGGGATGAGATATCTCATGAAGTCTCGATCATGATGAGAGTTTAAATGTCACAGCTTGAGTGTGTGTGTGTGTGTGTGTGTGTGTGTTTGTGTGTGTGAGATCGACTGCTGCCCACACAATCCTTAGCAGACATCTGCATGGCCTCAGCTGAGTCATGCATGGCAGGACAATCGAGTTCAGACATAATCTAAAAACTGTAAAACAGAACCAAATCCTTTCACTCTGCCTCTGGGGCATTCTGTTCAAACTATTTGTGACAAATGCCTTTTGTTTGGCCCAGCTAGCCAACCCCTTACACGAAAGCAAGAAAGACATATAACAATTCACAATGTACAGTATGTTTAAGATGTGCATTAGAGCCCCAGTGACATCATCAGCCTGCTCATTATCCTACGTCTCCACCCAGGGCAGGACCATCTGTCTCCATGGTTACCCAGAGGCCCTGGACAGAAGCTGGACAGGACACATTTAGAGCCCCTAGCTTTGGACCACATAGCCAAGAGTAGCACAGGGAGAGAGGGGGAGAGATAGACAGAAACAGAGCGAGAGAAGGAGAGTGGGGGGGTTAGGATTGAATGAGGTCAACACATCATATACTGCATTACCATTGTGTTTGAAAGAGAAGGGGAAGAGGAAAAGAGAACAAGAGGAAGAGAATGAGTGAGCATTGTACCGGATACAGTGGAGCAGCATTTACTGCACTACTTCCATAATTCATAGAACTGAAATTCACAACCTCATACCTCTATCAACAATGACAAGCCACCGGGGTCTGTGAACTTGGACGGACAATTACTGAGGATAAATGAGGACAATATTGCCACTACTATTTGCCATATTTAAGCCTACTAGAAAGTGTGTGCCCTCAGGCCTGGAGGGAAGCAGAAGTTATTCCCCTAAGGATAGTAAAGCCCCCTTTACTGGCTCAAATAGCCGACCAATCAGCCCGTTACTAACCCTTTGTAAACTTAAAAAAAAATTGTGTTTGACCAGATACAGTGCTATTTTACAGTAAACAAATTGACTACAGACTTTCACCACACTTATAGGGAAGGACATTGAACAAGCACAGCACTTACACAAATTACTATTGATTGGCTGAGAGAAATGTATGATAAAAAGATTGTGGGGGCTGTTTTGTTAGACTTCAGTGTGGCTTTTGACATTATCGATCATAGTCTGTTGCTGGAAAAACATATGTGTTATGGCTTTACACCCCCTGCTATATTGTGGATAAAGAGTTACCTGTCTAACAGAACACAGAGGGTGTTCTTTAATGGAAGCCCCTCCAACGAAATCCAGGTAGAATTCCCCAGGGCTGCTGTCAAGGCCCCTTACTTTTTTCAGTCTTAACTAACGATGTGTATTATGACGTGTATTATGTTGAGTCATCCGCATACATAGACACACTGGCTTTGAGTTAACTTCTACTTGGTACTCATCCCGGATCCGGGAGCACCCTCATCAGTAAAAAAGCTGACTAGCATAGCCTAGCATAGCGCCACAAGTAAATACTAGCATCTAAATATCATGAAATCACAAGTCCAAGACACCAGATGAAAGATACACATCTTGTGAATCCAGCCATCATTTCTGATTTTTAAAATGTTTTACAGGGAAAACACAATATGTATTTCTATTAGCTAACCACGATAGCAAAAGACCCAACTTTTTTTTTTTCACCATTTTTTTACTGCATAGGTAGCTATCACAAATTCGACCAAATAAAGATATAAATAGTCACTAACCAAGAAACAACTTCATCAGATGACAGTTCTATAACAGATTTATTGTATAGCATATGTTTTGTTAGAAAAATGTGCATATTTCAGGTATAAATCATAGTTTTACATTGCAGCCACCATCACAACTCTCACCAAAGCAGCTAGAATAACTACAGAAACCAACATGAAATACCTAAATACTCATCATAAAACATTTATGAAAAATACACGGTGTACAGCAAATTAAAGACAAACATCTTGTGAATCCAGCCAATATTTCAGATTTTTTAAGTGTTTTACAGCGAAAACACAATATAGCATTATATTAGCTTACTACAATAGCCTACCACACAGCCCCATTCATTCAACATAACGTTAGCGATAGCGAATAAACCAGCAAAATATATTAATTTTTTCACTAACCTTCTCAAACTTCTTCAGATGACAGTCCTATAACATCATATTACACAATACATATATGGTTTGTTCGAAAATGTGCATATTTAGCGGCACAAATCGTGGTTATACAATGAGAATAGTAGCCAAACTGCAAACAAAATGTCGGGAGAAATCTTGGGAGAGGCACCTAATCTAATCAATAACTAATCATAAACTTGACTAAAAAATACAGGTTGGACAGCAAATGAAAGATACATTAGTTCTTAATGCAACCGCTGTGTTAGATTTTTAAAATTAACGTTACTACGACATACAGCGTGCGTTAAAGCGAGACCGCGCCGAAATTAATGGCGGAATAATAGTTTAACATTTGACACATATACGAATTAACATCATAAATAGTTCTTACTATTTGATGAGCTTCCATCAGAATCTTGTACAAGTTGTCCTTTGTCCAGAATAATCGTTGCTCGGTTGTAGATTGTCGTCTTCAACTTTGGAATTAGCAGCAAACATTAGCCATGTGGCGCAGACGTGTCCAAATCCCCAGAACGCAGCACAAAGAAAATCCCGAAAATCGCAATATACTGATATAAACTGATATAACTCGGTTTAAAATAACTACATTATGATGTTTTTAACACGTATATCGAATAAAATCAGAGCCGGATATATCTAACGCCTATAACAACAGCTTTTCAGAACGCAATCCTGAGGTCTGTCTCGCGCCATGACGAACGTTGAAAAGACTGCACCCCCGGTTCCAAGAGCTCTTGTTCGGCCTCAGATCTACCTAGACACCCCATTTCAATTCTCACTGCTTACTGACATCTAGGGGAAGGCGTATGCAGTGCATGTAGACCCATAGATTACATGCAAATTAATAAACTGACCCTGGAACAGAGCCCCCGATTTCAGATTTCTCACTTCCTGACAGGAAGTTTGCTGCAAAATGAGTTCTGTTTTACTCACAGATATAATTCAAACGGTTTTAGAAACTAGGGAGTGTTTTCTATCCAATAGTAATAATAATATGCATATTGTACGAGCAAGAATTGAGTACGAGGAAGTTTAATTTGGGAACGATTTTTTACAAAGTCGAAATGGCGCCCCCCTATTGAGAAAAGGCTAAGCCAGTGTGTCTATATATGCGGATGACTCAACATAATACACGTCAGCTACCACAGCGACTGAAATGACTGCAACACTTAACAAAGAGCTGCAGTTAGTTTCAGAATGGGGATGGCAAGGAATAAATTAGTCCAACATATTTCTTAAACTAAAAGCATTGTATTTGTGACAAATCATTCACTTAATCCTAAACCTTAACTAAATATTGTAATGAATAATGTGGTAATTGAGCAAGTTGAGGAGATTAAACTGCTTGGATTGCCCTGGTTTGTAAACTGTCATGGTCAAAACATGACAACAGTAGCTAGGATGGGGAGAAGTCTGTCCATAATTAAGCACTACTTTGCATTCTTAACAGCACTATCAACAAGGCATGTCCTACAGGCCCTAGTTTTGTCGCACATGGACTATTGTTCAGTCATGTGGTCAGGTGCCATAAAAGAGGGACTGAGGAGAATTGGCAAATCTGATCACGACTCCATTTTGCTCCTCCCTTCCTATAAGCAGAAACTCAAACAGGAAGTACCCTTGCTAAGGACTATTCAATGCTGGTCTGACCAATCAGAATCCACGCTTCAAGATTGTTTTGATCACGCGGACTGGGATATGTTCCGGATACCCTCAGAGAACGATATCAACGAATACACTGATATGGTTACTGAGTTTATCAGGAAGTGTATAGGAGATATTGTACCCACTGTGACTATTAAACCTACCCTAACCAGAAACCATGGATAGATGGCAGCATTTGTGCAAAACTGAAAGCGCGAACCATCACATTTAACCATGGCAAGGTGAC
Source organism: Salvelinus namaycush (assembly GCF_016432855.1). Classification (NCBI taxonomy): domain Eukaryota; kingdom Metazoa; phylum Chordata; class Actinopteri; order Salmoniformes; family Salmonidae; genus Salvelinus; species Salvelinus namaycush. The sequence goes on from NC_052307.1 coordinate 51,789,005, forward strand.
TGGGAATATGGCCGAATACAAACAGTGTAGTTATTCCCTCCGTAAGGCAATCAAACAGGCAAAGCAAAGTGGAGTCACAATTCAACGGCTCAGACACAAGACATATGTGGCAGGGTCTACAGACAAAACGCGGACACCAACGTTTTGCTTCCGGACAAGCTAAACACCTTCTTCGCCCGCTTGAGGGTGTAACAGTGGCACCGACGTGGCCCACTACCAAGGACTGTGGGCTCTTGTTCTCTGTGGCCTACGTGAGTAAGACATTTAAGCGTGTTAACCCACACAAGGCTGCCGGCCCAGACGGCATCCCTAGCCGCATCCTTAAAGCATGCGTAGACCAGCTGGCTGGAGTGTTTACGGACATATTCAATCTCTCCCTATCCCAGTCTGCTGTCCCCACATGCTTCAAGATGTCCACCATTGTTCCTGTACCCAAGAAAGCAAAGGTAACTGAACTAAATGACTATCGTCCCGTAGCACTCACTTCTGTCAACATGAAGTGCTTTGAGAGACTAGTTAAGGATCATATCACCTCCACCGTACATGCCACCCTAGACTCATTTCAGTTTGCATACCGCCCCAACAGGTCCACAGACGATGCAATCGCCATCACACTGCACACTGCTTTGTCCCATCTGGACAAGAGGAATACCTATGTAAGAATGCTGTTCTTTGACTACAGCTCAGCATTCAACACCATAGTACCCTCCAAGCTCATCATTAAGGTTGAGGCCCCGGGTCTCAACACCGCCCTGTGCAATTGGGTCCTGGACTTTCTTTTTTATCCCAATTTTTTTAAATAATAATTGCAATATATCTATTGGCATTTTTTAAAACAATTTAACAATCAGCAAAATTTGACAGATAATGCCCCGTTATTCCTTCCACCTAACACAAAACACCATGCTACATGGGGGCACATTGTGCAAACCCTTCGCTCCCAAACACATGAACACCCCCTCCCTCCCCTCTACCGGTATTAGCTTCAATGATTAACAACAACAAAAAGAAACAGAATGACCTTCACATTACATGCAAAAAAAATAATTATTCAACGCAAAACAAATAATAATAATACATTCATGAAGAAAGTAATAATGAGGCAGCTAAGGTGACGTCTCTAGAAACTTCTCAATGTCCCCCCAGACATCAATAAATTCAAAGGTTAATTACTTAAATTGTATGTTTTTTTTCCAGATGGAATATAGGAAGCTAGTCCTTTTAGCCACATCTGCTTGCTTGGCGGAGTGTCACTCTTCCATATAATAGCTGTGCATTTATTGGCTGCAAAGACTGCCAATTTAATGAATCTGGTTTTGCTACACATATTAACTGGTAGAACAGAGTCATCTCCAAGAAGAATAAGGGAAGGATCTCGTGGTACCGTATTATTAGTGACCTGTGGTAAGATCTGAATAATGTCTTTCCAATAATTGCTTAGACAAAAACAAAAACATATGCATAAATGTGCCCACCACCGTTTTACACCTTGGGCAAAGTTTTGAATAGATCTTATACAGTCTCTCTGGTGTAAAGTAGACCCTATGTAAAATATTGAATTGCATCAACTTGTGCCTTGTGTTAAATGAAAGACGCTGAGCATCTAAAAAGAGCTTTCCTCGTTTCTCATCCTCAAAAATGAGACTAAGATCATCATGCAACTTCATGCAAGCTTTCAAAGTTTCATTGTTCCCCAACAGAGCTTGAAGACTAGAGTACATGTAAGAAATAAAACCTTTTACCCCTTTACCCTTTTCCTTTCCCTGGGCTGAATCCTCCCTGCTGAGTGGCAATATAATGCCTAACCTGTAGGTACTTGAAGAAATGAGTTTGAGGTAACTGAAAATGAGATGCCAGTTGTTGAAAGGAGAGTAGTTCATCTTGTTAGGATTTCTTTTTCAGAGTAAATAACTCACGGACACTATAGAAGCTTTAACCAAGTTGAATCATCCCCAAAGGTTCTGTACAGCTGAAAACAGACAGCTAAACATTTCAGACTTCACAGTTTATATGCATCCTACTTAAGACACTCCCCTTCCTCTCCAATCCTTACATTCTATGGCTCTACAGGAAGCTAATAAAGAGGGTAACAGGATTCCAAACATGTATTACTCTCTTAAGAGAATCTGTCCTCACCTCCTGACCTCAACCCCTCTTTCAGCTAATACACAGATGTCCATCTGTCTCCCCTGTATCAACACATCGCTGTCCTCTCCTCCATCAAACGCATTCCAAAGCCTTCTTTCTTCTGAGAACCATTCACGTCTAACATAACCCATTCTCTTTAATTTCCTATCATTCATTTGATATCTCAATGTTCAACGTTTAGCACATCCCAACAACCTTCTCTATAGAGATTACAACATATTTTAATGCCTTTGTTGAACCAAGAAAATGCAATACCATCTCTCAGGGCTTTGGGTAAGATGGGGTTATTATAGGAAGGTTTTTGTTCATTTATAGATCTAAGCCCTTCTGTTTGTTTACAGACTTCAATCCATATATTTAAAGTGTTTTTAATGAAAGGGTTATTTTGAGACCTAGCAAAGCTTTAGGTGGGCTAATATAAGGTATAGCTGCCAATGTTGCAGGGGTCAGACACTCTTCCTCTATCTGTCTCCAACAGGGTGAAATTCTTGTTGTATTTTGCCGTACCCACACAGCCTTTAACTGAGATGCCCAGTAATACAACTGGAAGTCAGGTAGAGTGAGTCCTCCTTCTGAGTATGGTTTTCATAAAGTTGTGGGTTTCACTCTGGGGGGTTTCCCTTTCAACAGAAATGAAGAAACCTTCCTATTAAGTTGTTTGAAAATAACTTTGGGCAAGGTTTGAAAAAGGTGCAAGAATTGTGGTAACATATTCATCTTTACACAACTGACCCGCCCAATAAAAGAAATTGGTAAATCCCGCCATCTATCCAATTCTTCCCCAACCTTTTGTGGAGTATAGTTCAGTTGATATGTCTTAATAATTTCAGAAGGAATTTGCAATCCAAGATATGACATTTCCTGAAGTTTCCAAGAAAACGGCTGGTCTAAGATTGGGTTCTGCATAGCTGCCCTGTTAAAAGGCATAATTATACTCTTTGATAGGTTTATTTTATATCCTGAAAAGGTCCCATATTCTTTCAGGATGTCAACTAATGTTCGGAGTGAAATTTCTGGTTTAGTGAGGTAAAGCAAAATATTATCAGCATATAGCGAGACCAGAACTTCACGCCAACCTATACGAACACCATAGATGGATGAGATCTAAAAGCTTCTGCCAGTGGTTCTATAGCCAAAGAAAAAAGGAGAGGACTAGCGGGACAACCCTGTCTTCTACCACGTGATAGGGAGAACTGTGAGAAAATGTTTCCATTAGTCAGGATCTGAGCTACCGGACATTTGTACCTACATACATAGGTCCAATATTCATCCTCAGTAAACTTCAAACAGGTAGTTCCATTCTATCCGGTCAAAAGCTTTTTCCACATCTAATGAAGCCGTCACTACAGGTTCTTGGTCATTCTCTACATAATATTAAATAATCTTCTGATATTATCAGGAGATGAGCGTTTTCTTACAAAGCTTGTTTGGTCCATATCAACCAAATCAGGAAGAACCTATCTAGTCTAAGAGCTATGAGTTTTGCAAAAATCTTATATGAAATGTTCAATAAAGGTATTGGTCTATACAACTCACAAAGCAGAGGATCTTTCCCAGGTTTTAACAAAACTGTGATCTGTGCCTGTTCAAGTGTGTCAGGGAGCTTTTCTGTCTCTATGGCATAATTAAACATATTTCAAAGAGGCTCAATTAATTTGGGCAAAAAGGATCGATAGAATTCAATAGGGAATCCGTCTAACCCTGAGGAAATTATGGAAATGGATTCCCTAATTTCCTCAGACGTAATCTCTTTCTCCAAGTGCTCTCTATCCTCATCAGTTAAAAATTGGAAATTGAGTTTGTTCAAAAACTCATGCATTGTGTCGGGGGATCCCCTTCAGACTTGTACAATGTTTCATAAAACTCCCTAAAGACTAGATTAATTTCCTCAGGACTGTGAACACCTGTGTTATTGGGTAGCTTAATGGAGCTAATAAATCTACTAGCATCCTTATCTGCCAAGCAAGCAACTTTCCTGCTTTATCTCCATGTTCATAGTAGTTTTGTTTTTTTCTCCTAAGAGCATTTTCCGCTCTATGGGTCATCAGGGTGTTATATTCCAATCGCTTTGTCTAATTCTTGTAGAGTTGAGTCGTCAAATGTTATACTATATTCATTTTCCAGATCTCGAATGTCTTTCTCCAACGAATCTACTTGAGCCTTAAACATCTTACAAGCACCTGAACTAATGGATATTATTTGCCCCCTCAGATATGCAAGGAGAGCTTCCCATAAAATTAGGGGGAGGCAGAGTTGTTATTGGTTCTAAAAAAATATGTCTATATGAATGTTCAGAAATGTTACAAATGTGTGATTATTTGGTAAGTATGTGCCAAACCTCCACCTGCCATTATTATCTCTGATGATGGGCACGTTAACTTCAAAAAGATGTCTTGGTAAAATGTAGGATCATCATGGTTAGTCCCATACACATTCACAAGGATAATGGGCTCAGTGCTGATGAAATGAAACCTTGAATGATCACAAACCTACCCCCTTTGTCTTTAATCTGAGATTGTATCTGAAAGGGGCAATGCTTATTAATGCGTATGGCCACCCCTCTTGCCCGAGAGGTGAAAGATGAATAGTACACTTGACTCACCCTCTCTCTCCTCAGTTTATCATGCTCAGAGTCAGTCAGGTGTGTCTGCTGAAGAAGAGCTATATCAACCGTATGCTGCTTTAGATAATTCAGAATGTGTTTGCGCTTGACTGGGCATTTAAAAACCCTAATGTTAAGTGTCATAAATGTTTAGTTATTAGGTGCTGACATATTTAAAGAAAATAAGAAATTGGAAAAAGAAAGAAACAAAATTGCATTGAGTGTATACAACTTGTACAAAATGAAATTATGAAAGCATAAAATAGTAAAAATCTTGTGAGCTAATACCCTGACCCTGACCCTACCACAAACCCACCCAACCCCCTCCCCAATTGAGGGAGTTAAAGAACCCATACCCTTAGACGCCAGTCTTTAAGATAGATGTACCTGCTATGCATAGCATCGCTCGAACTAGGTTAATTCTACATGACATGTATATGGCATTAGAAGTACATTGAATGTTCCTTGTAACATGAAAATGTAGTTTGTTGAGTACCAAAATACAATTTGAATCAAAGCGTCAAACATCGGCAACAATAATGACCGGACTATTTAGCCTCACTTGACCATGTCTAAACAACAACAACAAAAACAGAGGGTGTGTTCATAGTCACCAACAGAGCCTACCCACACACCCAAATGTCAACCAATCAGCATTCCCCAATGCGCCCTGAAACCTGTGCCGCGCGACGACAAAAGCGATGACCACAAATGCACCCCAGCAGCACAGGAAAAAGACATCAAGCAATGATGAATAAATGAAAACCTTTAGCAGACGATAACTATCATCCCTCAAATATAAAATAGGGACACGTAGTTAAACAATCACCATCCTCCTGAGTTCACCCTCCCCCCAAAGATATTATGTATAAACACATGTACGCACATACACAAGTGTAAAGCTATCAGCTAGCTGGCAATTAGGTCGGCCAGCCAGTGAGTAGCTTATCCCTGCCTCGGTATCACTAACGCTAGCATACATCTCTAACAATTAACAAGCCAGCAAATGTAATAGTAGCTACAATTCCCTGAAGTTATATAAACAATATAGTTAGGCTTGAAACCCAGTCAAAAGCCACATAACTATTTAACCAAACCCGACTGGACCTCTAGGCGTAAAATAAAAGTATACAGCAAAAATGTAACTACCTGGCATAGGGTGGATGTAGCTATAGTTACACCCTTATAAACTTAGCGAGCTGGCTAAATAGCACAGCCAACATTAGCTATGACCCAACTTTACCTTGCCAGTCATTATCGTACTAGCCATCTAGCCAGCCAGCCAGCCATCTAGCCAGCCAGCCATCTAGCCAGCCAGCCAGCCAGTCGATCATATGAGTAATTTCGTTGTTTCCTCATGTGTAACAGTTCACTATCCACTGTATCCAAGTTCAAAAGACAGTTCCTCATGATGTAGTAGACGTGAACAAGTCAGGGAGTTCTTTCAGCCATCTTCATAGAGTCAAATGTGCGCTCACCGTTCTTGGTTTCGATCCACAAAGTGGCTGGGTAGCACAGGCCATATGCCAAGCCAGCCTGACGCAGACGTCTCTTCAGTGGGGAGAAAGCCATCTTTCTCTTGTGTACTATGGGAGAAAGATCCGGAAAGATTATGATTCTGGCATCTCCGTACTTGAGCTCTCCCTTTGCTCGGGCAGCAGAAAGGATGCGAACAGTGTCCTGGTACCGTAGAAATTTAATGACAAATGCCCTGGGTGCAACCTGGCCAGGCAGCTGCCTCCTTAGGGTGCGATGGGCCCTCTCGATTTCCAGTGGGTGCACGGAAGGGGGTAGATCCAGAATGTTGGGAATCCATTCCTGTATAAAGGAGAATGTGTCTCTTCCCTCAACGGCCTCCGGGAAACCTTAAAGTCTCAAATTCGAGCGCCTTTGGAAATGTTCGTAATAATCAAATTTCTCCTCGAGTTTAGAGAGGGCGTCTTCCAACTTCTTGTATTATTGGTCCATGTCCTCGCGGAAGAGGTCCGTGGGGCGACGCACAATTGGCATAGCGTCGTCCGGGTTAGGGAGGGTTTGGCCGGTAGGGATATCCTTGTCTCATCGCGCTCCAGCGACTCCTGTGGCGGGCCGGGCGCAGTGCGCGCTAACCAAGGGGGCCAGGTACACGGTGTTTCCTCCGACACATTGGTGCGGCTGGCTTCCGGGTTGGAGGCGCGCTGTGTTAAGAAGCAGTGCGGCTTGGTTGGGTTGTGCTTCGGAGGACGCATGGCTTTCGACCTTCGTCTCTCCCGAGCCCGTACGGGAGTTGTAGCGATGAGACAAGATAGTAATTACTAGCGATTGGATACCACGAAAATTGGGGAGAAAAGGGGATACAAATTAAAAAAAAAAAAAAAAAAAAAAAAAAAAAAATATCAAGATAAGACAAAACTAGAGCCTGCAGGACTTGCTTTTTGGAGTGTGGTGTTTAACTTCTCTACGGTAGGGGGCAGCATTTGGAATTTTGGATGAAAAGCATGCCCAAATTAAACTGCCTGCTTCTCGGCCCGGAAGATATGATATGCATATAACTGGTAGATTTGGATAGAAAACACTCTGAAGTTTCCAAAACTGTTAAAATAGTGTATGTGAGTATAACAGAACTGATTTGGCAGGCGAAAACCTGAGAAAAATCCATTCGGGAAGTCGTTTTTTCTTGTTGGTTTTGTAGTTTTCTATTCAATGCCATTACAGTATCCATTGACTTAGGATTCAAATTGCAGTTCCTATGCCTTCCACTAGATGTCAACATTCTTTAGAAATTGTTTCAGGCTTGTATTCTGAAAAATTAGGAAGTAAGAGCAGTCTGAATGAGTGGACCCTAAAGTGTCACAGAGCTTTTTCGTAATTGTTACTACCCAGGCTCCCGAGACGGAAAGCGGTGGTTGACCCTGTTCGCTCGACCTGACGGTGTCCGGATACGCCCACTGTAGGTGCCAGTTTTGGTAGCCCCGTCTGGTCACTCTGGGTGGAGAAACGCATCGAGGCCATTTCCCTGGTGATCAAGTAGCTAGGACTCGTCAAATGGCTCAGATGTCGTTATACCTCCGTTATACAATATTTTCGCTCTCCCACCTTCCCATTTGCGTGTAGGTATGTTTTGTTGCTCCCTTTCGGCCTTCATTATTGTTTGCTCTGTTTACCACATGGGCCGTTATCGCTTCTGGGTCCTCGCCCCGAGCCAGGGCGAGAGGTCATATTTCACGACATGGTTTGAGGTTTAAAAGAGAGCTACCGGGTGCTCACGAAGAGACATTGGACCCCTGCCATGAGCTTTGGCCGAGCGGTTTATTGGGTGCCCGGAGCGGGTGAGAGGTTAAAAGAGAGCGCCTGGGTGAGCGCCTGCGCCAGGGCGCCGAACGGTTTATTAGGTACCCGGAGCTGCGCATGAAGCGCTTGATTTTTGGGAGACCGAGTTGGGAAGACCCGGTTCAACGGCACCCGGAGTTGGGCCGGTCGGGCACAACCCAGGCAAAGTGGCGATTTGGGGGACTGAGCTCGGGCGAGGGCCGAAGCCACTGTCCCGGCCCTGAACCCCACGCCCCCGAGAGATAGCCTTTCTTGTTTACCTTTTACATTGACAACGTTATTGTCCGGTTGAAATATTATCGATTATTTAGGCTAAAAACAACCTGAGGATTGAATATAAACATCGTTTGACCTGTTTCTATGAACTTTACGGATACAATTAGGATTTTTTGTCTGCCTGTTTTGACTGCGTTTGAGCCTGTGGATTACTGAAGAAAACACGCAAACAAAACAGAGGTATTTGGATATAAAGAGACTTTATCGAACAAAAGGAACATTTATTGAGTAAATGAATGTCTGCTGAGTGCAACCATATGAAGATCATCAAAGGGATTAATTTTATCTCCATTTCTGACTTGTGTAACTCTTCTACTTGGCTGGTTACTTTTTGTAATGATTTGTCTGCTGGGCTATGTTCTCAAATAATCGTAAGGTATGCTTTCGCTGTAAAGCATTTTTAAAATCTGACACCGTGGTTGGATTCACAAGAAGTTCATCTTTAAACCTATGTCAAATATGTTTTGTTTTCTGAATTTTTATAATGAGTATTTCTGTATTTGAATTTGGCGCCCAGCATTTTCACTGGCTGTTGAAGAGGTGGGACGCTAACGTCTGTCTCACGTACCCAAGAGAGGTTAAAAAGCAGAGCATCTCTTTATTACGGATAGACCTCTCCTCATTTATACAACCATTGAATATACACTGCTCAAAAAAAAGGGCCAGTACACCAGGAGGCCTGCTGGTGGTCATTTTGCAGGGCTCTGGCAGTGCTACTCCTTGCACAAAGGCGGAGGTAGCGGTCCTGCTGCTGGGTTGTTGCCCTCCTACGGCCTCCTCCAAGTCTCCTGATGTACTGGCCTGTCTCCTGGTAGCGCCTCCATGCTCTGGACACTACGCTGACAGACACAGCAAACCTTCTTGCCACAGCTCGCATTGATGTGCCATCCTGGATGAGCTGCACTACCTGAGCCACTTGTGTGGGTTGTAGACTCCGTCTCATGCTACCACTAGAGTGAGAGCACCGCCAGCATTCAAAAGTGACCAAAACATCAGCCAGGAAGCATAGGAACTGGGAAGTGGTCTGTGGTCACCACCTGCAGAATCACTCCTTTATTGGGGGTGTCTTGCTAATTGCCTATAATTTCCACCTTTTGTCTATTCCATTTGCACAACAGCATGTGCAATTTATTGTCAACCAGTGTTGCTTCCTAAGTGGACAGTTTGATTTCACAGAAGTGTGATTGACTTGGAGTTACATTGTGTTGTTTAAGTGTTCCCTTTTTTTTTTTGAGCAGTGTATATGTTTTGACCATGACAGTTTACAATCTAAGGTAACACCAAGTAATTTAATCTCCTCAACTTGTTCAACAGCCACACCCTTCATTACCAGATTGAGCTGAGGTCTACAATTTAGGGAATGATTTGTACCAAATACAATGCTCTTAGTTTTAGAGATGTTCAGGACCAGTTTTTTACTGGCCATCCATTCCAAAACACACTACAACAATTTTTTAAGGGTTTCAGTGGTTTCATTAGCTATGGTTGCTGATGCACACAGTATATGGTTGAATCATCAGCATACATGGACACACATGCTTTGTTTAATGCCAGTGGCAGTTCATTGGTAGAACATTTAAAAGAGTAAAGGGCCTAAAGAGCTGCCCTGTGGTACACCACACTTTACATGTTTTACTACAGAGAAGCTACCATTAAAGAAAACCCTCTGAGTTATAATCGATAGATAGCTCTGAATCCACGATATGGCAGAGGTTGAAAAGCCAAAACACAGGTTATAATATCAAAGGCTGCATTGAAATCTAACAGTACAGCTCCCACAATCTTCTTCTTATTAATGTATTTCAACAAACAAGCTGCAGAAGGACGAGTAGGCTACAATTCCCCATCAATTATCAGTGAAATTCTGATGGCCAACTAACTGAAAAAGGTTGATAAGGTTTATCTAAAGTTCCTTTGTTAGATTTTAGCTCATCGTGCTCTGGCTAGCATTAGTTGTTTATCTTGTTGTTGATGTGCATAACTGAGGGAGAGCCTAACCTTTCACGGTTGTTTGATCAATAGGACTGTAAAGTTCCCAAATATAAGAGGACTCCCGTGATATTTACATATTTGCAGAAATCCATTCAGGTGTATTTTGTGGCTTTTGGCAAATGTGTTCTAATGCTCTAAAGTTGCGGTCTTGCAACTGCCTGTAAACACACAGTCCAGTTCAAAGTGAATGGTGGCAGACCTGTGTGGCAAATGACTTGTTTGCATGAAGGCCTCGGGACAGAAAGCTGTTTTTAAAGAAATCAAAATATATTTTCGATTTTCGATTCTTCAAAGTAGCCACCCTTTGCCTTGATGACAGCTTTGCTCACTCTTAGCATTCTTTCAACCAGATTCACCTGGAATGATTTTCCAACAGTCTTGAAGGAGTTCCCACATATGCTGAGCACTTGTTGGCTGCTTTTCCTACACTCTGCGGTCCAACTCATCACTCTCCTTCTTGGTCAAATAGCCCTTACACAGCCCTGAGGTGTGTTTGGTCATTGTCCTGTTGAAAAACAAATGATGGTCCCACTAAGTGCAAGCCAGATGGAATGGCATATCACTGCAGAATGCTGTGGTAGCCATGCTGGTTAAGTGTGCCTTGAATTCTAAATAAATCAATGACAGTGTCACCAGCAAAGCACCCCCACACCATCACACCTCTTCCCCCATGCTTCACGGTGGGAGCCACACGTGGAGATCATCCATTCACCTACCCTACGTCTCACAAAGACACGGCGGTTGGAACCAAAAATCAAAAATTTGGACTCATCAGACCGAAGGACAGATTTCCACCAGTCTAATGTCCATTGCTCATGCTTCTTGGCCCAAGCAAGTCTCTTCTTATTATTTGTGTCCTTTAGTACTCGTTTCTTTTCAGCAATTCGAACATGAAGGCCTGATTCACATAGTCTCCTCTGAACAGTTGATGTTGAGATGTGTCTGTTACTTGAACTCTGAAGCATTTATTTTGGCTGCAATTTCTGAGGCTGGAATGAACATATCCTCTGCAGCAGAGGTAACTCTGGGTCTTCCTTTCCTGTGGTGTTCCTCATGAGAGCCAGTTTCATCATAGAGCTTCATGATTTTTGTGACTGCACTCAAAGAAACTTTCAAAGTTATTGAAAATGTCTGCATTTACTGACCTTTATGTCTTAAAGTATGTCTTTTGTCTTTGCTTATTTGAGCTGTTCTTCCCATAATATGGACTTGGTCATTTACCAAGTATGGCTGTCTTCTGTATACCAACCCTACCCTGTCACAACACAACTGATTAGCTCAAACGCATTAATAGGGAAGGAAATTCCACAAATGAACTTTAAACATGGCACACCTGTTAGTTGAAATGCATTCCAGGTGTATACCTCATGAAGCAGGTTGAGAGAATGCCAAGAGTGTGCAAAGCTGTCATCAAGGCAAAGGGTGGCTACTTTGAAGAATCTAAAATATAACATATATTTTGATTTGTTAAACAATTTTTTGGTTACTACATGATTCCATAGTTTTGATGTCTTCACTATTATTCTACAATGTAGAAAATAGTACAAATAAAGAAAAACCTTTGAATGAGTAGATGTGTCCAAACTTTTGACTGGTACTGTATATATATTTTATGACATATTTAACCCTATACTCCCATTCATTTGCATGGATTTCCTTTAGACAAGTCTGTGACACTTGTGGTGGGATACCATCATGTTTGTGAGTCTCCCCTTTTTACACTGGCGTCATGTTTTTTTTGTTTCCCAAACGGTTCAGATGCTACAGACAAAAGTTGGCACATGAGCGTTAATGACTTGTCCCGTGACACTTGTGGGGGTCGTAGAGCAAAACGGAGAGTACCATTGTGTTCATGAAAGTCTTGCCTTTCTATAGAGTTTTATTAGTTTGTAGGCCAAACCGTTCAGATGCCACAGACGTTTTCGTGAGAAGACCTATTTTCGGGATGTCTCCTGGTCTGACAAACAGCACTGTATCTCGGCCACTTTCCACCGCAGATGCAGAAGGGTGATTGATTGAGACGCAGCCCATGGAAAAAATAGATACATGTATCTACATTGTAAACCGTAGTGGGCCGAGTATCTAACCTTGGGGCACCCCTTTATGTAACTCATGGATCTCAGAATTTGACCCCTTGATGACCTGAGTTCTGTCTTTGAGATAGTTCTGAAACCATTGGCAAGCATCAGTACCCAACCCTATCGAGGACAGCTTATACAACAGAGTAACATCGTCACAGTATCAAAAGCTTCTGACAAGTCTACAAACATAGTATCACAATTATTTCTATCATAGGGATTTACAATATAATTTGCAATAAGCATGAAAGCCGTAGTGGTGCTATGTTTATGTCTGAATCTCACATGTTAATCTCACATGTTAATGTTGATTAACATTAAGAATACCATTTACAGATAGAAAATAACATTGCTGTTTGTTGATCAATGATTCCAATATTTTTCGCAAGACACGGGAGTCTGGAAATTGGTCTATAATTATCGTGATCACTACTATCCTTACCTTTATGGAGTGGTAGAACAAAAGCTGCTTTCCACACGTTTGGAATATTTCCTGATAATAAAGATAAATAAAATGTTTTTTAAAATAAAATAGAATTATGGGTCCTGCATACTTAAGCAAGGACGGGTCCAAATTGTCAGACCCTAATGGCTTCTTGCTGTTAATAGCTAATAAGGCAGCAATAACTTTATTTTCTGTAAGTTGCCAAAATTAAAAACCCTGACTACCATTTCCCAAGTCATTTGAGGTTGACTGATCATCAATCGAGGCAACTGGAGGCTGTGTGTGGGAAGAACAGTCAACTGACTGGCCAAACCAGCATGACCACCATTTCTTTCAAATAGGAAACCAGCCGAGATGAAATACTGATTATAAGCATCACAAATCTGAACTTTTCCCAGTAATGAAGCAGGAGTCTAAAACTACATGCTTAGACAGGGAAGTCGAGGAATTACCCACTTCAGTGAATTAATGGTATCCCAGAAATTAGAGGAAGTGGCTTCATTTCACCTGTTTAACCAATACCTACAGTATTTCTCCATTACCTAAATCGATGCCAATCTAACGCAACAGTTTGTCTAGCCATGGCCCAGACTTGATTTCTTCTGAAGAGGTGTGAGAGTACAGGAGAGTACCATGGATTAGTTCGCTTGAACGATGCATGTTTTTATCAGTCAGAGGTAAAAATAGATTTAAAAATGCAAGTGCCAAAACATGGTTTGGTATATGCAACTAGTAGAAAAAACCTATGAATAATATCGATCATGACGGAACTCTGGGGCCAGATTTTCTTTTACAATTTCTCTTCACAATTTTACGAAAGTATGAGTTTTTCAATGTGGCATCTCTAATGCAAGCAATAGGGCAGTGGTTGGTGATATCATTTGCAAAAACACCACTAGCCAAATACTTATGGGAATGGTTAGTCAGGATAAGGTCAACCGATGAGAAGTTTGCTAGGTTTTTAACATTCATCCGAGTGATATTCTTAAACTAATCCGAGGCGTGTGTAAGCCAATCAAGATTTAGATCTCCTAACACAACCAGTTCAGACATCAGAAAGGATTTTAAAGAATCAGAAATAATAGCAACAGCGAAGTGGCTGGGGGGGCGGTAGACCACAGCAATAAATAGATGTATATGCATATATTTTGGCTCATTGACACTTTTATAACCAACAGCCCACATATTTTGTGGACAGAGATGCTAAGAGAGCATGATGCCATGAGAGAAGATCTTACATTAATGTTAATGTCAATATGCCTTGTGCATTGCTGTTCTGGTTAGTGTTTATTGGCTTATTTCACTGTAGAGCCTCTAGCCCTGCTCATTATACCTTAGCCAACCCTTCAGTTCCACCACCCACACATGCGATGACATCACCTGGTTTCAATGATGTTTCTAGAGACAATATCTCTTTCATCATCACTCAATGCCTAGGTTTACCTCCACTGTATTCATATCCTACCATACCTTTGTCTGTACACTATACCTTTAATCTATTTTATCGCCCCCAGAAACCTGCTCCTTTTACTCTTTTTCCGGATGTCCTAGACCTCCAATTCTCATGGCTTTTAGTCGTACTCTTATCCTACTCCTCCTCTGTTCCTCTGGCGATGTAGAGGTGAATCCAGGCCCTGCAGTGCCTAGCTCCACTCCTATTCCCCAGGTGCTCTCTTTTGATGACTTCTGTAACCGTAAAAGCCTTGGTTCTTAGCGCTAGGGGTCAGATTTTTTTCTCTTTTTAAATAATGTACCCAACGTAAACTGACATTTTCTCTGGCCCAGATCGTAGAATATGCATATAGTTTACAGATTAGGATAGAAAACACTCCAAAGTTTCCAAAACTGTAAAATATTGTCTGTGAGAAAAATAATACTTATTCTGCAAGCGAAATCCTGAAAAAAGTAACCCGGAAGTGATATTTAAAAAATATATATTTGTTTCCTGGCTTGTCTAACCTCCATTTAAAGGGGTATCAACCAGATTCTTTTTCCAATTGCTTCCTCAGGCTGTGACCAGGCTTTAGACAGTTTCAGGCTTTTATTTTGAAAAATGAGCGAGATGTTTCAAAAGAGGTCAGGTGTCCTCTGAATATTTCCTGCGCGCGCGGGATGAGCTCACCATTTTCCTTTTCTCTCTTAATGAATAGGTTATGCTCTGGTTGAAATATTATCGATTATGTTTGTTAACACAGTGTCCAAAGAAGGGCCAGAAGTATACAGAATGGTATCATCTGCGTAGAGGTGGATCAGAGACTCACCAGCAGCAAGAGCGGCATCATTGATATATACAGAGAATTGAACCCTGTGGCACCCCCATAGAGACTGCCAGAGGCCCGGACAACAGGCCCTCAGATTTGACACACTGAACTCTGTCGGAGAAGTAGTTGGTGAACCAGGCGAGGCAATCATTTGAGAAACCAAGGCTGTTGAGTCTGCCGATGAGGATGTGGTGATTGACAGAGTTGAAAGCCTTGGCCAGGTCAATGAATACGGCTGCACAGTATTGTTTCTTATCGATGGCGGTTAAGATATCGTTTAGAACCTTGAGCGTGGCTGGGGTGCACCCATGACCAGCTCTGAAACCAGATTGCATAGCGGAGAAGGTACGGTGGGATTCGAAATGGTCGGTGATCTGTTTGTTAACTTGGCTTTCGAAGACATTAGAAAGGCAGGGTAGGATAGATATAGGTCTGTAGCAGTTTGGGTCAAGAGTGTACCCCTCCTTTGAAGAGGGGGATGACCGCAGCTGCTTTCCAATCTTTGGGAATCTCAGACGACACGAAAGAGAGGTTGAACAGGCTAGTAATAGGGGTTGCAACAATTTCGGCAGATAATTTTAGAAAGAAAGGGTCCAGATTGTCTAGCCCGGCTGATTTGTGGGGGTCCAAATTTTGCAGTTCTTTCAGAACATCAGCTGACTGGATTTGGGAGAAGGAGAAATGGGGAAGGCTTGGGCGAGTTGCTGTGGGGGGTGCAGTGCTGTTGACCGGGGTAGGGGTGGCCAAATGGAAAGCATGGCCAGCCGTAGAAAAATGCTTATTGAAATTCTCAATTATAGTGGATTTGTCGGTGGTGACAGTGTTTCCTATCTTCAGTGCAGTTGGAAGCTGGGAGGAGGTGTTCTTATTCTCCATGGACTTTACAGTGTCCCAGAACTTTTTTGAGTTTGTGTTGCAGGAAGCAAATTTCTGCTTGAAAAAGCTAGCCTTGGCTTTTCTAACTGCCTGTGTATATTGGTTTCTAGCTTCCCTGAAATGTTGCATATCACGGGGGCTGTTCGATGCTAATGCAGAACGCCATAGGTTGTTTTTGTGTTGGTTAAGGGCAGTCAGGTCTAGAGAGAACCAAGGGCTATATCTGTTCCTGGTTCTACATTTCTTGAATGGGGCATGCTTATTTAAGATGGTGAGGAAGGCATAAAACTAAAAAAAAGGCATCCTCTACTGACGGGATGAGGTTGATATCCTTCCAGGATACCTGGGCCAGGTCGATTAGAAAGGCCTGCTCGCTGAAGTGTTTCAGGGAGCGTTTGATAGTGATGAGTGGAGGTCGTTTGACCACTGACCCATTACGGATGCAGGCAATGAGGCAGTAATCGCTGAGATCTTGGTTGAAAACAGCAGAGGTGTATTTAGAGGGCAAGTTGGTTAGGATGATATCTATGAGGGTGCCCATGTTTACGGCTTTGGGGTTGTACCTGGTAGGTTCATTGATCATTTGTGTGAGATTGAGGGCATCAAGCTTAGATTGTAGGATGGCCGGGGTATTAAGCATGTCACAGTTTAGGTCACCTAGCAGCACGAGCTCTGAAGATAGATGGGGGGCAATCAGTTCACATATGGTATCCAGAGCACATCTGGGGGCAGAGGGTGGTCTATAGCAGGCGGCAATGGTGAGAGACTTGTTTTTAGAGAGGTGGATTTTTAAAAGTAGAAGTTCAAATTGTTTGGGTACAGACCTGGATAGTAGGACAGAACACTGCAGGCTATCTCTGCAGTAGATTGCAACACCGCCCCCGTTGGCCGTTCTATCTTGTCTGAAAATGTTGTAGTTAGGGATGGAGATTTCAAAGTTATTGGTGGTCTTCCTAAGCCAGGATTCAGACATGGCTAGGCATCCGGGTTGGTAGTGTGCTAAAGCAGTGAATTAAACAAACTTAGGGAGGAGGCTTCTAATGTTAACTTCTCTGCGCTACGGATACCGAATACGGGTTCACTTTCCTAAACAACCGCTGAATTGCAGGGCGCCAAATTCAAAAATATTGCTAAAAATATTTATAATCATGCAATCACAAGAGAAATATACCAAAACACAGCTTAGCCTGTTGTTAATCCACCTATGGTGTCAGATTTTGAAAATATATTTTACAGCGAAAGAAATCCAAGCTTTTGTGAGTGTAGCTTTCAATGCTACATCAGCTAGCCCCAAATTAGCATGGTCACGAAAGTGTGAAAAGCAATAAAATTACTCGCTTACCTTAGATAATCTTCGGACGTTTCCACTCACGAGACTCCCAGTTACACAACAAATCTTATTTTTGCTCGATAAATATTACTTTTATCACAAAAAAAACGCCTTTTGGGTTGCGCGTTATGATGAGGAAACTACAGCCTCGTTCCGGTCCTGAAAGGAAGATGAACATGTCCAAACGTATCAGATCAAATATTACAAAAAATATTTATAATCATGCAATCACAAGTGAAATATACCAAAACACAGCTTAGCTTGTTGTTAACAACCCTCCAGACGAGCTTCAATGCCATACAACTCTCCTTCCGTGGCCTCCAACTGCTCTTAAATACAAGTAAAACTAAATGCATGCTCTTCAACCGATCGCTGTCTGCACCTGCCCTCCCGTCCAGCATCACTACTCTGGACGGTTCTGACTTAGAATATGTGGACAACTACTAATACCTAGGTGTCTGGTTAGACTGTAAACTCTCCTTCCAGACTCACATCAAACATCTCCAATCCAAAGTTAAATCTAGAATTGGCTTCCTATTTCGCAACAAAGCATCCTTCACTCATGCTGCCAAATATACCCTCGTAAAACTGACCATCTTACCGATCCTCAACTTTATCGATGTCATTTACAACA
The DNA here is from genome assembly GCF_016432855.1 of Salvelinus namaycush. Lineage (NCBI taxonomy): Eukaryota > Metazoa > Chordata > Actinopteri > Salmoniformes > Salmonidae > Salvelinus > Salvelinus namaycush. The sequence goes on from NC_052307.1 coordinate 51,806,956, forward strand.
TCCAACACCCTACTCAACAAATTGGATGCAGTCTATCACAGTGCCACCCGTTTTGTCACCAAAGCCCCATAAACTACCCACCACTATGACCTGTACGCTCTCGTTGGCTGGCCCTCGCTTCATACTCGTCGCCAAACCCACTGGCTCCAGGTCATCTACAAGACCCTGCTAGGTAAAGTCCCACCTTATCTCTGCTCGCTGGTCACCATAGCCTCACCCACCCGTAGCAGGCGTTCCAGCAGGTATATCTCACTTGTCACCCCCAAAGTCAATTCCTCCTTTGGTCGCCTCTCCTTCCAGTTCTCTGCTGCCAATGACTGGAACTAACTACAAAAATCTCTGAAACTGGAAACACTTATCTCCCTCACTAGCTTTAAGCACCAGCTGTCAGAGCAGCTCACAGATCACCGCACCTGTACATAGCCCATCTATAAATAACCCAAACAACTACCACTTCCCCTACTGTATTTATTTATTTATTTTGCTCCTTTGCACCCCAGTATTTCTACTATGCACACTCATCTACTGTCAAATCTACCATTCCAGTGTTTTAATTGCTATATTGTATTTACTTCGCCACTATGACCTATTTATTGCCTTTACCACCCTTATCTCACCTCATTTGCTCACATTGTATATAGACTTAATTTTCTACTGTATTATTGAGTGTATGTTTGTTTTACTCCATGTGTAACTCTGTGTTGTTATATGTGTCGAACTGCTTTGCTTTATCTTGGCCAGGTCGCAGTTGTAAATGAGAACTTCTTCTCAACTTGTCTACCTGGTTAAATAAAGTTGAAATAAAAATAAATAAAATAAAATATAAATAGCTCCCACTTTTTTTGTGTATCACATTTGAAAATGTTTTAGTCTGCAATGTCAATGTCCTTGTCCATAATGAAATTATTCAGCCAGGTCTCTGAGATAAGCAGAACATCTGGGCTAGTGTCATGCACCCAGACATTTAGAAAGTCCAGTTTCAGGTGTCCCACATTTGTATGTAACAGTCCAATGCAAGATTTGAAAACAGCAGGAGTATCCATGGAGACACAAGAGTCAATAGAACTGGATGAGCTAGCCACAATAGGCTTCTTGTTTGGATTCAAAGTTGCAGAGCTAATAGTAGAATTCATCTAAGTGAGCACAAGATTAGTATTGACAATACTATATGCCTTTGAGCACAGGTAGCAAAATGATAGCTTGAGATAAAACTATTAATAGCATAGATGGCGCTAACAACAGTGGGTTCCTTACTGGAGCTAACGGAGCTATCAATGGAAATGAAATTAACAGGCACAGAATTACTATTTGCAATACCCCTATCAACATGGGAAGCTGTGGCGAAATAATATAGCTGCGATTTGAAAACCTTTGAGGAGCTTGATTTGATCAGTCATTGCCTCATTGATGCCTTGTATTGTTTGGACAGGATCCAGGCACCCAAATGATTAGGATGGATCCCATCCGCCTTATAGAGCATCCTCTGCTTCCAAAAGGTGTCTATAACCCTTTTCGCACGGCACTAGTGTTGCAATAGAACGTCGGTTATGTAATTATTGTCCCAGAATGTCAATTTGTCCAGTGGAAGATTCTGACGGGATTAGTTTTACCAAACTGCATCTATGATTTAAAAAAAATCCTAATTCAGAATGGACAGTTATGATGGAAGCCTGGAGTTTCTTTTAGGCGTGAAGGTATTTCAAATGTCTAGGGATAGCCTAATAATGGCGTATTGCCCTTCAGTTCGGAGAAAGTCAAAATAATAATGGATATCAATAAGAACTATGAACTCTAACCTGAGCAGACATGTAATTAACTGACACATTTGGCAATGTATCAATTAATTGGCACAATATTGTCCACGTCATCTTTTAAAAGAGAAGTATGGCACTACAAAAGTTGATAGGTGGCAAAACAGATCATTGATCTGTAGGCTACGTCCATAGCACTTTGTTTTAAGCATCAATTTGTTCCCATGTTCTTAAGTACTCTGTAATATACCTCAAAACATAGGGATGATGATTGGCGCAGGATTAGTATTATAAGAGGACCTGGGAGTTTGCCGAAAAACAGTCGATTTTTAGGGCTAGTATAATAACCTTCCTGCCAAGTAAAAATGACTGACATGGCAGATTCGGACAGACAAAAATTATGGATGCGGTGATTTGTGCTCGTGCACATAATTACATTACCTGTGCTCCCCAATAAAACGTATCCCACCCGAACAGAGCTAAAGTTGTTTACAAAAGATACACCCAAGGAGCTGCAGTAGTCTCGTAAACAGTTGTGAAGTGCTTAGTAGCCTGCTAAAACGTTCATTACCTCGACTCAGCGAGGGCACAGGGCCAGAAATTATAGGATGTTTTTTGGTATCCAGCAGAGACCCAATCAATTCTTCAAATTCCTGTTTCAGCTGTTCAGGGCTACCATTCCTAATGTCATTAAATCCCACATGGACTACAACAGCATCAATCTCTGTGTGCTGATGTAGAACGGTGGGGAGCAGTCTAGTAATATCCTGTAATCAAGCCCTGGGGTAGCATAGGGTTTTTGCTCCAGAAACCGAGATGTTTCTTACCATACAGCTGCCTAAGACAACAGCCGGTGAGATGGAAGAGGAAATCCACACATTCCTACACATCGCATGATTCAGGAGACCCATCGAGGACTTGCAAGATCTCAGCATCTCTTGTCACCAGGTTCGAGCATCCCACAACCAACGAAGCCTAATTTCACCGTAGAAGCCACTGGAGAGGGTGTCGCAACAGGGGATGAAGGCGCAGGTACAGTGCCTTGCAAAGTATTCATCCCCCTTGGTGTTTTTCCTATTTTCTTGCATTACAACCTTAACATTGTTTTCTATTTGGATTTCATGTAATGGACATACACAAAATTGTCCAAATTGGTGAAGTGGAATTAAAAACATTACTTGTTTCAAAAAATTCCTAAAAATCTAAAACTGAAAAGTGGTGCGTGCATATCTATTCACCCCATTTTCTAAGAAGCCCCTAAATAAGATCTGGTGAAACCAATTACCTTCAGAAGACACATAATTAGTTAGATTGCACACAGGTGGACTTTATTTAAGTGTCACATGATCTCAGTATATATACACCTGTTCTGAAAGGCCCCAGAGTCTGCAACACCACTAAGCAAGGGGCACTACCAAGCAAGCGGCACCATGAATACCAAGGAGCTCTCCAAACAGGCCAGGGACAAAGTTGTGGAGAAGTACAGATCAGGGTTGAGTTATATAAAAAGATCAGAAACTTTGAACATCCCACAGAGCACCATTAAATCCATTTTTTTTAACCTTTTCTCAATAAGGGGGCGCTGTTTTCACTTTGTAAAAAATCGTTCCCAAATTAAACTGCCTTGTACTCAATTCTTGCTCGTACAATATGCATATTATTATTACTATTGGATAGAAAACACTCTCTAGTTTCTAAAACCGTTTGAATTATATCTGTGAGTAAAACAGAACTCATTTTGCAGCAAACTTCCTGTCAGGAGCTGAAAAATCTGAAATCGGGGGCTCTGTTCCAGGGTCAGTTTATTAATTTGCATGGAATCTATGGGTCTACATGCACTGCATGTAAAACTACTATTCCGCCATTAATTTCGGTGCGGTCTCGCTTTAACGCACGCTGTATGTCGTAGTAACTTTAATTTTAAAAATCTAACACAGCGGTTGCATTAAGAACTAATGTATCTTTCATTTGCTGTCCAACCTGTATTTTTTAGTCAAGTTAATGATTAGTTATTGATTAGATTAGGTGCCTCTCCCAAGATTTCTCCCGACATTTTCTTTGCAGCTTGGCTACTATTCTCATTGTATAACCACGATTTGTGCCGCTAAATATGCACATTTTAGAACAAACAATATATGTATTGTGTAATATGATGTTATAGGACTGTCATCTGAAGAATTCTGAGAAGGTTAGTGAAAAATGTAATATCTTTTGCTGGTTTATTCGCTATCGCTAACGTGCATGAATCAATGCTGCTGTGTGGTTGGCTATTGTAGTAAGCTAATATAATGCTAAATTGTGTTTTCGCACTTAAAGAATCTGAAATATTGGCTGGATTCACAAGATCTTTGTCTTTCATTTGCTGTACGCTGTGTATTTTTCATAAATGTTTTATGATGAGTATTTAGGTAATTCACGTTGCTCTCTGTAGTTATTCTAGTTGCTTTGGTGAGAGTTGTGATGGTGGCTGCAATGTAAAACTATGATTTATACCTGAAATATGCAAATTTTTCGAACAAAACATATGCTATACAATAAATATGTTATCAGACTGTCATCTGATGAAGTTGTTTCTTGGTTAGTGACTATTTATATCTTTATTTGGTCGAATTTGTGATAGCTACCTATGCAGGAAAAAAATGGTATAACAGAGTGCCCGATTTCAGATTTCTCACTTCCTGACAGGAAGTTTGCTCCAACTTGAGTTCTGTTTTACTCACAGATATAATTCAAACGGTTTTAGAAACTAGAGAGTGTTTTCTATCCAATAGTAATAATAATATGCATATTGTACAAGCAAGAATTGAGTATGAGGCAGTTTAATTTGGGAACGAATTTTTACAAAGTGAAAACAGCGCCCCCATATTGACAAGAAGTTAAGGAAAACGCTATGTCTGACGCAAACCCAACATTTCTCGTCACCCCGAGCATACCATCCCCACAGTGAAGCATGGTGGTGGCAGCATCATGTTGTGGGGATGTTTTTCATCGGCAGGGACTGGGAAACTGGTCAGAATTGAAGAAATGATGGATGGCGCTAAATACAGGGAAATTATTGAGGGAAACCTTTTTCAGTCTTCCAGAGATTTGAGACTGGGATGGAAGTTCACCTTCCAGCAGGACAATGACCGTAAGCATACTGCTAAAGCAACACTCGAGTGGTTTAAAAGGAAACATTTAAATGTCTTGGAATGGCTTAGTCAAAGCCCAGACCTCAATCCAATTGAGAATCTGTGGTATGACTTAAAGATTGCTCTACACCAGCAGAACCCATTCACCTTGAAGGAGCTGGAGCAGTTTTGCCTTGAAGAATGGGCAAAAATCCCAGTGGCTAGATGTGCCAAGCTTATAGAGACATACCCCAAGAGACGTGCAGCTGTAATTGCTGCAAAAGGTGGCTCTACAAAGTATTGACTTTGGATGGTGAATTGTTATGCATGCTCAAGTTTTCAGTTTTGTTATCTTATTACTTGTTTCACAATAAAAAATATTTAGCATCTTCAAAGTGGTAGGCATGTTGTGTAAATCAAATGAAACAAACCCCCCAAAAATCTAATTTTCTATTCCAGGTTGTAAGGCAACAAAATAGGAAAAATTCCAAGGGGGATGAACACTTTCGCAAGCCACTCTACCTCTGGTTCCGATCTCGAGGTGGAAGCCCCCAGGGATGAATGTGCCGGAACCTCTAGATCCAGGGCGGCAAAGCTGTTTGTTAGTCTGCATCCGGTCCGGGCTTCCCACCGCCAAGGAGGCCCCAATTGCCAAAGGCCGCCGTTTTCGACTTCCACGGCGAGTGACGTGCCTCCATGGCTGGTTAGCATGGTCTAGAATAAGAACATCCATTAGTCATCAGAAGCATCCTACTACCTACATTTTCCAGGGAAGGGTGAGACCATTCGCGGATGGATCCCTACAAATTGTAACTTTGGTGATAAGAAGCACCACATTTCACACACACAGCTAGAACCAGGTTTTTAAAAGATTTGTAGATACAGGGCCATCACAGGATTCACGTATTAACCCCATAGAAGCCTTTTTCCAATATGGCTACCAAACAACTCAATGGGGACTTATTGGATCAATTTTGTATGAATACATTTAAGATATATAATTGTAGTATCCCCAATTATATCTTAATGTTTTCATAGTGATGTAGAATATACAAGCAAACGAGCCAGGTGTGCTAGATATAAAGTTTTTAAATTATTCAGTGAATTTTGGTGAGAATGTGCCCAAAAGCTTTCTGAATCGCTGATTTCTTTAGATGTCAATAATTGATCATCAATTATTGATCATCAATAATTGTAATATTTCATCTTCAAATGGATATGTATAAGTGAATAGTCAAATGTGTCTGATTGATAGCTGTGAATATAAGCTTTCCAATGACATTAATAATAATGAGCAATAACTTGTTGTATTGTAATGGCTTTCGTCTGGTGAAGGAGAAGAGGACCAAGGTGCAGCGTGGTAAGTGTTCATTTTAATAAACAAAATAAACTGAACACTGAAATGACAAATATAATAAAGAGCGAAAACGAAACAGTTATGTAAGGAATACGCACAAAACAGAAAACAATCACCCACAACCAAAATGGGGAAAACAGGCTACCTAAGTATGATTCTAAATCAGAGACAACGATCGACAGCTACCTCTGATTGAGAACCATACCAGGCCAAACACAGAAATGGAAAACATAGAAAAACATAGAATGCCCACCCCAACTCACGCCCTGACCAAACCAAAATAAAGACATAAAAAAGGAACTATGGTCAGAACGTGACATGTATACTGCAGTGGTGAACCATGACTGTAGGACCTACTGTAGGCCTTCAGAGTGACCAAAAATCTTCCAATATGTTGTATCAAACAAGAAAATCAAGAAAATAACAGAAAATATAGCGTCACTTAATGCGCCCAACATTATATCTTCTCTGGTTAGATCGTTCTAGTGAAGGAGGAGCAATACCTGGCCACGCTACGGGCTGCTGCACACGCAGAGACAGAACCGGCATTGACACAACATTACACACAGCATAAAATAACGCATTGTTTAACAGTGTTGTGTTCGAGACCACCTAAAGCGAGACCGATTCAAGACCCAGATCAGAGAGGGGGTAAGACTGAGTCAAGACTGAGACCCGAGAGGGGGTCGGTCTTGTTGTTGGTTAGCTTGCAGCGGCTGCAGCAGGCGTTATCGAAGATTATGTTGTTGTTCATTTTGTTAGCTCCCTTTTCAAGAATAACTTTCAACAAGATGTTAATTATCTGATAAGTGGATCTGTGTTTTTTATTGCAGCTCGCTTGCTGTTGTTAGCCATCTCTTTGAAAATAACGTATGTGTGTGAAACATTGACTCATATAAACTCAGTTACTTTGTGCGCTAAACATTCAAATGTTTTTTGCAATGGGAAGAAATAGTTATACATTTAAATTAATTTCAAATCAATTCTTCAGCCTAATGGTTGTGTTTTTGTATTCTTATAATTGTGATCTACTGGCTTATTATGAGTGGACTGTTTACCCTTTAACATCATGCTGTGTGCGACTGCTGTCTATCCATCAGCCCTATGCAGTGTAGTTGTGCCTGGAAAAGTGGGTATACTCTAATTTGGCAAAACATTTCCCAAAAGGCCCGCTCGGTGAAGAAAAGGGCGCCCTGTGTGAAAAAAATATTTTTTTTATGAGTTTCCTGTAGATTTTTATGATTTTCATTCTCAAAATCATACCTTTTCAATAGAAAATCAAAAATGTGATGTTCTAAGTCCACAACAATGCTTAAACCATATCAGGAGACCATTTTTCAGGCCTGGGAAAAATATTTTTTGGAGGGTGTAGTTGCTCTTTATTTAAATTGAGCAAAACCAATGCCCTGCCCATTGATACAAATCAGCATGATATCATTCTGTCAGGTAGGCCTATTTTGCAGTCAACATTTAATTGGGGAGTTTTTTTTGGAAAGCCTTTGGAAATGTTTATGCAAACAGCACATGATGACTGGATTGCACATCTCAAAGCCTACTAACCAAGACTTCGGACCAAACTTTGGTTTACATACCCATTGTCGCCTTAGTTAACATTTACTGGTAGATTTCATAAATTCAAACGTCTTTCCTACATACCCTACCTTCTACCGATGTCATTCTTCTGTGAGCTGCTCCATGTGGCAACCAGTTGAAAGCTGCTCATGAAAACCTGCTCCGTGACAACCAGTTGAGACCTGCTCGCTCTTGCTGCCTGCAGATGATATTCCCATATATGATATTCCAATATGCATGTGAATATATTTCAGGTAATTTGTAATTGTGTAGGCTACTTTGTGCATGATTTCTCTATTGTACTACATAATTTATAAGTCTTATACCTCCACTACACTACTTTGATACACATCGGTGGGGATTAACAAGTGAGTATGCACAATGGCAAATGAAAATAATTGGGTATAAGGCAAATACCTGTATGTAGCCACTATTACACTAAAGGACAGCGACCGTAATACTTGTGCATTCCATGGCGCAGAAAGACAGACAATTTTGGTCAAACACATGGACACGCGGCTGACAGACTGGTTACAGCAGTCACACAGAGCATCAAATAATGTTGAAGAATAAGCAGCCCATTCACTCCAGTAGCCCCATGAAATCATACCAATACAAAAGCACAACCATTTAATGTCCAAAATAAAATTACCAAACTAGATATAACTTCCCATTGCAAATATATTTTATATTGTTCATCACACTAACCTGTGATCTAATGTTTAAATGCAACAATGTTTCACATGTTTTCATTATTTTCAAAGATATAGCTAACAGCAAGCGAGCTGCAACAAAAAACGATTCCTTAGCCACTAAAGATCCTCCTCTGTGGGCTCTCGGGACAGAGAGTTGTAGACTTAGGCCTAGTACAGGTCCTCCACTCGCATTCCACATCCGTACGGCCAATATTTTTTACCACCGAAATAGGCTCCATGGCTACACTTATGAGCTCAATGGAGGCATTTTCATGAGGTAGAGATAATTCCCTGGTCACCTATAGAGACCTGCCAAGAGGAAGGATGTTAAGTGCCATATGCCTTTCAATGCATGACTTTGAACACCTTGAAATGCATTTGTTGTAAGAAATGTGTTACAGTAAATACAGTTTGATTTGATTGATGACATTACAGGTGTAGAATATGTAATAAACTGTAATTTTCACATGAGGACAAGTACACTTTTTCCATAAACTTTCACTTGACATACCAATCATATACTACGAAGGATCCTATAAATCAATACAGTGCCTTTGAAGCTTTGTCTCTGGTCATGAAATTACAATACAGGCTGGATGTCCAAGTCAATTCTGAATATCAATAAAAAAAAAAACATGAATTCTTATCAATGACAACATTCTAGAACGGAGTCTGGTATCTGGGGTAATGTGGTTGGTGATTATATAATTGATTACGTGGCTCTTTCCTTGTAAAATGTTGACAGCCGTATAGAACACATTGTATTGCTAAGATGCTCAAACTTAACTTAATATCTACACTCACCGACACAGGATAAACTGAATCCCTCATGTTGGCCCTGACCAAACCAGTAAGTTGCACCTCACTATAGCTGCACTTCTTCACATGGCCAGACTTATAGTTGTCTTCTCCCCTTTTAATGCTCTTTTACTCATCCTTGAAAAATGCCATAAGTTCTGAAATGGACACAAAAGTCGACATACTGTACAAACAATAAAAAAAACAATCTACTGCTCTGCTAACTAGCTAGCTAAAGTGTAGTCAGTGGCTAGCTAAGAGAAGGGGGATGGAAGAAGTTCAACACTTTATTCAATTCATTCCAATACAGCACATGGATTCATCTCTGATCGCACTGATGAACGGCAGCTGACAGTGTCGCCTAGAGATGACCTGCAGGAGCTTTCTGCCGAAATCTGTAGTCTTGATGGGGTCTTCTATGTTGCTAATTAGCATTTTGAAGTTTTGAGAGTAAATTGAGGTGAATATATTGATAAAACTCAGTTATCAAAACGTCACACCAAGGTAAGCCTACACCAAACACATACTGAGTTTGAAGTGTTTGTAAAATTCACGATGTGAAAAATGAATGGTGAAAAAACAATTGGAACCATTGCCGTGTTTGACCGCTAGATTTTATAGGTATTATCACGCGTCCATTGTGCTGGACTATGGCTGGCGGAGCTAGCTAGATATTTTTACCCAGAGACCACGAAAGAAAATCCTGATTGGATCATTATTTCTATTCACTATTAACTCTACTCTTTCCAACACAAACTGAAGAGATGAAATCAGAAACTGATAAAAAAAAATTGTAAAGATGAAATAGTAATATATTTTTTTTAATTTTAAAAAACGATATACATTTTTCTAAATCCGAAGGCCTTCTCTGAAGGCCCTGACTGTTCCCCACTGGTATACTGACATTGTCATAGGGTAAGATCCATATAGGAAAAAATATTAGGATGGAAGGGTGAAAGAATGAGTCATAACAGAGAGAAGGCTACCTTTGCTGCTCTGTAATCACACATTTTCCAACTCTAAGGACATAGACCTCCAAGAAAATCACTATGAGACATCGTTGGCCCAAGTGAGCCCTAACAACCCCTCTGGCTTATGGACTATAGCTTTCCTGTCTCCTCTTCACATTTCAATTAGCAGGTGTGCCTTGTTAAAAGTTCATTTGTGGAATTTCTTTCCTTCTAAATGCGTTTGAGCCAATCAGTTGTGTTGTGACAAGGTAGGGGTGGTATACAGAAGATAGCCCTATTTGGTAAAAGACCAATTCCATATTATGGCAAGAACAGCTCAAATAAGCAAAGAGAAACGACACTCCATCATTACTTTAAGACGTGAAGGTCAGTCAATACGGAAAATGTCAAGAACTTTGAAAGTTTCTTCCAGTGCAGTCACAAAAATCATGAAGCGCTATGATGAAACTGGCTCTCATGAGGACCGCCACAGGAAACGAAGATACATTCATTAGAGTTAACTGCACCTCAGATTACAGCCCAAATAAATGCTTCACAGAGTCAGGCCTTCACAGTCTAATTGCTGCATAAAAACCACTGCTAAAGGACACCAATAAGAAGAGACTTGCTTGGGCCAAGAAACACGAGCAATGGACATTAGACCGGGGGAAATCTGTCCTTTGGTCTGATTTGTCCAAAGTTTTGATTTTTGGTTCCAACCTCCGTGTCTTTGTGAGATGCAGAGTAGGCTCTGCATGTGGGTTCCCACCGTGAAGCATGGAGGAGGTGGTGTGGGGGTGCTTTGCTGGTGACACTGTCAGTGATTTATTTAGAATTCAAGGCAGACTTAACCAGCATGGCTACCACACCATTCTGCAGCGATACGCAATCCCATCTGGTTTGCGCTCAGTCCCACTATTATTTGTTTTTCAACAAGACAATGACTCAAAACACACCTCCAGGCTGTGTAAGGGCTATTTGACCAAGAAGGAGAGTGATGAGTGCTGCATCAGATGACCTGGCCTCCACAATCACCCGACCTCAACCCAAATGAGATGGTTTGGGATGAGTTGGACTGCAGAGTGAAGGAAAAGCATTCCTGATGAAGCTGGTTGAGAGAATGCTAAGAGTGTGCAAAGCTGTCATCAAGGCAAAGGGTGGCTACTTTGAGGAATCTCAAATGTAAAATATATTTAATTTGTTTAACCCTTTTTTGGTTAAGACATACTTTCCATATGTGTTATTTCATCGTTTTGATGTCTTCACTATTATTCTACAATGTAGAAAATAGTACAAATAAAGAAAAACTCTTGAATGAGTAGGTGTTTCAAACTTTTGACTGGTACTGTATATATATATATAATATATAATATATAATAATATATAATATATATACATATATAAATGTAAGGTTTTGGCATTTTTTTATTGAGATAGGACATATAAACACAACATGGAAAGTGTTTGTCCCATATAATAAAAGATCCCAGAAATGTTCCATATGCACAAAAAGTTTATTTCTCTCAAATTTAGTGTACACAATATGTGTTTACATCCCTGTTAGTGAACATTTCTCCTTTGCCTAGATAATCTATCCACCTGACACAGCTGCACCTTGTGCTGGGGACAATAAAAGGCCACTCTAAAATGTGCAGATTAATCACACAACACAATGCCACAGATGTCTCAAGTTTTGAGGGAGTGTGCAATTCGCATGCTGACTGCAGCATTGTCCACCAGAGCTGTTGCCAGAGAATTTAATGTTAATTTCTCTACCATAAGCCACCTCCAATATTGTTTTGGCATGGGTCCTCAGATCCTCAAAAGGTTATGTAGCTGCACCATTGAGAGCATCCTGCCTGGTTGCATCACCGCCTGGTATGGAAACTGCTCAGCCTCTGACCGCAAGAACATCACTGGGGCCAAGCTTCCTGCCATCCAGGACCTCTATACCAGGCTCTGTCAGAGGAAGGCCCTAAAAATTGCCAAAGACTCCAGCCACCCGAGTCATAGACTCTCTGCTAACACACGGCAAGCGAAACCGGAGCACCAAGTCTAGGTCAAAAAGGCTTCTTAACAGCCTCTACCCCCAAGCCGTAAGACTCCTGAACAGCTAATCAAATGGCTACCCGGACAATTTGCATTGACCCCCCTCCCCCCACCCTATTTATACGCTGTTGCTCTTTGTTTATTATCTATGAATAGTCACTTTACCTCTACATACATGTACATATTACCTCAATTACCTCGACTAACCCGCATATTGACTCTGTACCGGTACCCCCTGTATATAGCCTTTTTACTGTTATTTTATTGTTGATCCTTAATTATTTGTTCTTTTTCAATTTTCTTCTTTTTTTAACTTCAGTTTATTTAGTAAACACTTTCTTAACACTTATTTTTCTTTAAAATTGCATTGTTGGTTAAGGGCTTGTAAGTAAGCATTTTACTGTTGTATTCGGTACGTGACAAATACAATTTTAGTAAAAACAAAATTGGTGGAATATGGCAGTACGTCCAACCGATGTCACAAACGCAGACCATGTGTATGGCGTCATGTGAGCGAGTGGTTTGCCGATGTCAACATTGTGAACAGAGTGCCCAATGGTGGCGGTGGGGTTATGGTTTAGGTAGGCATACGCTACGGACAGCGAACACAATTGCATTTTATTGGCTTCCCGAGTGGCTCAGTGGTCTAAGGCTGTAACGCTAAAGATTCTGGGTTTCAGGCTCCAGGCTCTGAATTCCAGAGTCCAGGCTCTGAATTTATTTATATATTTTTTGCATTTTATCGATGGCAATTTAAATGCACTAAAATACCATGACGAGATCCTGAGGCCCAATGTGAGGCCCATTTTTTAAGGTATCTGTGACCAACAGAAGCATCTGTATTCTCAGTCATGTGAAATCCATAGATTAGGGCCTAATTCATTTATTTCAATTGACTGATTTCCTCATATGAACTGTAACTCAGTAAAATCAATGAAATTGTTGCATGTTGTGTTTATATTTTTGTTCAGTATAATAGCCGGCTCCTATATTCCCTATAAACATTGGCGTGACTTAATTTTGTAGACATTTTTGTGAAGGCTTGTTTTGGTGTGGTTATTTTTAAGCTTTAGCAATTGGCACGCTGACTGCAGGAAGGACCACCAGAGCTGTTTCCAGAGACTTGAATGTTCTGAAACAAAGTTGAAAATGTCCCAGTTCTTCCATGGCCTGCATAATTACCAGACATGTCACCCATTGTGAATGTTTGGGATGCTCTGGATCGACATGTACAACAGCGTGTTCCAGTTCCCGCCAATGGGACAACATTCCACAGGCCACAATCAACAGCCTGATCAACTCTACACAAAGAAGATGTGTTGCGCTGCATGAGGCAAATGGTGGTCACACCAGATACTGACAGTTTTTTTTATCCACACCCCTGGACCTTTGGAAACATACAGTTGAAGTTGGAAGTTTCCATACACCTTAGCCAAATACATTTAAACTCAGTTTTTCACAATTCCTGACATTTAATCCTAGTAAAAATTCCCTGTCTTAGGTCAGTTACGATCACCACTTTATTTTAAGAATGTGAAATGTCAGAATAATAGTATAGAGAAGGATTTATTTCAGCTTTTATTTCCTTCATCACATTCCCAGTGGGTCAGAAGTTTACATACACAATTGTTTAACTTGGGTCAAACGTTTAGGGTAGCCTTCCACAAGCTTCCCACAATATGTTGGGTGAATTTTGGCCCATTCCTCCTTACAGAGCTGGAGTAACTGAGTCAGGTTTTTAGGCCTCCTTGCTCGAACATGCTTTTTCAGTTCTGTTCACAAATTTTCTATGGGATTGAGGTCAGGGCTTTGGGATGCCCACTCCAATACCTTGACTTTGGTGTCCTTAAGCCATTTTGCCACAACTTTGGAAGTGTGCTTGGGCTCATTGTCCATTTGGAAGACCCATTTGTGACCAAGCTTTAACTTCCTGACTGATTAAGATGTTGCTTCAATATATCCACATAATATATTGTCCCCCTTTTTCCTCCAAACATAACGATGGTCATTATGGCCAAACAGTTCTATTTTTGTTTCATCAGACCAGAGGACATTTCTCCAAAAAGTACGATCTTTGTCCCCATGTGCAGTTGCAAACCGTAGTCTGGCTTTTTTATGGCGGTTTTTGGAGCAGTGCTTCTTCCTTGCTGAGCGGCCTTTCAGGTTATGTCGATATAGGACTCTTTTTATTGTGGATATAGATACTTTTGTACCTGTTTTCTCCAGCATCTTCACAAGGTCCTTTGCTGTTGTTCTGGGATTGATTTGCACTTTTCGCACCAAAGTACGTTCATCTCGCGGAGACAGAACGCGTCTCCCTCCTGAGCGGTATGACGGCTGCGTGGTCCCATAATGTTTATACTTGCATACTATTGTTTGTACAGATGAACGTGGTACCTTCAGGTGTTTGGAAATTGCTCCCAAGGATGAACCAGACTTCAATGACAGTCTACAACTCTTTTTCTGAGGTCTTGGCTGATTTCTTTGGATTTTCCCATGATGTCAAGCAAAGAGGCACTGAGTTTGAAGGTAGGCCTTGAAATACATCCACAGCTATACCTCCAATTGACTCAAATGATGTCAATTAGCCTATCAGAAGCTTCTAAAGCCATGACATCATTTTCTGGAAATGTCCTTGCTGTTTAAAGGCACAGTCAACTTAGTGTATGTAAACTTCTGACCCACTGGAATTGTGATACAGTGAATTATAAGTGAAATAATCTGTCTGTAAACAATTGTTGGAACAAGTACTTGTGTCATGCACAAAGTAGATGTCCAAACCGACTTGCCAAATCTCTAGTTTGTTGACAAGACATTTGTGGAGTGGTTGAAAAACAAGTTTTAATGACTCCGTGAGTTTGGGTGGGCATTCTATGTCTGGTGTTCTATGTTGTCCTTGTGTTGTATTTCTGTGTGTTTGGCCTGGTATGGTTCTCAATCAGAGGCAGCTGTCTATCGTTGTCTCTGATTGAGAATCATACTTAGGTAGCCTGTTCCCACCTGTGTTTGTGGGTGGTTGTTTCCTGTTTAGTGTTTGTTTCACCTTTCAGGACTGTTCGTTTGTCGTGTTTGTTGTTTTGTCAAGTGTTTCATATTTTAATTAAATAGTATGAACACTTACCACGCTGCACCTTGGTCCTCTTCTTCTCCTCCAGACGACAGGCGTTACACTCCAACCTAAGTGCATGTAAACTTCGGACTTCAACTGTACATGGCCATTTTTTAAAATGGTTATCTCTTTGTTCTGAACTTATGAAGACTGTAAAGGTTTATAGTAAAGTATAAGACAGTATTAGGGAAATTTAGAGAGAAATAAATGAAAAGGGAAGTTTTAAATGACATCCACCGTCCTTCGCGGACTTCATTCTAATTCCCCAAATATACCGCTTTCCCTCCGAAGGTCTGTCCAGCAGTATATTAAATATAAATGTTTAAAGATTTAAATTGAACTCTGCATGTTATTTCCCATACACATTTCCTTTCTCCTTTTTTATTGGTTTGAAGAGATTTGAAAGACCACTTCTTTGCCTCTCCCCTTAAATGTGCCATCTGACGACTTATCGGGTCAATATTTGATTAGTCCAGACTTCAATCACTACCACTGTCAATCCCAAAGATGGCCGCTCTTGTAGAATACTAAAAACACTTATCTCCTCCTAAACATGAGGCACAAGGACACTGGGCTTTGGTATTCAAATATGTTTCTGTCATTAACTTTCCTTATGTGTATTCCTGTCAATGTAGATAACTGGTCACACAAAGAGGTTAATTGGTTTCTTTTCCAGCCTTGTCCCCATCATGAACATTGATCGGAAAAGTGAGCGCTATACAGAGGAAACAGAGGATAGGAAGTGGTTTATCAGTATGAGAACGGGGTCCTAAGGGAAGGAAGAGAGGAGAAGAAGCCGTTCAATCTTATTAGGGAAAGAAGATTATGAAGCTGTTTAATAGTATTAGAACATGACCATTGTCATCCTCTCATTGACTCCTCATGCTCTGTAAGATGACTATCCTGTACAGTATCTCCACTGGCACACTGCACATGTATGTGTGTTTTGTAGAGGGCATTAGTCTCAGCAGAGTTCGAACCGGTGACTCTGTAGGTAGAAGCCAAGTGCTGTACTACCTGTGTCCTGAAACTCACCTCTATGTTAGAGATTATCTAAGTACCCACTTAAACTTGTTGTGTGAGCTTCCTAGCACACTCGGCTTTGACTGGTAATTCAATCGAATGCATACAGTATGTTCAATCTAACACACACACACACACACCAACACACACACACACACACACACACACACACACACACACACACACACACACACACACACACACACACACCAATATGCCCTTCTTAAGTGAAGTGGCTCTTCATCTTACATAGTGTGTGGAACTAAATCAACACAGTATGATCTCCATATGGCACTCTCATTGGCGGACTACGTAGAGCTGTTTCCATAATCACAGCACATGGGTGAGAATCTGTCCACAGCTATTATCCTTTCGATAGAGTATCAATCAGCTCTTAAAGCAAATCAAATTGCATTTGTTACATGCGTCGAAATCAACAGGTGTAGTGGACCTTACAGTGAAATGCTTACTTACTTAACCAACAATGGAGTTTTAAGAAAAATAAGTGTAAGTAAAAAGTAAGTAAAAAGTAAAGTAAAGTAAAAAGTAAGTAAAAAAAAGATAAGTAAACCACTTAAATTAAAATAACAAATAAGCAGCAGTAAAATAACAGTAGCGAGGCTATAGTATATACAGGGGGTACCGGTACAGAGTCAATGTGCAGGGTCACAGGTTATTCGAGATAATTGAGGTAATATGTACATGTAGGTAGAGTTGAAGTGACTCTGGGGGGTGGGGGGGGGTGTACTGGGCCGTACGCACTACAGTCTGTAGTGCCTTGCGGTCGGAGGCCGAGCAGTTGCCATACCAGGCAGAGATGCAAACGGTCAGGATGCTCTCGATGTTGCAGTTGTAGAACATTTTGAGGATCTGAGGAATCATGCCAAATCTTTTCAGTCTCCTGAGGGGGAATAGGCTTTGTCGTCCCCTCTTCACGACTGTCTTAGTGTGTTTGGACCATGATAGTTTGTTGGTAATGTAGATACCAAGGAACTTGAAGCTCTCAACCTGCTCCACTACAGCCCCATCAATGAGAATTGGGACGTGCTCAGTCCTCTTTTTCCTGTAGTCCACAATCATCTCCTTTGTCTTGCTCACCTTGAGGGACAGGTTATTATCCTGGCACCACCCGGCCAGGTCTCTGACCTCTTCCCTATAGGCTGCCTCATCGTTGGCAGTAATCAGGCCTACCACTGTTGTGTCGTCGGAAAACTTAAATGATGGTGTTGGAGTCGTGCCTGGCCATGCGGTCATGAGTGAACAGGGAGTACAGGAGGGGACTGAGCACGCACCCCTGAGGGGCCCCTGTGTTGAGGATCAGCGTGGCGGATGTGTTGTTACCTACCCTTACCACCTGGGGGCGGTCTGTCAGGAAGTCCAGGTTCCAGTTGCAGAGAGAGGTGTTTAGTCCCAGGATCCTTAGCTTAGTAATGAGCTTTGAAGGCACTATGGTGTTGAACACTTCCGGCGCCGACAGAGATGGCCGCCTCGCTTTGCGTTCCTAGGAAACTATGCCGTATTTAGTTTTTTATGTATTATTTCTTACATTGTGACCCCAGGAAATCTTAAGTTTTATTACATACAGCTAGGAGGAATTATTGGATATAAGAGCAACGTCAACTAACCAACATTACGACCAGGAATACAACTTTCCCGAAGTGGATCCTCTGTTTGGTCCACCACCCAGAACAATGGATCGGATCCCAGCCGGTGACCCAAAACAACGGCGCCGCAGAAGGGGCAGACGGAGCGGTCTTTTGGTCAGGCTCCGTAGACGGGCATGTCGCGCACCGCTCCCGAGTATACTACTCGCCAATGTCCAGTCTCCTGACAACAAGGTAAACGAAATCTGAGCAAGGGTTGCCTTCCAGAGAGACATCAGAGATTGTAACGTTCTTTGTTTCACGGAAACATGGCTCACTCGGGATACGTTATCAGAATCGATACAGCCACCTGGTTTCTGGTCTCTTTGGTAAGAAGAAGGGCGGGGGGTATGCCTTATGATTAACGAGACGTGGTGTGATCATAACAACATACTGGAACTCAAGTACTTTTGTTCACCTGACCTAGAATTACTTACACTCAAATGCCGACAGCATTATCTACCAAGAGAATTCTCTTCGATTATAATCACAGTCGTGTATAACCCCCCAAGCAGACACAACGACGGCCCTGAAAGAACTTCATTGGACTTTATGTAAACTGGAACCACATATCCTGAGGCTGTATTTATTGTAGCTGGGGATTTTAACAAGGCTAATCTGAAAACAAGACTCCCAAAATGTTATAAGCAAAACCCTGGATCATTGTTACTCTAACTTCCGCGACGCATACAAAGCCCTCCCCCGCCCTCCTTTCGGAAAATCTGACCACGACTCCATTTTGTTGCTCCCAGCTTATAGACAGAAACTAAAACAGGAAACGCCCATGCTCAGGTCTGTTCACCGCTGGTCCGACCAATCGTATTCCACGCTTCAAGATTGCTTCAATCACGGGGACTGGGATATGTTCCGCATAGCGTCGAACAATAACGCTGATTCGGTGAGCGAGTTTATTAGCAAGTGCATTGGTGATGTTGTATCCACAGCGACAATGAAAACCTTCCCCAACCATAAACCGCGGATTGATGGCAGCATTCGCGAACCACTGCTTTTAATCAGGGCAAGGCGAAAAGAAACATGACTGAATACAAACAGTGTAGCTATTCCCTCCGCAAGGCAATCAAACAAGCTAAGCGTCAGTATAGAGACAAAGTAGAGTCACAATTCAATGGATCAGACACGAGAGGTATGTTGCAGGTACTACAGTCAATCACGGACTACAAAAAGAAAACCAACCCCGTCGCGAACCACGATGTCTTGCTCCCCGACAAACTAAACAACTTCTTTGCTCGCTTTGAGGACAATACAGTGCCACCAACACGGTCTGCTACCAAAACCTGCGGGCTCTCCTTCACTGCAGCCAAAGTGAATAAAACATTTAAACGTGTTAACCCCCGGCCCAGACGGCATCCCTAGCCGCGTCCTCAGATCATGAGCAGACCAGCTGGCTAGTGTGTTTACGGACATATTCAATCAATCCTTATCCCAGTCTGCTGTTCCCACATGCTTCAAGAGGGCCACCATTGTTCCTGTTCCCTAGAAAGCTAAAGTATCTGAGCAAAATGACTATCGCCCGTAGCACTCACTTCCGTCACCATGAAGTGCTTTGAGAGACTAGTCAAGGACCATATCACCTCCACCCTACCTGACACCCTAGACCCACTCCAATTTGCTTACTGTCCCAATAGGTCCACAGCCGACACAATCACACTGCACACTGCCCTAACCCACCTGGACAAGAGGAATACATATGTAAGAATGCTGTTCATCGACTACAGCTCAGCATTTAACACAATAGTACCCTCCAAACTCGTCATTAACCTTTACTGCTCCAGCGTTCCGCCAGCGGAACTCCTCCCACATTCCACTGAAAAGGCAGAGCGCGAAATTCAAAACATATTTTTTAGAAATATTTAACTTTCACACATTAACAAGTCCAATACAGCAAATGAAAGGTACACCTTGTGAATCCGATTTTTAAAATGTTTTACAGCGAAAACAGCACGTATATTTATGTTAGCTCACCACCAAATACAAAAAAGGACAGACATTTTTCACAGCACAGGTAGCATGCACAAAGCCAACCTAACTAACCAAGAACCAACCAAACTAACCAAGAAACAACTTCATCAGATGACAGTCTTATAACATGTTATTCAATAAATCTATGTTTTGTTCGAAAAATGTGCATATTTCAGGTATAAATCATAGTTTACATTGCAGCTACAATCAGAAATTGCACCGAAAGCAGACAGAATAATTACAGACACCAACGCCAAATACCTAAATACTCATCATAAAACATTTCTGAAAAATACATAGTGTACAGCAAATGAAAGACAGGCATCTTGTGATTCCAGCCAATGTTTCCGATTTATTAAGTGTTTTACAGCGAAAACACAATATAGCGTTATATTAGCTTACCACAATAGCCAGAAACACAAGCCATTTCCCAGCAGCAAAGGTTAGCGATCGTAACAAACCAGTAAAAGATATATAATTTTTGACTAACCTTGATATTCTTCATCAGATGACAGTCCTATAACATCAGGTTATACATACACTTATGTTTTGTTCGAAAATGTGCATATTTAGAGCTGAAATCAGTGGCTATACATTGTGCTAACGTAGCTACTTTTTCCCACAACGTCCGGATTTTTTTCTGACACTTTTTCTGACACACATATTCTGACCAAATAGCTAAACTAAACATAACTAAAAAATACATGTTGTATAGGAAATGATAGATCCACTAGTTCTTAATGCAATCGCCGTGTTAGAATTCTAAAAATAACTTCATTACCACATAAGGCTTACGTTATGGCGACCGAGTGCCCAAAACCTGGGCGCAAAACTAATAGTACACAGTTCGACAGATATATGAAATAACATCATAAAATGGGTCCTACTTTTGCTGATCTTCCATCAGAATGTTGTACAAGGTGTCCTTTGTCAAGAGCAATCGTTGTTTGGATTTAGAACGTCCTTTTCCCTCTGGAATTAGCAAGCGCACTAGCCAAGTGGCATGAAACTCTCCTTTCTGAACAAAGGCACACAACGCAACACGCCTAACGTCCCGAATAAATTTCAAAAATCTAATAAAACTATATTGAAAAAACATACTTTACGATGATATTGTCACATGTATCAAATAAAATCAAAGCCGGAGATAGTAGTCGCCTATAACGACAGCTATTCAGAAGGCAAATCCAGTTCCAACTTCGCGCCTTCCTGAAAACATGAAATGGGTGACACGTCATTCCAAGAGGACGTATTCCATCTCAGACCAAGATAAACACCCCATTTCTTCTCTCACTGCATCTTGACATCCAGGGGAAGGTGTATGACGTGCATGTATACTAATAGGTATCATGCCCATTTATAGGCAGGACCCAGAAGAGAGCATCGATTTCAGATTTTCCACTTCCTGGTCAGGAAGTTTGTGCCAAATGAGTTCTGTTTCACTCACAGATATAATTCAAACGGTTTTAGAAACTAGAGAGTGTTTTATATCCAATAGTAATAATAATATGCATATTGTACGAGCAAGAATTGAGTACGAGGCCGTTTAAATTGGGCACGTTTTTCCCCCAAAGTGACAACAGCGCCCTCTGTCCTCATCAGGTTAAATTTGAGACCCTGGGTCTCGACCCCGCCCTGTGCAACTGGGTCCTGGATTTCTGACGGGCTGCCCCCAGGTGGTGAGGGTAGGAAACAGCATCTCCACCCCACTGATCCTCAACACTGGGGCCCCACAAGGGTGCGTTCTCAGCCCTCTCCTGTACTCCCTGTTCACCCATGACTGCGTGGCAATGCACACCTCCAACTCAATCATCAAGTTTGCAGACAACACTACAGTTGTAGGCTTGATTACCAACAACGATGAGATGGCCTACAGGGAGGAGGTTAGGGCCCTCGGAGTGTGGTGTCAGGAAAATAACCTCACACTCAATGTCAACAAAACAAAGGAGATGATCGTGGACTTCAGGAAACAGCAGAGGGATCAGTCCCCTATCCACATCGACAGTACAGTAGTGGAGAAGGTGGAATGTTTTAAGTTCCACATCATGGACAAACTGAAATGGTCCACCCACACAGACAGCGTGGTGAAGAAGGTGCAGTAGCACCTCTTCAACCTCAGAAGGCTGAAGAAATTCAGCTTGTCACCAAAAATGCTAAATCGAGAGCATCCTGTTGGGCTGTATCACCGCCTGGTATGGCAACTGCTCCGCCCACAACTGTATGTCTCTCAAGAGGGTAGTGAGGTCTGCACAACGCATCACCGGGGGAAACTACCTGCCCTCCAGGACACCTACACCACCCGATGTCACAGGAAGGCCAAAAAGATCATCAAGGACAACAACCACCCGAGCCACTGCCTGTTCACCCCGCTATCATCCAGAAGGCGAGGTCAGTACAGGTGCATCAAAGCGGGGACCGAGAGCCTGAAACAGCTTCTATCTCAAGGCCATCAGACAGTTAAACATCCATCACTAACATTGAGTGGCTGCTGCCAACATACTGACACAAATCTCTAACCACTTTAATAATTAAAAATTGGATGTAATAAATGTGTCACTAGCCACTTTAAACAATGCCACTTTATATAATGTTTACATACCCTACATTACTCATCTCATATATATATACTGTACTCTATACCATCTACTGCATCTTGTCTATGCCGTTCGGTCATCGCTCATCCATATATTTGTATGTACATATTCTTATTCATTCCTTTACGCTTGTGTGTATGAGGTAGTTGTTGTGAAATTGTTAGATTACTTGTTAGATATTACTGCATGGTCTGAACAAGAAGCACAAGCATTTCGCTACACTCACATTAACATCTGCTAACCATGTGTATATGACAAATCAAATTTGATTTGATTTGAACAGTATTCTCACATAGGTGTTCCTTTTGTCCAGGTGGGAAAGGGCAGTGTGGAGTGCAATAGAGATTGCATTGTCTGTGAATATGTTGGGGTGGTATGCAAATTGGAGTGGGTCTAGGGTTTTTGGGATAATGGTGTTGATGTGAGCCATGACCAGCTTTTCAAAGTACTTCATGGCTACAGACGTGAGTGTTACCGGTCGGTAGTCATTTAGGCAGGTTACCTCAATGTTCTTGGGCACAGGGACTATGGTGTTCTGCTTGAAACATGTTGGTATTACAGTCTCAGTCAGGAACCGGTTGAAAATGTCAGTGAAGACACAGTGCATGCTCGGAGTACACGTCCTGGTAATCCGTCTGGCCCTGCGGCCTTGTGAATGTTGACCTGTTTAAAGGTCTTACATTGGCTACTGAGAGCGTGATCACACGGTCGTCCAGAACAACTGATGCTCTCATACATGCTTCAGGGTTGCTTGCCTCAAAGCAAGCATAGAAGTAATTTAGCTCGTCTGGTAGGCTCGTGTCACTGGGCAGCTCACAGCTGTGCTTCCCTTTTGTATGTAATAGTTTTCAGGCCCTGCCACATCTGACGAGTGTCGGAGCCGGTGTCGTACGATTCAATCTTAGTCCTGTATTGACGCTTTGACTGATTGATGGTTCGTTGGAGGGGATAGCAGGATTTCTTATAAGCTTCTGGGTTAGAGTCCCGCTCCTTGAAAGTGGCAGCTCTACCCTTTAGCTCAGTGCGGATGTTGCCTGTAATCCATGGCTTCTGTTTGGAATATGTATGTACAGTCACAATGGGGACAACGTCATCAATGCACTTATTTGATGAAGCCAGTGACTGATGTGGTGTACTCATCAATGCCATCGGAAGAATCCCGGAACATATTCCAGTCTGTGCTAGCAAAACAGTCCTGTAGCTTAGCATCTGCGTCATCTGACCACTTCTTTATTGACCGAGTCACTGGTGCTTCTTGCTTCAATTTTTGCTTTTAAGCAGGAATCAGGAGGATAGAATTATGGTCAGATTTGCCAAATGGAGGGCGAGATAGAGCTGTGTACGCGTCTCTGTGTGTGGAGTAAAGGTGTTTTTCCTCTGGTGGCACATTTAACATGCTGATAGAAATGAGGTAAAATGGATTTAAGTTTCACTGCATTAAAGTCCCCAGCCTCTAGGAGCACCACCTCTGTAAAATTGACTGTAAAGTTCCCAAATGTAGGAGGACTCCCGTGGTACTTAAATATTTGCAGAAATCTATTCGGGTGTATTTTGGGGCTTTTGGGCGAATGTGTTTTAATATTCTAAAGTCACACTGTTGCTACTGCCTGTAAACTCACAGTCTAGTTCAATGTGAATGACGGCAGGCCCGTGTTGCAAATGGCTTATTTGCATAAAGGCCTACTGTATCGCTGATTGGCTATGGAGCACCGGTCTAAGTAGACTCCGGTTCTGGACAAGACAATTGTTTTTATTAGGTTTTATTTACTCAATTGTCTATTAATTGTCCAAATGCACGGCCGCTTTCCCACTCTATATTCCTATAGAATTTTCAGAAATGCCTTACTCTATGTCATTCCCAAACAATCTATGAATTTATGAAAATGTGAAAATGAACATATACGTGCTCGCTTGTCAGAACATTATTAAAAAGGTTTCATATCCTTCCTAGGGGTGAACAGTATATGAATAGATTTTAATATGATTTCATGGTACAAAACGCTGTCCATTTTTCCTAGCTATCCATTTTTCCTCCATAAATCAAAACAAAGCGAGCATCACTACTGTTGGTACAGTACGTGTGGGAACAATACACACACACTCATGCATGCCCTCATGTATGTACACACACACACACACACACACACGTAACAAGTATTAATATTGTCTTATGTGTATTTCACATAAATCCTAATCCTTCCATTAGTTTTTATCATTTTTCATATCCATATGAATTGTGAGTATTGATTGCACTGTGGTGTATTACTCTGGCCTGCAGTACCATCACGTTAGCAGCAGGCGTTCTGCCTCCACAGTCTGAGTCTACTGAGGAGAGGTATGTATTCATGTGAGCACCAATTTACATAGTATTAACGTTTAGAACAAGTAAAATGTCATGTACATTTGCTAGAATGTATTTCAATATTGTTGTCATTTTTTTCTCTCCAGGAAACGGTTTGTAATTAAGTATTATTGTGTTAATTTCGTTTTTTATAGAGTGGTGCATCGTTAGGCTAGCTAACTACAGTACATGCTAGCAGGGTGTCCGTAGCCTCCCTCGTGCAGGCACTCGCTCACTTTACTTTTCCTCACGTTACGTGTGCACTGTGCAGCATTGAGAGGCTCACCATTAATTTCATTGCACAATTGCATTCATTACATTTCAAAGAATCTTGAAAGACGGGGCAATCTCTATATTCTTTTAACAAATATTTGTGTTAATATTAACAACATTTGAAATACAGTTGAAGTCGGAAGTTTACATACACTTAGGTTGGAGTCATTAAAACTCGCTTTTCAACCACTCCACAAGTTTTTTGTTAACAAACTATAGTTTTGGCAAGTCGGTTAGGACATCTACTTTGTGCATGACACAAGTAATTTTTCCAACAATTGTTTGCAGACAGATTATTTCACTTATAATTCACTGTATCACAATTCCAGTGGGTCAGAAGTTTACATACAGTAAGTTGACTGTGCCTTTAAACAGCAAGGACATTTCCAGAAAATGACGTCATGGTTTTAAAAGCTTCTGATAGGCTAATTGACATAATTTGAGTCAATTGGAGGTGTATCTGTGGATGTATCCAATACCTACCTTCAAACTCAGTGCATCTTTGCTTGACATCATGGGAAAATCCAAAGAAATCAGCCGACCTCAGAAAATAAATTGTAGACCTCCACAAGTCTGGTTCGTCCTTGGGAGCAATTTCCAAATGCCTGAAGTTACCACGTTCATCTGTACAAACAATAGTACGCAAGTATAAACACCATGGGACCACGCAGCCATCATACCGCTCAGGAAGGAGACGCATTCTGTCTCCTAGAGATGAACGCACTTCGGTGCGAAAAGTGCAAATCAATCCCAGAACAACAGTAAAGGACCTAGTGAAGATGCTGGAGGAAACAGGTACAAAAGTATCTATATCCACAGTAAAACGAGTCCTATATCGACATAACCTGAAAGGCCGCTGAGCAAGGAAGAAGCACTGCTCCAAAACTGCCACACTAAAACTGCCACACCACACCACACACTAAAAAGCCAGACTACGGTTTGCAACTGCACATGGGGACAAAGATCGTAGTTTTTGGAGAAATGTTCTCTGGTCTGATGAAACAAAAATTTCACTTTTTGGCCATAATATTTCATATTTCTATCATAATTGTACTGTGCCCTTGAGCTTTTGTCCTCAAAAGTGACTACACCTCAGCAATTTATAACTATTTTTACCATAACGGTGAGATTGTAACCTCTCTTGGAGTAGGGCTATACAGCATTAATAGTTATTGTTTATGGTCCTCTCATGATAAATTATTACTTTTGGGGATTATGTGGATTACATTTTCGATTACATTTAGTTACATTTTAAGAAGTCCTGCAGATGATTTTAACAGTTTTTTTCTGGATTATTCATAGGGTTAGGCAATGTTTCCTGCCATGTATTGTGGATTTTGTTCTGAGAAATGCCCTAGAAATGTTTCCTAACAGGGATCACCAAGGACGGTTTGACGTTTGTGCGTGTCTGAATGTGTGTGTGTGTGACTGGGAACATCTCCAAGCAGAGAGAGACATTTCTAACTGAGTTATATTTCTAAGTGTTATTTCTACTTAATGTCAAAGGCTCTGGATGGATCAAAATTGACTCACTGAAGGTGTCTTCCAGGACCTTTCTCGAGGCTAAGTAATTTTTCTGAGTGGATATACTGTACTGATTTCCTCTTGACTGAACAATAAAAATTAAATATGCCATCTTTGCAGCGAGACAATATTTTTACCCATCTAAGCCTGTGTGTTGTTTGTGTATGTGCGCATGCTTGCATGCACTTGCGGGTGTGTGTGTGTGTACGTGGGTGTGTCGGATGCCTCAAGATCCATTATCGCATGATTGACAGATCATCTCTTCGATCTTATCCCCCAGAATCCTTTTGCTCACTTTCCAGATGGCCAGGGTCTGTCCATCCTCCTTGAGGGGAGCTGAGTGACTCTGACAGCTGCTTGCAGTTTCCAACCTTTCTTTTATTGTGCCTTCTGGTGCTGTATGTCTTTATCTGCTTTTGCTGTGCCCCCAAGTCTCTCTCTTATTGCTCTCTCTATCTTTCTCTGTGTGAAACTTTTTCTCTCCCCTCTCTCTCGCTCTCTCTCTCTCTCTCGCACTCGTATCTCTCATACTCTTCCCCATTCAAACTCTCTATGTCTCTGTTATTGCTCTCCTCTCTCTGCCTCTTTCTCTTCTTGTCTCTCCTGCTCTCTCCTCCCACAATCTCTCTATCTCTGACTCATTTTCCACCCCCTCTCCTCTCCTCTCCCTGGTCTGCCCGTTGGGTAGTTGTCAGACATCTCTCCTCCAGTCACTGTCAGTCCTTGGTGGGCAGAGACACAGATCGCTACAGGGGCCAACTCATGACTAGCTAATTATGACACGGAAGCTCTGATCCACTATTAGAACTGTCATTCAAAACCTGGTCGTTCGGTGATGAAGGCTGTTCTGTCTCCCTAGGCAACAGTAATATCTGTGGAGGAGGAAGTATGAGAGTGTGAATCTGATCTTTGCTGTTTATGGAAACAGATGCTTTCAACTTTAAAGGAGGAAGTATGAAGAAAGTTAGTTTTGTTTTAGTTCAGGATATGTTGTTGTCTCTTGTTTGCAGTCGGTGAGGTGTATACCAGGGCTGATTGTGGCCCACAGGAAACCTTGCAAAGTTTTAAATGATTCTTGCAAAGTTTTAAATGATTTTTGATATAAAATGCATGAAGTAAGGCAAAAGTAGCACTTTTCAAGACAGAAAGAACGCTGTGAGCAAAGAGCTGAGAGCAGGGGGTATAGAACACTCAGCATCATTTCAGATCCAGAGAGAGGTTGATAAGCCAATTATACAAGAGGCTGGCTGATTACGATCATTAACAGATCCATATGGTCTAATCCACAGAGACTGTCTCGTTTACTAATTAATTCAGCATGGCTGTTCAGCTTTTGCCGTCTTTGTATTCTATGGTTACAGTACTGAGTTGCTATGCTGGGATGGATGGGATGATGAGCACAATGGTTACATAGGCAACATTTACAGTATGTCAGCGCCTTTTTTTTTCAGAGGATCCACATGTATTTTAAATGTGTGTGTGAGTGTGGGGGGGGGGGGGGGGGGGTTGGTTCTTCTATCCCCAAAGTCCATGCAAGGATAGTAAAATAAGGACATTGCAACCTTGTGGGGTCAATTCTCACATCCCCATGAGGACAAAGGCTATTTTAAGTTTAGGATTAGGGTTACAATTAGGGTAAGGGTAGGTGGTTAGGGTTACGGTTGCAAAAAAAAAACGTTTTACTTGCTATGACTGTGATATGTTGTTGTTTGTCTACCTTAGTTGAGCAAGTCACTCTG
The DNA here is from genome assembly GCF_016432855.1 of Salvelinus namaycush. Taxonomy (NCBI): domain Eukaryota; kingdom Metazoa; phylum Chordata; class Actinopteri; order Salmoniformes; family Salmonidae; genus Salvelinus; species Salvelinus namaycush. The sequence continues at coordinate 51,835,464 of NC_052307.1, forward strand.
GATAAGCATGTCTGCTAAATGACCAAAATGTAAATGTATACAGTATGTGAAAAGCAACATACAAAAATCATTAGCAAAGCAAACGGTGTATTGTTTCGCGATGAAACTCATTGCTTTGCAATTGTTCATTTTTACATATGCATTTATATTTATTTCATTTAGCTGATGCTTTTATTAACACCATAATGCTACCAGACTTCTGATACCAATGCAGGGTGAAAAGGGGGCAACAAAATGTGAACCGCTATAAAAAAAAAAATGGTATAGAAAAGTATTTTGTATTTTCAAAATACAAATTACAGTATTTTAAAAATACAAAGTACATTGGAGTGTAGTTCAGCGCAGTGTAACTCAAATTACAAAATACCTATTTGAAATACATGTAATAGAAATACTGTTCATCTCTGCGTGTCAAATCAAAGTTTATTTGTCACGTGCGCCAAAAACAACAGGTGTAGACCTTACAGTGAGATGCTTACTTACAGGCCCTAACCAACACTGTGATTTTTAAGTAAAAAAAAGGTATTAGGTGAACAATAGATAAGTAAAGAAATAAAAACAACAGTAAAAAGACAGTGAAAAATAACAGTAGCGAGGCTATATACAGTAGTGAGACTATATACAGGCACCGGTTATTCGGGCTAATTGAGGTAGTATGTACATGTAGGTATAGTTAATGTGACTATGCATATATGATAAAAAGAGAGTAGTAGCAGCGTAAAAGAGGAGTTGGGGTAGCCATTTGATTACTTGTTCAAGAGTCTTATGGCTTAGGGGTAAAAACTGTTGAGAAGCCTTTTGGTCCTAGACTTGGCTCTCTGGTACAGCTTGCCATGCGGTCGTAGAGAGAACAGTCTATGACTGGGGTGGCTGGGGTCTTTGACAATTTTAGGGCCTTCCTCTGACACCGCCTGGTGTAGAGGTCCTGGATGGCAGGAAGCTTAGCCCCAGTGATGTACTGGGCCGTACACACTACCCTCTGTAGTGCCTTGCAGTCGGAGGCTGAGCAGTTGCCGTACCAGGCAGTGATGCAACCAGTCAGGATGCTCTTGATGTTGCAGCTGTGGAACCTTTTGAGGATCTGAGGACCCATGCCAAATCTTTTTAGTTTCCTGAGGGTGAGTAGGCTTTCTTGTGCCCTCTTCACAACTGTCTTGGTGTGTTTGGACCATTCTAGTTTGTTGGTGATGTGGACACCAAGGGCTTGAAGCTCTCAACCTGCTCCACTACAGCCCTGTCGATGAGAATGGGGGGCGGCTCAGTCCTCCTTTTCCTGTAGTCCACAATAATCTCCTTTTGTCTTGATTATGTTAAGGGATAGGTTGTTATTCTGGCACCACCCAGCCAGGTCACTGACCTCCTCCCTATAAGCTGTCTCGTCATTGTCGGTGATCAGGCCTACCACTGTTGTGTCATCTGCAAACTTAATGATGGTGTTGGAGTCATGCCTGGCCCCGCAGTCGTGGGTGAACAGGGAGTACAGGAGGGGACTGAGCACGCACCGCTGAGGGGCTCCAGTGTTGAGGATCAGTGTGGCGGATGTGTTGCTACCTACACTCATCATCTAGGGGCGGCCCGTCAGGAAGTCCAGGATCCAGTTGCAGAGGGAGGTGTTTAGTCCCAGGATCCTTAGCTTAGTGGTGAGCTTTGAGGGTACTGTGGTGTTGAACGCTGAGCTGTAGTCAATGAATAGCATTCTCACGTAGGTTTTCCTTTTTGTCCAAATTGGAGTGGGTCTAGGGTTTTTGGTGGTCTGCTTGAAACATGTTGGTACTACAGTCTCAATCAGGGACATGTTGAAAATGTCAGTGAAGACACCTACCTGTTGGTCAGCACATGCCCGATGCAAACGTCCTGGTAATCCGTCTGGCCCTGCGGCCTTGTGAATGTTGACCTGCTAAAATGTCTTACTGTTGTCAACTACGGAGAGCGTGATCCCACAGTTGTCCGGAACAGCTGATGCTCTCATTGTAACATCGACGGCCCTGAACGAACTTCATTTGACTCCATGTTAACTGGAAACCACATATCCTGAAGCTGCATTTATTGTAGCTGGGGATTTTAACAAGGCTAATCTGAAAACAAGGCTCCCTAAATTTTATCAGCATATCGATTGCGCTACTTCCATGATGCATATAAGGCCCTCCCCTGCCCTCCTTTCGGAAAATCTTACCATGACTCCATTTTGTTGCTCCCAGCCTATAGACAGAAACTAAAACAGGAAGCACCCGTGCTCAGGTCTGTTCAACGCTGGTCCGACCAATCGGATTCCACGCTTCAAGATTGCTTCGATCACGTGGACTGGGATATGTTCCGCATAGCGTCGAACAACAACATTAACGAATACGCTGATTCGGTGAGCGAATTTATTAGCAAGTGCATCGGTGATGTTGTACCCACAGCGTCTATTAAAACCTGTTACGGCTAGTCGTTCCGCTAGCGGAACATCCGGTGAAATTGCAGAGCGCGAAATTCAAATAAAATTATTTGAAATATTTAACTTTCATAAAATCACAAGTGCAATACACCAAAATAAAGCTTAACGTCTTGTTAATCCAGCCACCGTGTCAGATTTCAAAAAGGCTTTACGGCGAAAGCAAACCATGCAATTATCTGAGGACAGCGCCTCATCATACAAATGCATAACAAATAATTTACAACCAGGGAGGAAAGTCAGAAATAACGATATAATTCATGCCTTACCTTTGAAGATCTTCTTCTGTTGGCACTCCAAAATGTCCCATAAACATCACAAATGGTCCTTTCGTTCGATAAATTCCTTCGTTATATCGCCAAAATGTCCATTTATTTGGCACGTTTCTGAATGAAGGGTCTACAGTCAAGCACGGACTACAAAAAGAAAACCAGCCCCGTCGCAGACCACGATGTCTTGCTCCCAGACAGACTAAAGAACTTCTTTGCTTGCTTTGAGGACAAATCAGTGCCACTGACACGGCCCGCTACCAAAACCTGTTAAACAGCCATCATTAACATTGAGTGGCTGCTGCCAACATACTGACTCAACTCTAGCCACTTTAATAATGCAAAAATGTATGTAATAAATGTATCACTAGCCACTTTAACTTTTACTTGGTCACAATCCCGGATCCGGGAGCACCCTCATCAGTAAAAAAGCTGACTAGCATAGCCTAGCATAGCGCCACAAGTAAATACTAGCATCTAAATATCATGAAATCACAAGTCCAAGACACCAGATGAAAGATACACATCTTGTGAATCCAGCCATCATTTCTGATTTTTAAAATGTTTTACAGGGAAGACACAATATGTATTTCTATTAGCTAACCACAATAGCAAAAGACACAACTTTTTTTCCCCACCATTTTTTTACTGCATAGGTAGCTATCACAAATTCGACCAAATAAAGATATAAATAGTCACTAACCAAGAAACAACTTCATCAGATGACAGTCTGATAACATATTTATTGTATAGCATATGTTTTGTTAGAAAAATGTGCATATTTCAGGTATAAATCATAGTTTTACATTGCAGCCACCATCACAGCTACCGTCAGAAATAGCACCGAAGCAGCCAGAGAAATTACAGACACCAACGTCAAATACCTAAATACTCATCATAAAACATTTCTGAAAAATACATGGTGTATAGCAAATGAAAGACAGGCATCTTGTGATTCCAGCCAATATTTCCGATTTCTTAAGTGTTTTACAGCGTAAACACAATATAGCATTATATTAGCTTACCACAATAGCCAGAAACACAAGCCATTTACAAGCAGCAAAAGTTAGCGATCGTAACAAACCAGCAAAAGATATATAATTTTTGACTAACCTTGATAATCTTCATCAGATGACAGTCCTATAACATCAGGTTATACATACACTTATGTTTTGTTCGAAAATGTGCATATTTAGAGCTGAAATCAGTGGTTATACATTGTGCTAACGTAGCATCTTTTTCCCACAATGTCCGGATATTTTTCTGACACTCACATATTCTGACCAAATAACTATTCATAAACATTACTAAAAAATACATGTTGTATAGGAAATGATAGATACACTAGTTCTTAATGCAATCGCCGTGTTAGAATTCTAAAAATAACTTCATTACGACGTCCAGCTTAGTTATAGTGAGAGAGTGCCCAAAATCTGGGCGCAAACTACTAGTACAACATGTTAGACAGATATATGAAATAGCATCATAAAATAGGTCCTATTTTTGATGATCTTCCATCAGAATGTTGTACAAGGGGTCCTTTGTCCAGAACAATCGTTGTTTGGATTTAGAATGTCCTCTTCTCCAGTCAATTAGCACGGAAAGCTAGCAAAGCAACACGCCTAACGTCCCGAAAAAATTTCAATAATCTAATAAAACTATATTGAAAAAACATACTTTACGATGATAATGTCACATGTATCAAATAAAATCAAAGCCGGAGATATTAGTCGTCTATAACGACAGCTTTACAGAAGGCAATACCAGGTCACTTCTCGCGCGTTCCAGGAAACAGGAAATTGGGGTCACGTCATGCCAAGAGCTTTTATTCGACCCCAGATCAAGTTATACACTCCATTTCTTCTCTCACTCCCTGTTGACATCTAGTGGAAGGTGTATGAAGTGCATGTATACTGATATATATGAAGGCCATTTATAGGCAGGCCCTAGAACAGAGCATCGATTTTAGATTTTCCACTTCCTGTCAGGAAGTTTGCTGCAAAATGAGTTCTGTTTTACTCACAGATATAATTCAAACGGTTTTAGAAACTAGAGAGTGTTTTCTATCCAATAGTAATAATAATATGCATATTGTACGAGCAAGAATTGAGTACGAGGCCGTTTGAAATGGGCAAGTTACTTTATCCAAGTTACTCAATACTGCCCCTGCAGCCATAAGAAGTTTTAACACCTATATCGAATAAAATCAGAGCCGGATATATCTAACGCCTATAACGAGAGCTTTTCAGAATGCAATCCTGAGGTCTGTCTTGCGTCATGACGAACATTGAAAAGACTGCACACCCGGTTCCAAGAGCTTTTGTACGGACTCAGATCTACCTAGACACCCCATTCCAATTCTCACTGCTTACTGACATCTAGGGGAAGGCGTATGCAGTGCATGTCGACCCATAGATTACATGCAAATTAATAAACTGACCCTGGAACAGAGTGCCCGATTTCAGATTTCTCACTTCCTGACAGGAAGTTTGCTGCAAAATGAGTTCTGTTTTACTCACAGATATAATTCAAACGGTTTTAGAAACTAGAGAGTGTTTTCTATCCAATAGTAATAATAATATGCATATTGTACGAGCAAGAATTGAGTACGAGGCAGTTTAATTTGGGAACGAATTCTTACAAAGTGAAAACAGCGCCCCCCTATTGAGAAAAGGTTAAACAATGCCACTTTATATAATGTTTACATATCCTACATTACTCATCTCATATGTATACACTGTACTCTATACCATCTACTGCATCTTGCCATCTTGATGTAATATATGTATCACTAGCCACTTTAAACAATGCCACTTTATATAATGTTGACTTACTCATCTCATATGTATATACTGTACTCTATACCATCTACTGCATCTTGCCTATGCCGTTCGGCCATCACTCGTTCATATATTTTTGTGTACATATTCTTATTCATTTTTTTTACACTTGTGTGTATAAGGTAGTTGTTGTGAAATTGTTAGGTTAAATTACTTGTTAGATATTACTGCATGGTCGGAACTAGAAGCACAAGCATTTTGCTACACTCACATTAACATCTGCTAACCATGTGTACGTGACAAGTAGAATTTGATTTGCATGCATCAGTGTTGCTTGCCTCGAAGCGTGCATAGAAGTGATTTAGCTCATCTGGTAGGCTCGTGTCACTGGGCAGCTCACAGCTGTGCTTACCTACGTAGTCTGTAGTAGTTTGCATGCCCTGCCACATAAGACGAGTGTCGGAGCTGGTGTAGTACGATTCAATGTTAGCCCTGTATTGGTGCTTTGCCTGCTTGATGGTTTGTCGGAGGGATTTCTTATAAGCTTCTGGGTTAGAGTCTCGCACCTTGAAAGCGGCAGCTCTACCCTTTAGCTCCGTGCGAATGTTGCCTGTAATCCATGGCTTCAAGTTGGGGTATGTACGTGCAGTCACTGTGGGTACGACGCCCTCGATGCACTTATTGAAGAAGCCAGTGACTGATGTGGTGTACTCCTCAATGCTATCGTAAGAATCCCGGAATAGGTTCCGGTCTGTGCTAGCAAAACAGTCCTGTAGTTTAGCATCTGCTTCATCTGACCACATTTTTATAAACCCGAGTCACTGGTGCTTCCTGCTTTAATTTTTGCTTGTAATCAGGGATCAGGAGGATAGAATTGTGGTCAGATTTAGCAAATGGAGGGCGAGGGAGAGCTTTGTATGCGTCTCTCTGTGTGGAGTACAGGTGATCTAGAATTCTTATCCCTCTGGTTGCGCATTTAACATGTTGATGGAATTTAGATAAAAGTGATTTAAGTTTCCTTGCATTAAAACCCCTGGCCACTAGGAGCACCACCTCTGGATGAGCGGTTTCCTGTTTGATTATTTCCTTATACAGCTGACTGCGTGCAGTCTTAGTGCCAGCATCCGTCTGTGGTGGTAAATAAACAGCTACAAAAAGTATGGATGAAAACTCTCTTGGCAAATAGTGTGGTCTACAGTTTATCATAAGATACTGTACTTCAGGCGAGCAAAATCTAGAGACTTCCTTAGATTTTGTGCACCAGCTGTTGTTTACAAATATGCACAGACTGCCCCCCCCCCCCCTCGTCTTACCAGAGTGTGCTGTTCTATCTTGCCGGTGCAGCGTATATCCCACTAGCTGAATATCCATGTAATCATTCAGCCACGATTCCATGAAACATAAGATGTTACAGTTTTTGATATCCCGTTGGTAGGATATTCGTGATCGTACCTCATCTAATTTATTGTCCAGTGATTGCACGTTGGCAAGTAATATTGACGGTAATGGCATCTTTCCCACTCGTCGTCTGCGGATCCTTAAGAGGCACCCCTCTCTGTGTCCTCTGTACCTGCGTCTCTTTCTCTTGCCAATGACGGAGATGTTGGCCTTGTCGGGTGTCTGAAGTACATCCTGTGCGTCCTGCTTGTTGAAGAAAAACCATTGTCTAATCTGAGGTGAGTGTTCTCTGTCCTGATATCCAGAAGCTATTTTTTGCCGTAAGATACGTTTGCAGAAACATTATGGACAAAATTCGTTACAAATAACGCGAAAAAAACACATAATAGCACAATTGGTTAGGCGCCCGTAAAACTGCTGCCATTTCTTCCATCGCCATTTTAATACCTGTGTGCCTGTATCTGTGTGTGCACGAGCGTGCATGTGTTGCGTGCACCATGAGTGTTCTGTGATTGTGTGCGCGTATGGGTTTGCTCTTATGTGTTTACATATTGTGTTGAGACACACCCCACTTCACCCCCGATCTATCAACCTACCGCCTTGGGTGATGTGTGGCAGCCATTTTGTGCCAGAATGCTCCCCACATGCGGCGTTAATGGCCCAGTTTCATAACCACAGTGGTGTTGGTGATGCTTGTAAAATGTTCTGTCACACTTCATTGTGCAACAGAGGGAGTGGAGAGAAGTTTGGAGGGAAAATGGACAACATCAATCTTTCCCCTCTGCTCTGGTCTCTCTGGCTGCAATCTCACTGTCACTGGGTCCAACGCTGTATATCTGTGGAGTGGGCTGTCTGACCAATATGGATCTAGGGCGTTGGTCTTTGGTTCGTTTTTTAAAGGGGCTAGAGAGTGAAAACCTCAGGTATGTAGCCTAATAGATGAAAGGTAGTAAATGTCTGACTTTAATGATGTATGATACTCCAGCTCAATTGCAGGTAATGAAACTGTTGGGTGATGGTGACCTCTGTGCCAAATATTCCGTTTGACTACATTGTATATTGATATGTGACAGCTTTAAAGCAATACTCATATTAAAATCAAGTCATACTCCCTTTCACTTCTCTCACTATGAAGAAGGAGGAATAGGCCAATCCATTCTTCTACATTGAAAACATATTGCAGTCCTCCTAGTGAGATCATTCTGGCCCTCTATTCGCCCTTCATTCAGTTAATAATTGAATAACCCATACTGTATGTTATTAAGGCCATGGACCTCAGCAGGGTAAAAGGATGAGTCGGGACGATACAGTTAGGTGTTCAGTATTTATTTCAGCCTGTAGTAACCTCTGTCTGACATCCTTCTAGCAGACAGTTAGGGATTAATACAAGGCCAGGAGATAGAGCAAGAGTAGGGAAAGTTTATTAATAACAACATTATAACTGTACAGGCTAGCGATGACTTCAGTGACTCTAACTGTGCTCTTATCCAATTGACATGTGGGAGGAAGGTCGGCAAGAGATTAGTAACCAAGCAACAAACGTCCCTTTTCTTTATGCTAAGTGGGTTGGGTTGTCAACCTTCATTTAAGGACTCAGAGAGAAAAATTCAGGCCTTTCAGTGACCGGGCATCGTTACTTTTTCAGGAATACTGTTTCACTCCTTATCAATCCTCGACTTCAGAGAAATTATTTATTTGTTGTGTGGAAAAGCGGTATATCTACAAAGGAAGGAAGGATTTGAAAGAAATTATTCAATTTATTTTTGAGGGGTTGTTAAAAAAGAAAGTAAGCAAACTTTGGAGAGGTTTGGCAGAGTTACTTCAGTTCACTGACTGGAAACAACTCTTCAAAACCGCAGGTGTTGCATTATTAACGACGAGACACAGGAACGTCAGAACAACAACTGCTACAAACCAATCCAGATTGCCTCTCTTAGCCACGGTACACAGTAGCGGACAGCATTCGGGGCGAAATGATTAAGCCAGTGAGTGGTCAAATAAATACACCTTTTCCTATTTGTTTAATAGAGGAAAGGCATTACATTGGGCATGGATGTGTTTTTCATACAAGGTTTTGTGGCTCTGACAGAATGATAATTTGCTGCGGGCGCTGGGTTGGGTTGTTAGAGCTCGGGGTATGTGTGTGCGTGTGTGATTTTGAGTTGTTCATGCTGATCACAGATCAGATCTGGGAGGGTTGAAAGGGGGGTGGCTGCTGTCGAGATTCAGCGAGAACATGAATGAATGAGAATAAGAGTTTTCATTTCTGCCACTTAAAATCCAACTGTTTTTACTGTTACATAGACCCTGGGACAGGATAGAAGGAGGGGGATAAAGAAGGAGGTGAGTGCCTGAGGGTGTGGGGTAGGATCGAGGAGGAGAGTGGGGTGAGGAGATAGGGGGATGGGGGTCAAGGTTAGAAGGTGTATGGATTTGACCTTTCCTCTGCCTTTAGGGCTTATAAGCTGTGCCCCTGCGGTCAGTGTGGCTAATGTTGTGTCAGATTGATTGATCCCTCCTACTGGATGCACGGATGGACGAACAGACAGACATACAGAGCTGGCAGGCACGCTTGCACGCACACGCACACACCCCAGACAAGAGGGAGAGATCACCAAACACAGAAAGCAAAGCAACTCTTCAGCTGCCTCAGCACAGTAGTCCCCCCAGAAGAAACATAAAAAAAATAGAGTGAAGAAAAAGAGGAAGATCGAGAGAAGAGAGGAAACTGCTGTGTCTTGGTTTTGATAACCAGCCAAGGAAAGCACTGAACCTTTCTGCTGAGGACCTTGGAGGCAGGGTAGAGTAATATACTCTCAGTGTGTGAGTGTATTTCTATACCTCTGTCATGGTTCTGCTTCCCTACAGAGTGTCAAAAAGCACTGCTGTGTGGAACCAAGGTCCCTGCTAACCTCCATCTGTGTAGGAAAAGTAATTTACTTACGTGCATGCATAGAGACACACACGTGGCATGGACACACACACACGTGCATGCACACACTCACTCTTTTTCTCTCTCTTTCTACAAACACAAATATTCTACAGATCACTGCCTCCCTCAGTCCCTCCCAGTACAACTCTGCTAACTATGGTCCAGTGGATGTGGGTGACTTTTGCCCCACTCCTTGTGGAAAGACTGCAGACTGTAGCAGAGAGCATGCTGGGTACAAGTTCTTTATGAGTAAACAGAACTATACAGTAGCTATCTCCTCTAACCTGTGTTAGCACGTGCGCGTGTGTGCATGCGTACGCTCATATGAGCGTGTGTGTGTCCACACAGATGTTGGGTCCTCTATCAGACCTCTTAGAGAGATAGAAGCCAGCTTTACAGTGCTTTGGAGATTGACAAAGACAGACATCCCCACATCACGAGTTCACTGGGCATTGAGGATGACTCAACACACATACACACTCGCATAACACCATAACACAATGGGAAACTAGAACACATTATTCTGGTATGGATTCAGTGGTCGGATTATTCAAGGTGTTAGTCAGTAGTACTGTATGTAATTATCGGTGAAAAATATTCAGCAACTTCGGTAGAGGATAATGGAAGTTGATGTGGTTTTAAGTTTTGATAGTACAGCAAATATGCTTTTTTCATAAACTTCCATTGTCCTCTGAGTTGTTTTCATTTAAAAAATATTCTCCTTTAATCACAGACCTTGGTTGGAAAAGCACGGTACAGTAAGGAAATATTTATTTTCCCTTATTTAGCCTTCCGATCACATAACCATCCATTAGAAAATATAGAGTTTCAGTTTAGAAACACAGGCAGCTTCATGATGGGAAACAAGATAATAATTGCAGACATATTTTTTATGGTCATAACAGACCAGTGAAAATGCTGAAAGACTTTTCAGGAGCTATTCTTAGACTCCTGTTGGTTGGTTTATGGTATATTATGATGTTCTTTTATCATGAAAAGTTAATCCAGTGATTTTATCCAACAAGTTACAAAATGGAATTAAATCAAGTCCCATTGAAAGAAATCGATATGAGCAATGTTGACACAAATGTTCAACAGCATGTAAAAGCGAGTATGATGAGAGAGAATGAGAGAAAAGGCAACACATCTTTGGCCTTGGTTTCTGGAGATTTGTTCTATGTTACATAATCCATTAATTTCCTCTCTCTCTCTTTCTTTCTTTCTCTCTCTCTCTCTCTCTCTCTCTCTCTCTCTGTCTCTCTCTTTCTCTAATTTCTCTGTGCGTTTCAGTGGCTGTGTTCATCTCTCTCTCTCTCTCTGATTCCTATGTGCGTTTCAGTGGCCGTGTTTGTCGTGTCGCGGGGGAAGTGAGTGTGTCCTGATTCATATTTGATTGATCGATGAATTATAGAGGCAGTGAATGGCTGATGAGGGAATCCATCTTGTCACTGGAGCCAAATGTGTCACTCCATCACGATACGCTGCAGCTGTAGATAGGAATGGGGGAGGTGGGGGGGGGGTCATGGGAGAGAGATAGAGAGGGTTAGTGGAGAACGGGACACACAAATACACTAACAGAGATTCAGAGAGCAATAGAGAGACTTGGTGAGTGTCGAAGGTAATATAAACTAAGACAGAGTGAGAGTGGAGAGAAGGCAGACATAAGGAGGGGAGAAAGGTCTGAGGGAGTAAGGACAGATGCAAAGAAAGGATGGTAGGTGAGTAGTTGAGGCCAGTGGATGGAGACAGGAAGAGGAAACAGACAAAGTGAGAAGCAGAGAGAGTGGTAGAGAGTGAGCAAGGGCAGTTAAGAAAAACACAGAGGAAACAGTGGGCAGAGTATGTGAGTCAGAAAGCAAGAGAAAGAGAGGGAGAGTAAGACCACGATAAGGGCAGTGGTGTGTGAGGGGCCTTAGGTCAGAGCAGGTGAGATGGCTGTCTGGGGATAAAAAGACTCTTCAGACCCGACAGTAGCGGCTGAATGCTTCAAGGAAGCAGTGAGACTGTGGATGAGTGATTTTAAAGGAGGTAGAGAAGCAAAGAGGCCTTAATGCAGGTAGACAGACAGTGAGGAGAGAAGCTAGCTAAGGCTGTGGTAGGCTAACACTCACTGTTCCATAGTCCACTTTGACTGACAGCCTGTGTCCGACAAACACACACAAACACATGCCCCGCAACACACACACAGTCCACTTTGACTGACAGCCTGTGTCCGACACACACACACCACACCACACCCCAATGCAACACAACGCAGCACACACTGTGCCACTGCTCTAGAGGAGCTTGGGCCAATGGTCTGTCGATTATCGCCACACACTGGATCAGACGGGGTCGCCCCGGTTTCACATCTATCCAGGTCCCCAGGACTTTAGGAATAACTTTCAAAACCAGCCACTAGGGGCAACGGTTATGGAGCTATTACCATCAAGTAGGCTGGCGGGGAAGGCGGATGTGCTAGGCAGTCGGTTTTCTTTGGGTAGGTTGACCAACTTTCAATTTAGTTTTGACCTTTGTTTTTTTTTTGGGGGGGGGGGGGGGGTTATAGGTACATAAAAACAATCAAAGAAATGTATACAAAGATAACCCCAACCCATTCCCCCCTTCAGTCCCCCCCACCATCTCCCCAACCCGAAGGAAGCAAGCCTCTCACCCCTTCCCATCCCATCCAGCAACTGAGTTTGCCCATCAGTCCCCTCCCACCCATCCATCCCCGGATTTCCCCCCCCCCCAGTAATATTCTGTGATTGATTGAGGTATTCAAGGGGCTATCATTGTTAAGTAAGATAATAGATGCAAAGCATTGCATATTTAAATTCATGCACTTCCAAATGGATTGTGTAACTTTGCCCCAAAAGCATTTAACTGCAGGGCACTCCCACATCATATGAAATGATGTGCCTTCCTGATTTAGCGGACACAGAGAACAGTTGGATGTTGGGGCCAATTTCATCGTAAAACGTTTCATTGTTGTTAAATACAGTCTGTGAACAAACTTAAAATGTATAAATTGATCGTTGGGATTATGGGATGCCAAGGTCATATTTTTCCATATTCTGTTCCAGTTAAAGTGTAGATTAGATTCAATTAGGTCTTTGGACAATACTTTTTAATGGCTAGCTCAGAATATGAGCATTCCAAAAGTTGTTTATATATTATAGAGATCAGTCCTTTCGGGATCCCAGATAATTTATTTATAAATCCCATCATTGGATGGTTCGGTAGTTGGGTTTCCCAAGGGACTCAATAGGCCAGCATAGCTGACCTAAGTTGTACATATAAAAAAAGGAGTTGCTTGGTAATGTGTATGTATCTTTCTAATCTGTTCTCAAACCATTACTGTCCATGAGGGTAAGGGTAAGGGTACGGATTCCACATCTGGACCATTGGGGGGATGCAAAAGGCTGCCCTCAACATCACAAAACATTATTGTGAAATATTGGAGTATGGGCATGTCATTTTGATTCTCAGTTACATTGTTTTTCTATTTTTTTGCCAAATATAATAGGACCAAAGCAAAATTTACATTGTCTAAGGGATACAGTGCTTTCAAAAAGTATTCATACCCCTTGACTTATTCCACATTTTGTTGTGTTACAGCCTGAATTCAAAATGTATTAAATATACTTTTTTCTCCTCATCTACACACAATACCCCATAATGAAAAAGTGAAAACATGTTTTCAGAAATATTTTCAAATGTATTGAAAATAAAATAAATACATATCTCATTTACATAAGTATTCACACCCCTGAGCCAATACTTTGTAGAAGCACCTTTCGGAGCGATTTCAGCTGTGAGTTTTTCTGGGTAAGTCTCTAAGAGCTTTCCACAAAATTCTTCAAGCATTGTCAAATTGGTTGTTGATCATCTTAGACAACCATTTACAGGTCTTGCTATAGATTTTCAAGTAGATTTAAGTAAAAACTGTAACTCGGCTGGAACATTCACTGTCTTCTTGGTAAGAAACTCCAGTGCAGATTTCGTATTGTGTTTTAGGTAATTGTAATGCTGAAAGGTGAATTAATCTCCCAGTGTCTGGTCGAAAGCAGACTGAACCAGGTTTTCCTCTAGGATTTTGCCTGTGCTTAGATCTATTCCGTTTTTCTTTTTTATCCTGAAAAACTCCCCAGTCCTTAACAATTAAAAGCATACCCATAACATGATGCAGCAACCACTATGCTTGAAAATATGGAGAGTGGTACTCCGTAATGTGTTCTATTGGATTTGCCCAAAACATAACACTTTTTATTCGGGACCAAAAAATGTGTTGCTTTGCCACATTTTTTTGCAGTATTACTTTAGTGCCTTGTTGCAAAAAGGATGCACGTTTTGGAATATTTTATTCTGTACAAGCCTCCTTCTTTTCACTCTGTCAATTAGGTATGTATTGTGGAGTAACTACAATGTTGTTGATCCATCATCAGTTCTCTCCTATCACAGTCATTCATCTTTGTAAATGTTTTAAAGTCACCATTGGTCTCATGGTGAAATCCCTGAGCGGTTTCCTTCCTCTTTGGCAACTTAGTTAGAAAGGAACACTGCAACTTTGAAGTGACTGGATGTAATGATACATGATACAAAGTGTAATTAATAACTTCAACATGCTCAAAGGGATATTCAATGGCTGCTTTTTTTTAATTTGTACCCATCTACCAATAGGTGCCCTTCTTTGCAAGGCATTGGAAAATCTCCCTGGTCTTTGTGTTTGAATCTGTGTTTGAAATTCGCTGCTCGACTGAGGGACCTTACAGATAATTGAATGTGTGGGGTACATAGATGAGGTAGTCATTCAAAATGTTAAACACTATTATTGAACACAGGGTGAGTCTTTATTATGTGACTTGTTAAGCAATTTGTTAAGCAATTCTTTACTCCTGAACTTATTTAGGCTTTCCAGGCACTAGGGAAATGCTAGTACCAGGAAATACAATTTACTGTTTGGTATGGATAGTCCTCCAAAGTCTTTCCCTTATTGTAAACGTATTAATTTTATCCAGGATCATTTACCTTGCCATATACATCTTGAAACCGCACAATGCATTTTATCCCAATAGCCGGAAGCATTGAACAACAGAAATTCAGCCGTGGCAATATGTTCATTTTGACATTAGATTGTCTGCGGGTTAAAGCAACTGGGATATTATTCCATCTACTGAGGCCGGATGGAATTGATTTGAGCGCTCCGTTAATTAAAGTTTCTGGCAATTGTTTTATCAAAGGAAGGAAATACATCTACTCCCAAATATTTAAAATGGGAAACGATTGGGATTCCATAATGTCACGTTCCTGACCTATTTCTGTTAGTTTGTTGTATGTGTTAGTTGGTCAGGACGTGAGTTTGGGTGGGCATTCTATGTTTTCTGTTTCTATGTTGGTTTAAGGGTTGCCTGGTATGGCTCTTAATTAGAGGCAGGTGTTTGGCGTTCCTCTAATTGAGAGTCATATTTAGGTAGGTTGTTTCACAGTGTTCGTTGTGGGTGGTTGTCTCCTGTGTCAGTGTTTGTCGCACCATACGGGACTGTTCGGTTTGTTTTGTACATCGTCATTTTGTGTAGTCTATTTTTCCCTGTTCGTGCGTTCTTCGTGTTTAATGTAAGTTCGTCGTCCAGGTCTGTCTACTCCGTTTGTTGTTTTGTTAGTTATAGTGAAGTTCGTGTTTTTTCGTCTTGTCTTTAAATAAATTATGTGTTCACAACCCGCTGCGCCTTGGTTCCATCACTACTCCTCCTTTTCGGTTGAAGAGGAGGAGAACAACCGTTACACATAAATAGAGATGAAGTGCTCCATTTGGATCTTGAGAGACAGTAGGGCTGATTTGGTTAGGTTAGATACATTTTATAGCTTGAGATGAAGATGAGTTTATCTATGATCTTCAATGCGATTGACATACATTGTCTAGATATAATAAAATATTGTCTGCATATAATGAATGAAGTGATCAGTAGATTTTTAGGGAAATTGGTGTTATTTTCTTCGATTGACGAATTGTCTGGAACAGGGGTTCCATGGATAATAAGAATAGCGAAGCCGAAATTGGATCGCCTTGGCTTCTGCTTCTAGTGATTCTGAACGGAGCAGAGCAGATTTTGCCTGTTATAACTATGGCTGAGGGATTGGCATATGTGACCCGTTTCAGGAAACTAGGCTTATGTCGTGGGTCACTACTTCACAGGAGAGCCGTTTGAACATAAACTTTTTTTTAAAAATCAAAATGCATTTTTTTTGCCAGAAATGCCTTCTCGAACATGTGAACTTTCATGTGCCTTAATAACAAACTTGTATGCCATCTGTAAATACAAATACAATTGTTAAATTATGAGCCAAGTTGGTTTAGCCAAAGAAAAAGTCAGCAACCTTCCCGCTACCCATGATTGGCTAAGATAATGAGTGGGCTTGACATGCCGAGAGACGAGTTTGGATTGGTCTGCTATATAGCATGATTCTGTCTATTTGAGCTGGTCAGTATGTCTAGGTAATCCTGTCTAACGTGGCTTTAAAAGAAATGTATTGCGTAGCAAAACTGGATCACCCTAATGTCAAGTTAAATCTAACGTTAGCTGGCTGGCTCGCTAGCTAAAGTGATGTGTATGCCCTCCACTGTCTGGAGGACCGAGTTTTGAAATAAGTGGAATTTGAGTATGATAGCTAAGGAGATGGAGAAAACCCCTGTCTCCGGATTACATCTTCAAACTAAGGGCAACCATGGCATCCGACAGGAGACGCGTCCAACCATGATATTGCGGGTAAGAGAGTCTAGCTAACCACATTCTCAGATATTAGACGTTTCTAATTTTGATTGGAAATGTTTTCATTTCAAGTTAAAGTGTACTGTTAGCTAGCTAATATTAGCTGGCTGGCTAGCTAGGTAACGTCATGTGTATGATCTTATTCTTTGTATCTCAGACACATTTGCTTGACTAGTTACAGGCTAATGTTAGCTGGCTAACATTGAACCTGGTTGGTTAGCTACCTGCAAATTCATGCAGGGTAGTAATGTCAAGTAATGTTTAGCTAGCCCTATAGCTAGCTAGCTACATGTGTTAACAAAAGACTCCACGATGCAAGTATTCATTTCAATAGAATATCACTGCAACAACTGATGATAGATGTACTAGCTAGTAAATTCGCCACATTTGACACATTTCTAATTTTGACATAGTCTTTTCAAGTTAATGTGTACTATTAGCTAGGTAGCTAACGTTAGCTAAATGGCTCGGTAACTAATGTTACATGTATGATCTTATATTTCGTATCTCAAAGCCACTAGTTATAGCCTTATGTTAGCTAGCTAACATGGAACCTGGTTGGTTAGCTACCTGCAGATTCATGCAGGGTATTAACGTCATCAGCTGGGTTTATGGTTCATTGTTTACCTACATGTCTTAACAAAAGACTCTCGTCTTAGTGTGCCAGAGCGCAGAATAACTGATACATTTACAAACGCTCAACACCCGTTGAATATGGCCGGTGTCAGTAAACGTAGGCACTACAGAGGGTAGTGCGTGGGGCCAAGCTTCCTGCCATCCAGGACCTCTGTACCAGCTGGTGTCAGAGGAAGGCCCTAAAAATTGTCAAAGACTCCAGCCACCCTAGTCATAGACTGTTCTCTCTGCTACCGCACGGCAAGCAGTCCCGGAGCACCAAGTCTAGGTCCAAGAGGCTTCTAAACAGCTTCTACCCCCAAGCCATAAGACTCCTGAACATCTAATCAAATGGCTACC
This sequence comes from Salvelinus namaycush, assembly GCF_016432855.1. Classification (NCBI taxonomy): domain Eukaryota; kingdom Metazoa; phylum Chordata; class Actinopteri; order Salmoniformes; family Salmonidae; genus Salvelinus; species Salvelinus namaycush. Next base: position 51,853,001 of record NC_052307.1, read on the forward strand.
CAGACTATTTGCATTGCCCCCCCTCCCCTCTTTTACGCCGCTGCTACTCTCTGTTATTATCTATGCATAGTCACTTTAATAACTCTACCTACATGTACATATTACCTCAATTACCTCGACTAACCAGTGCCCCCGCACATTGACTCTGTACCGGTACCCCCTGTATATAGTCTCGCTATTGTCATTTTACTGCTGATCTTTAGTTAGTTGTTCCTTTTACACCAGAGATATGACCATTCTAGTCTATCAAAAGCTTTTGTGCATCGCAAGATAATGCAGCCCAAGGAGCTGTTGTTTCTGATGAAGCATCGAAGGATAAACACTTTTTAACAAACCTGCTTTGATACTTTTGAACCAATTTGGGTAAGTCTCGAGAGAACAACATTTTAGAAAACAGTTTAATATCTGTGTTTATCAAATATAGACTTTTTTTAAATCGGTGATAGTGAGAACGCTGGGTAGCATCCTTAACTGTTTTTAATAAAAGCTAAATTTGTGCTGTATTCACATCTCTGCCAAATTAACCTTTGTGAACGGCTTGATTAATCATTCCGATCAACATTTTAAATAGACCTCAGGAGGAATACTGTCCTATCCAGTTTTTTGTTGTTGTTGTTTTAAGCATTTTCCCAAACCTTAACCCTTAACCTCTAACACCTCCCAAACCCGGATCCGGGAGCACCCCCATCAGTAGAAAAGCTACTAGCATAGCCTAGCATAGCGTCACAAGTAAATACTAGCATCTAAATATCATTAAATCACAAGTCCAAGACACCAGATGAAAGATACACATCTTGTGAATCCAGACATCATTTCTGATTTTTAAAATGTTTTACAGGGAAGACACAATATGTAAATCTATTAGCTAACCACGTTAGCAAAAGACACCATTTTTTTTACTCCACCAGTTTTTTACTCCATCAGTAGCTATCACAAATTCGACCAAATAAAGATATAAATAGCCACTAACCAAGAAACAAATTCATCAGATGACAGTCTGATAACATATTTATTGTATAGCATATGTTTTGTTAGAAAAATGTGCACATTTCAGGTATAAATCATAGTTTACCATTGCAGCCACCATCACAACTCGACTAGAATAACTACAGAGAGCAACGTGTATTACCTAATTACTCATCATAAAACATTTCTTAAAAATACACAGCGTACAGCAATTGAAAGACACAGATCTTGTGAATCCAGACAATATTTCAGATTTTCTAAGTGTTTTACAGCGAAAACACAATATAGCGTTATATTAGCTTAGCACAGTAGCAAACCACACAACAGCATTGATTCCAGCCAAACATAGCGATAACGTATTCACCACCAAAATATATTAATTTTCACTAACCTTCTCAGAATTCTTCAGATGACAGTCCTGTAACATCATATTACACAATGCATATAGAGTTTGTTCGAAAATGTGCATATTTAGCGGCACAAATCGTGCTTATACAATGAAAATAGTGTCCAAATACTCAAGCAATCTGTCCGGCGCCATCTTGGAAAGACACCTATTCTTATCGAAAACTATTCATAAACTTGACAAAAAAAATACAGGTTGGACAGCAATTGAAAGACAAATTAGTTCTTAATGCAATCGCTGAATTACATTTTTTAAATTAACGTTACTGCGCAATACAGGGTGCGATAACGCAAGGCTACACTGCAAGAAATGGCGTCTTATGCATTTGACATTTTTCAACAGAACAATGAATTATCAGCATAAATAGTTCTTACTTTTCGATGAACTCTCATCAGAATCTTGGGAAAGGTGTCCTTTGTCCAGAACAATCGTCTTTTGGTTGAAAGCTGTCCTCTTGTCCTGTCGAAATAGCCGCTAACGTTCGGCATGTGCCGGAAAGGTGTCCAACTCTTGAAAGCGCGTCACAAAGAAATGCCAGAAAATTGCAATAAACTGATATAAATTGCTATAAGTCGGTTTAAATTAACTACCTTATGATGTCTTTAACAACTATAACGAATAAAAACATGACCGGAGATATAGAACTGGCAAAACGAAAGCTTGGCAGGAGGCCACTCTGATGTCCCTACTGCGCCAGGCGCAACGTTGAAAAGAACGGTACTTCCGCTCCAGGGTCTTATATAAGGTCCCAGATTGCGCAATCCACTCCATTCAAATTCTCCCCGCTTACTGACATCTAGAGGAAGACGTATGCAGTGCATGTAGCCCGATGGCTTACATGGGGACTTATAAACTGACCTCAGAACAGGGACCTCGATTTCTGAAATCTCACTCCCTGACAGGAAAAGTGCTGCAGAATGAGTTCTGTTTCACTCAGAGAAATAATTCAAACAGTTTTAGAAACTAGAGAGTGTTTTCTATCCAATAGTAATAATAATATGCATATTGTACGAGCAAGAATTGAGTACGAGGCAGTTTAATTTGGGAACACATTTTTCCAAAGTCGAAATAGCACCCCCCATAGGCTCAAGAAGTTTTAACCACTCGGAAGTTAATGCCTGAACTTTACATTTACTTTCACTTCATACATAGACGTTTATCCCCCACCTGAAAAGTCTGATTCTGAAGTGAAACTGTGATACCATGTTGACTGGATAGTCTTAGTTAGAAGCTTTATTTGAACACTCACATACATTCACAGATGCACGAAAAGTATAGGTATAGACAACAATGTGACACATACACACACAAGTGCACCAATGGACATACTCACACGTGGTTTCCACATCAAGAAAAACCAATTGCCTCTTTGTCTACAGGGCTGTCAAATACCACACACACACACACACACACACACACACACACACACACACACACCTTGAAAAGCAATGACTTATGACTACATGCCTGTAACATACAGTAGAGCACGCTGCACCCCCCCCCCCCCCCCCCCACACACAGTATTAATCATTTTTAAAAATCTACATCCACCCATGGTTTATCATTCCCAATTACTGTTCTCTCCTCTAGTCATTTATTCAGACCTGTCTTCCCCTGCTTCCCTCTGGCCACTATATTTTTTCAATTCATCCTTTTTTTATCTGGATGCTTAACACCCTGTCAGAGTGAACAAAAAAACTCTTTCATTTCCTCTCTCTCGCTCTCTCTTGCTCTCATTCTCGCTCTCTCTGCAGATGTGTGATCATTAAAGAAAGGCTCCGTGGTCTACTATTGCTGTCCTCTTGCAGTGAGAGGTCTTTAAATAGCCCCAGTAGTGAAGTGTGGGAAAATCTTTTATTTCTACAGGGGATCAACTGCGACCAAGGTCTCATTTGCAGTAGAGCCCTGTTTTCAATACAAAGAAAAAAACATATATGCACAAATACACAGACAAAATACATCACAATTAACAATCACAATTAACATTTAAAAGATCAGAAATCAATTTTTAGAATTGCCCAAGAGGCACAAGAACATCAATTAGAGTTTTTTGTAAATTGTTCGATATGTTTTGTGCAGCGTAACTGAAGGTGCATTCTACGATCTGTGTAGAAAGTGGGGGGATCTGAAGTGTAATGTAATTCATTGACCTAGTTTTATATTTTGTAATTCTATAAGAGATTAGAGATGTCAGATACATTGGACGTTTTTGCAATAAGGCTTCATAAAAACATTAAATAAAATGCTGTTCTCTTCTGGCGGTTAAAGAGGCCTACTTCTAGATATAAGGAACAGTGGTGAGTTTTAAAACCAGAGCCAGTAATGAACCTCAGGGCACAATGATATACAGCATCCAAGGGTTTAAGTGTGGACGATGCAGCATGCATGTAAATAATGTCCCCATAATCCAATACACACATATAAAGGTGGTCTGAATCATTTTCTTTGTTTCTGTAAAATTAAACAATCTTAAACTTTTACTTTCTTACCAGCTCAGATGTGTGTTTTGAAAGACAACTTGTCATCTAGCCATGTACCAAGATATTTATAATAAGGAACTAGTTCAACCCTTATACCATTTAGGCTAGTCATTTCATAGTCATTGAGATTTAAATTATGTAGTCTCGAGAAAAGTATATATTTTGTTTTGTTAGCACCAACTTAAAATCAGAAAGTGTCTGCTGCAGTACCAGAAAGTCAGATTTCAAATGTGAAAATGCTTGGCCAATAGTAGGTGCAATGGAGTATAACACAGTATCATCAGCGTATAAATTAATAAAAACATTTATCATATTATCATTGATGTTATTAATATAGATAGTAAACAATAGCGGAGCTATTACCGAGCCTTGTGGGACACCTTTTTGAAGCTCTAGAAACTCAGATTTGATACCATCCGCCATGATGGCTTGGGTTCTTTCATGGAGATAATTATTGAACCATAAGCAAACATCAGACGCCAAACGTCCAATCGAAGACAGCTGATTTAACTTCTACTTCATCACCATCCCGGATCCGGGAGCATCCTCATCAGTAAAAAGCTGACTAGCATAGCCTAGCATAGCGCCACAAGTAAATACTAGCATATAAATATCATGAAATCACAAGTCCAATAGAGCAAATGAAAGATACACATCTTGTGAATCCAGCCATCATTTCCGATTTTTAAAATGTTTTACAGCGAAAACACAATATGTATTTCTATTAGCTAACCACAATAGCAAAAGACTCAACCGCATATTTTCACCATTTTTTTACCGCATAGGTAGCTATCACAAAACCGACCAAATAGAGATATAATTAGTCACTAACCAAGAAACAACTTCATCAGATGAGAGTCTTATAACATGTTATACAATAAATCTATGTTTTGTTCGAAAATGTGCATATTTGAGGTATAAATCATAGTTTTACATTGCAGCTACCATCAAAAATATCACCAAAGCAGCCAGCCAATAATTACAGAGAGCAACGTGAAATACCTAAATACTCATCATAAAACATTTCTGAAAAATACATGGTGTACAGCAAATGAAAGATAAACATCTTGTGAATCCAGACAATATTTCCGATTTTTATATTATATTAGCTTACCACAATAGCCAAGCACACAACCGCATTCATTCACCGCAAAGGTAGCGATCGCAAAAAAACAGCAAAAGATATAAAATTAATCACTAACCTTGACCAACTTCATCAGATGACAGTCCTATAACATCAGGTTATACAATACACTTATGTTTTGTTCGAAAATGTGCATATTTTGAGCTGAAAACCGTGGTTATACATTGTGAAAATGTAGCAACTTTTTCCCAGATTGTCCGGATATATTTCTGACACTCACCTAATCTGACCAAATAACTCATCATAAACTTTACTAAAAAATACATGTTGGACAGCAAATGAAAGATACACTAGTTCTTAATGCAATCGCCGTGTTAGATTTTTAAAAATAACTTTACCATAACAAACAGCTTACGTTATAGCGAGACAGCTCCCGCAATAAGGGCGGAAAATAGAACTAAACATTTTCCACAGAAATACGAAATAACATCATAAATGGTTCCTACTTTTGCTGAGCTTCCATCAGAATCTTGTACAAGGAGTCCTTGGTCCAGAATAATCGTTGTTTGGTTTTAGAATGTCCTCTTCTCCTGTCAAATTAGCAACCATAGCTAGCCATGTGGCGCAAACGTGCCCAACTTCACCTGACGCAAAGAAAAGAAAATTCCAAAACTCACAATAAACGTTCAATAAACTGATACAACTCGGTTGAAAAAAACTACTTTATGATGTTTTTATCAAATAAAATCAGAGCCGGAGATATCTACCGTGTATACCGAAAGCTTTTCAGAAGGCAATCTGGGGTTCCTTCTCGCGCCTTCGAAGACAATGACATTTCCAGACACGTCATTCAAAAAGCTCTTGTTCGACCTCAGATCAAGCTAGACACCCCATTCCACCTCCCACTGCCTGTTGACATCTAGTGGAAGGCGTATGAAGTGCATGTATATCCATAGATTTCAGGCAAATTAATAGGAAGGCCCTGGAACAGAGCCTCGATTTCAGATTTTTCAGTTTGCTGCAAAATGAGTTCTGTTTTACTCACAGATATAATTCAAACGGTTTTAGAAACTTGAGAGTGTTTTCTATCCAATAGTAATAATAATATGCATATTGTACGAGCTAGAATAGAGTACGAGGTAGTTTAATTTGGGCACGATTTTTTACAAAGTGAAAACAGCGCTCCCCTATTGAGAAAAGTTAACCTTTTCAGAGTTCCATGATCAACCGTGTCAAAAGCTTTGGATAGGTCAATACACATGGCAGCACAACTTCTTCTATTATCCAAGGCGTTTGCAATATCATTCACAACAAGCATTGTGGTGGTATTAGAGCTATATCTAGGTCTAAAGCCAGACTGATTTATAAGCCTATAGGCCTTTGCATGCAATGCCCTGATACATTTAGTGCTCAAATCTCTGACAGCTGAACCTTGAGGTGGACAATTATTGTTTTAGAAAAAGATATATGTTTTTAACAATCACCAAAAAATAGGCTATAAAGTTTTGCATATGCTACATCTCAAAACACAAGGAATAGTGTTTTTGTAATTTGTTATAGGCTGTTTTTAATGACACCTAAATGTGGCTCATTTGGACAACATTCTTTGTTTATTGATGGCACTGGCTGGGCCAGGGTGCATCTGAATGCATATGAATGTCCATACATTTTCTAAAATGTCAGGTAAATTAAAATTTTCCCTGTCATGTTGTCCTGTGCCAAATTTTTCTAAATGAACTCTGAAATGGCACATTATTTTAATGAAGATCTTGGAATATTCACATGACAATCTGTCGCCAACTGGATGGAAACCTAGCTATAGACACCCTAAAGACTCTGGTAAGTGTGCTAGTCCAGTGTCACTTTGATTATGCCTGCACATCGTGGTTCACCAGCAGCCCCAAACATCTAAGCTACCAGCCAAACAATCTTGTAAGAAATATACTTAAACTTCCCCCTCATTCTCATCTGGAGGTTGAGCATTTTTTACATTTATATCTCTGAAATGTGTAATTGTAAATGAATTCATGTAAAAAAAAAAATAGGGACAACAATGGAAATAAGTCCCCCGACTTTATTGTGCAATCCCGGTCATTTAAAAAAAATATTTGAGTACTGTATATATGTATTTTTTTAACTGACAAATAAAATCAATCAATAAATCCATCCAAACTGTGCAGCAGCCAATCGATGAATAGAAAGAGACATCTGTTACAAAACACCAAAAAGTTTAAATTGGAGATTGTCGAGCCAAGCCCTCGATACTGGGTAAGCCTACTGTACGAGGTAGGGAGGGATGTATTTTCTGTTTGTCGAGATTGACATAGTCCATTTATTGTGATGTTGAAAATGCAAACCATGATTTTAAGTGCCAAAAGTTGATATGCTTAGTTTATTGGTTGTGTGGTGCATTGTCACAGAAACATGTTGGTGGAAAATTTGTTGCATATAGCTGATCATTGTCTTCAGCCAGGTCTGATCGTAGTGTAATGATACAGGCAGGGAGTGAGCTCATCTGTGGTGGTCAGCGAACCGTCCGTAAGGACAACTCTCCCTGTCTATTGTATGTTCTCTGCAAATAGATATACTGCAAGCCACTAAAGGAGTGAGATGCACTAGCTGAGAGCTTTTACTTTCTGAGTTAAATCAGACTTTAGCATTCAAATGTAAGGCCATAGAGGAGGCTGGAATTTGTCTGCATACATAGTAAATGCTGTACATAGACTACATTTCACCTAGAGTTCAAGCACATACAGTAATATGACAAAGAACTGACCTTTAAATATCAACAATCCAATGTTCTACTATATTCCCTCCATCTCCTCTTCCACTCCTCCATCTCCCAATTTTTTTTGACTCATCCCTCCGCTTCTGGGCTTTCTCAACCAATTAGATCCTCCCATTCCATGGAGACAGCCGCAAATTGGCAGGCAAACGTGTTGTGACTGAAATGACACGTGTGTGTGTGTGTGTGTGTGTGTGTGTGTGTGTGTGTGTGTGTGTGTGTGTGTGTGTGTGTGTGTGTGTGTGTGTGTGTGTGTGTGTGTGTGTGTGTGTGTGTGTGTGTGTGTGTGTGTGTGTGTGTGTATGCGTGTCTGTCCTTCTCAGACCTATTCTTAGATTTTCATCTCAGGTCTGGATCACCTCTGTTTTGTTGGGTCATGTTCAGTAGGTACATGTTCAGTAGGCACAAAAACAGGAGATAATGTTTGGAAACAGAATGAAACAACAAAGGTGTGTGAATTAGAGGGCTGTGTTATCTAGGAGACCATCATCAGGGTGACTCAAGACTGTTGATGAGCTTAGAACATACGGTGGGAAAGCTCTGAAAGTTTCATTATTCAAAGCATGTGAGTTGTGTCTGTTTATGTGTCTGTGTATGGTCGGTGTCTGAGGGTCAGATGTGACCAATCGCAGTGGTTAACAGCACTATAATAAAACAAATGCATCAGGGGAAGACATTTCTTACCAATGAGAGAGCTCACAAATCTTGCGGCATGGCGACGAGCATTGCTGAAGATCATTAACTCCCAATTCGATTGAACTTGACAACTTTATTCTCCTCTCTACTCTCAGAAACTAACACACAGTACAAACTCAACACTCAGGTATTATGCTTTTTCATAGCATCTAAGTAATTTGTGTATGTCCATTACATGACATCCAAATAAAAATTACAGCTTGTAATGCAACAAAATAGGAAAAACGGCAATGGGGATGAATACTTTTGCAAGGCACTGTATAAGAAGATATGAATGAATGAATCCGTAATAAATCAAGGAAGTCACCTGAAGCAAAACAAGAAAGAGTCAATTCTAATTGAAGCTACTCCTTCCTTTCAGTATTCTCCAGTTTGCGGAAAAGGATGCTTAGATGCTATGAAAAAGCATAATACCTGATATTTCTATTTCTCTCTCTCTCTCTCTTTCTCCTTTGCTAACATCCGTAATACACTTCTGGCAGGAACAGATGTGAGGCGAAGCAATAAAGAAGTGATGGGCTATAACAGGCCCCTCATCATTCCTAAAGTTTGGTGTGTTTGTGTGTGCGTGATCTTCTGGGAAATGATCTGAGACCAGAGTGCAGTCCCCTCATGGCTGGCAACAGATGCTGGATATGCTAACTCCCTCTAATACCCCTATAACAATGTCACTCACCCACAGAGATGGAAAGAGAAATATTACTGTATGGGATACACAAACACACTACCACACAGTGTATAGTGAACACAGATGGTGGCATCTTTCTTTCTCTATGGCACACTTCTGTGTATAGAGGTAACAAGGCTCCACCTCCATCTAATTCACATATTATTTTGAAAGTTAACGTGCCAGTATGTGTGTAACCATTAACACAAATTACATGACAGAGGACTCAAGGCACGGAGGCAGCTGTAGCACATGAACGTGTTAAATCCACTATAGAAAATGCTCTAGATAGACAGTTGGTCTGAATCCACAGATTAGACAGTGGCGGTCTCCAAGAGCATGTTTCAATTAGTCTCTGCCACTTTGTCATTCTGATTCATTATCACCACAGTTATTGCTGATCTACAGTCTCCTCACTCTGTCCCTTTACTCTCTTCATTTCTTTTTCACAGGTACTCACTTCTCTTAGTCCTTAACAGGCCTCTGTTGTCGCCGCTCTCTCCTCCACGACTTGTCTACCATCTTGTCAAGTCTCTCCTCAACCTCTTTTTTTTTATATCATTTGTCTATCGTGTACTCCTCTTCTGTCCCCTCTTTTCTCCCCTTTCTTCCACGTTTTTCTCTCTTATCCTCTATAATCTCTTCTCATCTATCCTCTCCTCTTTTCCTGTGTGTGTGTGTGCACGTGTGTGTCTGTGGAGTTGCGAGCATTTGTTTGCCTGTGTCACCAATTACACTATGCTGTGAGTTCCAAAAACGTTCAAAATATACTTAGAATAGAAATAGAATAGAATATAATTACATACAGTAAGGTGGATTTGCCCCAGAACATTACAGGTTCGATCAAACATAATAACATGAATGTCTCTTTATTTTACTGCATTCTGCCTCAATACTACTGCCTTTAAAAAAAAAAAAATCTTCATCTTTTATTTCCCTCTATTTTCATCATCACTCTTTTCGTCTCTCCTCCACACCCTCAAGTCTATTTGTTTGCATCGCCTCTGTTCTTTGTTGGTTTATCTGTTTTCATATCTCCTACTATAACAGTGTTGTCTCCACAAAGTATTACCTTTCATTACACAAAAGCTGCAGCCCTTGCAAAACAAGGGAAACAACCAGAGCGGTTGACATCCCCGATTGAACACTACAAGCGCACACCGCTAACTAGCTAGCCATTTCACATCGGCTACAATACTATTTCCCACGATATCTCTTCCGCTCTAACCCTATATTTCTAACTCTCCCAATATGAAATGTTCTCCCTCATCATCCTGTCTGTCTTTCACTCTCTCTCCCTCTCTTCTCCTCCTCTTTCTGCTACAATTATCTTAAACCTTTCATCTGTAAAATAACTCACCTCCTCCTAACCTTTCACTTCAATGGTTCTGCAGGGCAGGCTGTTCTCCACCAATGACTTTGGCCTAATCAACTAGAAACTTACAATGGGCCACTGTAACACACTCACACACACAAGCACTTGCATGCACACAAGTGCACACACACAAACCCTCCCTTGTTAAGTCTGTTTCTCCTCTGTGTCTCTCTGTCGGGTCCTTTGGATCCATAAATACTGATGAAAGGTAAATGTGGGGTGCACTTTTCTGTTACCATGACGACAGACAGAAGACGAGTGAAGAGAGCAGGGGCCTCATTTATTTAAAAAAATCTTAGATTTATACTTAAACTTAGTCGTAAAATAATTTCCAACGATGTGCTTACGCTCGATTCATAAAAGATACTGAGCATAAAAAACCTTGCTCACGCAGGTTCTAATAAGCCCATTTGTAACTTACGCACCTGGGATCTATAAATCTCAAATTAACTTAAAATTGAGGGCACCTGAATGTGCCTTACAATCAGCGATTTCCCATTATAGAATATTAGCACAAATGAGGGTTTAGTCAGGAATAGCCATGGACCAAAAGAGAAAAGTTAACTTTTTGGAAGACGAGATCACGGCGATGGTAGAGGAGATTGAAGACAGGCAACACGTATTATTCGGTGGACTAAATAGTGGGTTGACAAACAAAGCCGAACAGGTAGCTTGGGAGTGTGTCGCCGCTGCAGTGAACGAGGTGGGGCAGCAAGACAGAACTGTGGCTGGTGTGAAAAACCTGGCACGCCAGGGGTCTCCCAAATGGACCAGCGCATCGGAGCAATCATTGGGGAAAGCGCATACACTGGCACATGCTCCGACCGCGACAGTGAATGTTTAAAAAAAGGTGTGTCTCTTCTATTTAGCTTTTTTTGCTCTATTTTTATGTTTCATATGGTTTAATCCAACTTTTACATTGTTTAGCAGTAACATGGGAAACGGTGAAATCGGTGCGCGAAACCCCCACCACTGCATCACTGGATCACGGTAAGTAATTGAGAGAATGTGAAACATGGTTGTCAGTAACTTCATATACAAGACATGCATTGATTTATTTTATTATTTTATTCACATAAAAACGGGGGAAGCTGCGTTGCACCCCATGCGCCCTCCACCCAGGGATAAAGTGTGTGAGGCTCCCAAAGCAGCAGGTGCCAGGAGTGAGGGGGAAGGTTTGGCCACAGGTGTCGAGGGCCATCCACGTCTGCGTCCGTGCACCAGGATGAAGTCCGTGACGCCCCAGTTCCCAAGCGTCGCAGACCCGCAGGTGCCAGGGGTGAGGGTGAATGTTTGGCCACAGGTGTCGAGGGTTCATCCACGTCTGTGTCCACGTCTACAGTTCGCGCGTTGACCGCCTCAGTGCTGCAAACCCAGAATGAGCTGAACACATTGGTTGGGTAGATTGTGACTGAACTCGGAAGAATACGCAGGGTTTTGATTCATTTACATGATGCAATTGTTGAACGTTTTCCACAACGTGAATAAAAAGCCTATGCTTTGTATATTGTCTGGCATTCGTTTTCTTACCACCAATCTGTATGAGCTGCCGCCTCCTTCTCACTGCATCAGTCGGGGCAGGTGCTCCATTGGGTGGTGGGTTAAGAGGCTCTTGGGGGTCCATTCTAATCTCCGCATCCATTTCAATACCATGCCTCAGGGCTATGTTGTGGAGTACACCACATGCCAGTATTATGCGTGTCACCTTTGATTGGGGAGGGAAACCATTCCTTCTTAAAACAGGCCAATATTTTATATTTAGATATGAAATTGCACACCCCGATGTTCTTGTCAAACAAACTTGCACTACTAATGGGCACTACAGTTACTGAGATGTCCCCTTGAAATCTGTTTGCATTTTGTTGCAATGCTAGTAGAAACGATAGGAAACAACTGATTCCAATCGTTTACACTATCATTGCTACAAAATGAACAAGCTTCAAGTTGACATCTCAGTAACCGTAGGGCCAAATTAAAAACTGTTTTCAGCTATTTGGCCGGAACCTTTGGGTGTGCAATTTCAATAAAATGCTAAATACATAATCTTGGTATATGTTGTTTTAAGTTGACACATTTTAAAACTAAATTTAAATGTTCTATTTTTATTAAATGAAGTTATCTTCTCTGGCTTGTAGAGGAGTTTTCCACCGGATGCATCAAGGCAACACCACCTGCCCTTCAGCAGTCCGATGGTGCGCTCCACCACCGACCGTGTTCTGCCGTGCGCCAAATTGTAGCGCATCTCCTCTGCTGTTCGGGGATCGGCAAAGGGAGTGAAAAGCCACGCTTTCAGTGGATAGCCACCTAATAGGGTAAAACTATTGTGTTACATTATTTTGCACGGTTAATAGGCTATTATACCCTGAAAAAAAAGAACTCACCGAGAAGCCACCCGCCTCCACTCTCACCAGCTTCTTGACGCAGGCCTACTCTGCTGTGCTGCAGAATGAATGAGTCGTGCATAGACCCTGGCCACTTGGAGCATACATTGAGTAGTTGCATACGGGCATCGCAGATGATCTGAACATTCAATGAATGGAAATTCTTCCTGTTAACATATACATGTTCATCTACCGACGATGTGCGTAAGGCAAAATGCGTGCAGTCAACTGCACCTATGAAAATTAAATGAGCGGACAAACTCGGCTTTGACATGCGCCTGTTCATCGGCTGTAAATGGGAAACGAATGTATCTCGTTGGACAATACGTGTAGAATCGCCTCGATGACTTGTGGCAGGATGCGGCTGAATGATGGCTGTGATATACCCGACCTGTCACTCATTTCCCTCTGGAATGTCCCAGTAGCGAGGAATCCCAGAGCGGACAGTACTTGGACAGATATGGGTATGGCATGATTACAGCGTGTCTTCCTTTCCAGATTAGGGGCTAAATCCGCTCACAAATCTAACAGAACATTTCTTGGGAGACGATAGCGATTTATAAGCCATGGAACATAATTCGCAAAAAAAGTCATTCCGGTCTCTGAAAACTCTCTCCCTTCTAAAAACACGGTTTACAATATCTTCAAAGAACGCCAGAACAGCCATGGTTACTTTTTTCTAATTTGACACACTATTTAGAGAACATCGCATCCTGTTTTAATACAAAACACCTTGAGTCTGGCAATTAATTCCTTTACACCTTTAATTGATCATTCCTAACAAATTGTTCATGAAGCTAATGCAAAGTTCACCACAGGCTTGGACGCATACAGTATGCGTCCCGAACTGCAATACCCCTACATAACCAGCAGGAAAATCACTTACATGTACGTCAAGTCAAGACTTTGCGTAGAGATAAGATCCTTTCCACGTCAAAGTAAGGTTTTATAAATAACTACTTATACGTGATTTTCTGCGTAAGTCATACTTAAGATCAAAATTGATGGTAAGTCCATTTTATAAATGAAGCCCCAGGTCCATGAGAAGAATGCCGCTTTCGTGTGTGTGTCTCAAAGACAATCCAAAGCCACATTGATCACCTCAGGACACATATTATTGATGTCTGTCTCAGCATACAGCTTTGGGATTGTAACACCCTTTCATTATATACAGCATGTACAGTATAAGGACCGTATGAGCCAGGGACTTCGGTCTGTCCTGCTTTCTTTTCAAACATTGTCGAGCAGAGGAGGCTAGTGGGAATAGCTATAGGAGGACGAGCTCATTGGAATGGAACAGTATCGAACACATCAAACATATGGAAACCATTCCATTTATTCCATCCATATAATGAGCCCGTCCTCCTATAGCTCCCCCCCACCAGCTCCCACTGGTGTCGAGATGTGTGAGAGTTCACCACTCAGCTGTCCCCGCTGTTACATACATGTAGGCGAGAGAGAGAGGATGAAAAGGGAGGCCTGAGAGGAGTGATAGCAGTTGTTAAAGTTTGCCTTGGTGCAAATGCTTAGTGGATCTGGCGCCTGTTGCCTAAGAGTAAGGTCAGGGCCCTACATTTTGTCTGTGTGTGTGTGTGCGTGTATGAGCTTTCATACAGTGTTTTGTGTATGCACACTTTCATTCAGTTTGTTTGTGTGTGTGTTCATGTGTGTGTCTCAGCGGGGGTTGTGTTTAATATGCCTGTGTATCCAGGCCTGTCAGAGGTCTCTGGTGACATGTTAGAACATGCTACCAGCAATGTCGGTCAATATTAATCAACAATCTCTGCCCTTCAAGCCTCTATGGGGGGTTGGGGTCTAATCAGTGCATTTTAATGTGAATTCAATGACCACACACACACACACACACCTGCTGGCTTGCCTCTGAAGCTAAGCAGGGTCGGTCCCTGGATGGGAGACCAGGTGCTGCTGGAAGTGGTGTTGGAGTTCCAGTTGTAGGCACTCTTCAGTGATTGGGGACATTGCCCTATGTAAGCTGCTGTCGTTCAGATGGAATGTTATAGTTTTTTGCGATTGCTTACACACTTGTTGCGGAATTTGGCTCATTGTGTCAAAACTCTACATACAAGCCAAATGAGACACAACACTTCTATGTCTAAATGAACCTAACAATCCTCAAAACCTAACAATCCTTTTTCAAAATGGTATTTTTGCAACAAAATGATACACACATGCACCATTTGAATTACTCTTTCAAAGCAGCAGCAACACACTGATGTACTTCATACAAAACACTGCTGTCTTTAAAAAAAAAAGTGTACTTTGCATACCTTTTTAATTTTCTCATACAGGCTTCTGTGAAAGATTGCTCCAATACAGTACATCTACTCACATTTCAATGAACACAAAAATAGAAAGGCTTCAGAAACTAATATATACAGCTTATTTTTTTGCCATTGCAGGTTTTTACAACAACAAAAAAACACAAAGAAAAGTATAATTACAGTACAGTAATCAATTCAATGTGTTACTGTAAACTCATGGAAACAAAAATAATTACAGTAAAATTACAGTGCAATGGTAAACAAAAAATAGTATCGTAAGGGATGGGGCGGATGGTTTATGGACCCCGTCTTCTGTTAGGGTCCGGCCACATCACCTCATCCACATCACAAGCAATGTCATCCCTGGCTAGGCAATGGGGGAAATATCACCCTGGACTGACCCCACCTCAATGTCTCCGCATGCCTCTTCCATTGCTTGCAGAAGAGGCATGCGGGCATGTGGTTGGCGCGGTCATACACTTTCCAACACCAAGCCGAAAATAATTCCTCAATCGGATTGAGAAATGGGGAGTAAGGGAGCAAGTATACAACTGTGACGTTATTGTGGTTGGTGAACCAGCCCCTGACCAGAGCAGCCCAGTGGAAACTAACATTATCCCAGATGACAACAAACCCGGGCTGCTCTGGTCCGTCCTGTACAACTGCATTATGTAGTGCATGCAGAAATATGATTATGTGTACAGTATTGTAGGGACCTATGGTGGCGTGGTGATGGAGAACTCCTTGCAGACTAATGACGGCACCCAAAGTGATATTTCAGACACATTCAGTCAAAACTACAAGCTACAGGCAAGGCAGGTGCCCCCACAGACAGGTGCCCCCCCCCCCCACCCACCCCCACCCCCAGAATGGGGGCACATACTGCTTTGTCTGAATGTATCAACGCAGTACCAATAGGACCCAATCTACTGCCATTACTGTATTACAGTATAGTACAGTGACACTTACTTGCACATAGTCATAGCGAAGGTCTTTGACTCCAACGTTGTTCCTCTCAAATGGAACTCTGGACAGCTGCTTCATCGTAAGTTGGTGTTGATGCAAGATGTGGCAGAATGTCGACATACCGACACGGTTGATGTTATGGAACGTGGCGTGATCTGCGATGATTTGCTCTCGTAGTTGATGTCGGCGGATGGTGTTGTTTGCCAACACTAGATTGACAATGGCCAGTTCCTGTTCATGGGTGAACAAACGTTGCCTTCCACCCTCAGGAGGTCGTCTGGCAGTTCTGTAGAAAATGCAAGAATATGATGTCATTGGTTAGGTTATTTTTTACATACTGTACTGTCAT
The DNA here is from genome assembly GCF_016432855.1 of Salvelinus namaycush. Classification (NCBI taxonomy): domain Eukaryota; kingdom Metazoa; phylum Chordata; class Actinopteri; order Salmoniformes; family Salmonidae; genus Salvelinus; species Salvelinus namaycush. The sequence goes on from NC_052307.1 coordinate 51,869,438, forward strand.
ACTGTACACAGTAACATCAAAACTGTATTACATGTACTTCACAACACTATACCTATTTTTTTTGTTCAATGAGGAGCATAGACCTAATACTGTAGGACTACATTGTATTGTACTGTGATGCAGAATGATGGGCAACAATTAAATAGGTACAGTCTAGTGTATAAAGTTGAAGACACACCTGTTCTCCAGTCTAAATGTTCGTATTATGGATGCTACCGTGTAGCGACTCAGGTTGGGCTGGACTCTCTGCCCAGCCTCCCTCATCGTCAGGCCATGATTTATGACATGGTCCACCAAAGTGGCCCTAATGTCATCAGAAATATGTGTCCGTCTATTGCCTGGTCCCCTTCTTTGTTCTTGTCCTCGTCCTCCTCTTCTCGTCCTCCCTTTCTCTTCCTCTACCTCTTCCTCTGGCTCTCACTGCCTCCATGTTTGCAAAGTTCTCACAAAAGAGGTGAGCTTACCTGAGGTCTATTTGTAATGCTAAGGCAGGTAGCCTCGTGGTTGGAGCATTGGACTGGTAACTGAAAGGTTGCAAGATCAAATCCCCGAGCTGACAAGGTAAAAATTTGCCGTTCTGTCCCTGAACAAGGCAGTTAACCCACTGTTCCTAAGCCGTCATTGAAAATAAGAATTTGTTCTTAACTGACTTGCCTAGTTAAATAAAGGTTACAAAAAAACGAATTGGTGTTCAGTGTAACTGTTTTCGTGTGGATGTTGCCAATTTCAGGTGTATTTTGAATAGAAGTATTTCCCCAATGATTGCAAGAGATTTCATTCTTGAACGAAGTGTCTAATGTAAGAAACAGTGTGTAGTGTTTTGCAAGTGTGTTGCAGAATTGCAAACAAATTGCAAAGCAGAAAATGTGTTTGAACTTTTGGTGCCTTTATTTTAAGGCGTGATTACAAAAGTTAAGGTTTTGATGCTTTTGTCTAAGCATTCACTTTCAGGGTGTAAGCAATCGGAAGAAACTGTAAGTGGTGTCTTGACTCTCTTTGGTCACTAAAGATCCCAAGGCACTTATCGTAAGAGCTGGGGTGTCCTGGCTAAAATTCCCCTCATGCCCTCATGCCATCATGGCCACCTAATCATCCCCTCCTCTCCATAGTAACTATTTCCCATGTTGTTGCTGTAAATGAGAATGTGTTCTCAGTCAACTTACCTGGTAAAATAAGGGTAAAAAGTTTCAGCACAAACGTTGTACTATTATTGCACGTCTAGTTCGATCGATTTGCCTTCCCCAATGTTTGAAATGCCTGCATGTTTCTATCGAACTAATTAAACCCTCGAAAGCTTTAAAAAATCCTTATCCAGGACTGCTACACAATCCCCCATAACATTTTCTTGTGTTTAGTATGCCAAGATGGGCTCTGCAATAATCACACTCACATTGTGGAGTCACAACATTAATTAAAAATGACCTTTTTAGAGGTGGCAATTAGCCAGCCTAGGCTTCACTCCTTCCAAAACAAAAGTGTAGAATTAACAACAGTTCATAGAAATCAATAGCCGTGTCTATTATCAGGCTGGGGTCTGGGGAAATCGGTTCAGATGCAGGGAGATTTAATCAGTCAGGATCACAATAGCGTTATACGATGGTACAGAATGCTGAGGAAGAGACATATGGCGTGCACAGCTTAATCCGGTGAACAATAGCCTCTCACGCTTATGGACAGTAATTATTTACCGCAAAAGAAGATTTCAGCTAAAGCTCTTAGACTCCTGAAGTGTTGAAAGTTTTCTCCAAGCAGATCATGGATAGTCGTTCTTTACTTTGTAACTCTACAGTAGCTCAACATTTGACTGAACCATCTTTCAAACCTTGACTCTTGCCCCACCTGCTCCCAAACACTTTCATTATCAAACCCTTCTCTAAAAGTCGATGCTAGCCTTGACTTCTGCACATCAGTCTTACATCTTCCCCACTGGGCAAAAACTGGTTGAATCAATCGTTTTTTCCCATGTCATTTCAACAACAAATCTGCGTGATGACAATTAATCAACGTGGAAAACGGTGAAAAAATATTTTACCTAGATCCAATGTCAAGATTACGTTTTTGGTTGATTTAATGTTGAATTCATGTCCGTTGACAACTCAACCAAATGTAAATCAAAATAGACGTTGAACTGACTGACGACCGTGCCCAGTGATCTCTCTTTTCTTCGGGGATTATCTGTGATCTGTCATCTTCTAGCTAACAGAATATCCACCGTTTGACTTCACTATGAGCAGTCAGTTTGTAATTTGCTCAAATAAAAGTATCTTATTAGCTGCTCTTATTAGCAAACCATCTTTGGTAATTTGTGTGAAGGTCTGTTTGACTCTGGTAATGAGATTTGACGCACTGCGCCGTAGTTTTCACCGAAAGATCAGTTGACCGCTTCTGCCCTCCTAGGTCTCGGTCTCTGTCACCTTTCCATATTCAAGCCTCCGAAATGAATTTGGTCATTCAGTCATAGAGGAAGACATTTGAAAATCTAAAAGGATGAGAGGGCCGAGTGTACCGTATGTGGAAAATTAATGATTTGCATTCATATTTTTTACTAGACTTATTGGAATGCTCTTTCCTCTGGTAAGTGTGACTAAGGTTGTTGGCTGGTATTTTTATATTGGTATTTCAGAAATTGTGTGTAATCAGACTTGCTTTCTTCCTCGTGTAACAGTATAACTTTAGTCCGTCCCCTCGCCCCGACCCGGGCGCGAACCAGGGACCCTCTGCACACATCAACAACAGTCACCCACGAAGCATCGTTACCCATCGCTCCACAAAAGCCACGGCCCTTGCAGAGCAAGGGGAACCACTACTTCAAGGTCTCAGAGCAAGTGACGTCACCGATTGAAAGGCTATTAGAGCGCACCACCGCTAACTAGCTAGCCATTTCACATCCGTTACACTCGCCTAACGTTGACAATTACAAAAAGTGAGAGGAACTTTTAATCTGGTAGTATATGATGAAGCTTTGATGGTATGTTGCCTCTATCTGAGAAAGGGTGAGTGTGTGTAGGATGCTGTAAATCTGTCTTCCCAAGAAGGGCCGGGGGGTATATACTACATATACTACATATACTACAAAGCAGGATGAGTTAATGAGTTGGCCAGCTAACTTTGATAAACAACCATAAATAACTACAGATGTTGTGGTTCATTATGGAAGCTAAATATAGATATGTTTTTTTTGGTTGTTAAGTCAAGTACACCATGCCCATTTCAATCTTCTCTTTCTAAACAATGTGACTGTTATTTCATAATATTTGGCCAAGTTAGCTGGCTAACTCATTGAGGCTGCTTTGTAGTATACCCCTCTGGAGGGCATATAGGGTAGGATGGCAACTGACAGACATCTGTCTCCTCTGAGCCAGAGGTTAAGTTGAGCATGGCAGTCTGTCGCCCCTTTCATTAAAACCCCATTATAGTGCAGCTAATGGAGAGTTAACGAGGACAAGATCGGCGGTTCGTCCTTCAAGTCTGACTCAGGGGAGACTAATCGCTGCCTGATTCTCTGTCTGGGAGGACGGGACTGGAAACGTAAACCGTACGAATCAACTGACGATTGGGAGTCCGGACCACATGCAGGAGCCCTGGAGGGTCGAGAAAGAGAGATAGAGAGTGGGAGAGAAAGACTGTTCATAGACAGATAAAGAGAAAAAGTATGGTGCTCAGTATGGTGGAGAGAGGAATGTCTTTGTAGTGTATCACTTCTTCTATTGTTTTCTTCAGTGACTGGTTGTCTTTTGCTTTGTGAATGCATTTCTGTCCCAACAGGTCCAAGTGCCCATTGACTGAAGAAAGTTCCCAACCAACAGATCACTTTAAGTACAGTGACATTCTCAGTAACGGTTACAGAAACGTTTTACATGTGGTTGTTTATCTACCTGAATGCACTGACTGAAGTCGCTCTGAATATAATAGTCTTTTGTCAGTTTGTTTTGTTTCCAACTGGCCTGTTATGAAATGTTTTATCCGACATGTACTGTACTTTACTCGCACAAAAAGGTTGGATGGAAACCTGGTTACTGATAATTATGTTGTTGTTTTGGCTCTGTACTCTAGCACTTTTGGATTTGAAAGGAAACAACGTTAAAGCTGTGAGGTTAAATTTCAAACGGTCAGCTTCAATATGAAGGTATTTTCACCCATATCGGGTGAACCATTTAGAAATTACAGAACCTTTTGTACATAGTCCCCCCATTTTAGGGGACTAAAAATATTGGGACTAATTCACTACTTTGTCCCAAAGTAGTCAAAAGTTAACTATTTGGCATCATATTCATTGCACACAATGAGTACATCAAGCTTGTGACTCTACACATTTGTTGGATGCATTTGCTGTTTGATTTGGCTGTGTTTCAGATTATTTTGTGCCCAATAGAAATGAATGGCTCATTCTAAGAAAATTATGAGCGAGAAAGATGCGCAAATATCAATGCTAACCTCACCTGTTATTGTAATGGTGTGAAGTTAGCATGTCTTGGGGTTATGATATGTGTGTTTCTGTAACTTTGCAGTGCTAGAGGTGTGACTACAGACCCTGGTTCGATCCTGGGCTGTTTCACAACCGGCCGTGATTGGGAGTCCCATAGGACGGCGCACAATTGGCCCAGCATTGACCGGGTTAGGTGAAGGTTTGGCCGGGTTAGGTGAAGGTTTGGCCGGGTTAGGGGAAGGTTTGGCCGGGGTAGGCCATCATTGTAAATAAGAATTGGCTGTTTACCTGAGTACCTGTTTGACTCACTTCCACTTAGGCGTGGTCCATCCGGAATTCTTGGCACGTTCAAACTCTATAACACCATAGTGCCCTGATGCGAGCGTTCTCGGGTGCGAGCGTAACTCGGGAAAACATCTTTGGTCGTCATGGAATAGACGCATCGTTCAAAACATTTGTAAACACCTGGTTGTAGTTCAGAGCCAACCTGGATACTAAGGAAATCCTGAGGGAAATCGACGCGTATCAACAGCTTTATGCTATGGAGAAACAACATACTCCATCGTGGAAAGATACCTCACAAAAGAACTCTAACCCGGCAAAAAAAAAGAAAGGCAGATTCATCTACAGACACAGACAATTTACTTACTGTTGAACTAGAGGCTAGTGCTTTTGCTGGAATCCATTCAACACTTGAAAAGTTGTGTGAGGAGGTAGCAGGGCTGAGGGGGAGTTTGGAGTTTAGCCAGAGTGAAATTCTCACGCTCCAAGGAGAAAACAAGGCACTCACAGCCAAGATAAAAACCCTCGATTCCAACATGTTTTCTCTACTCAGGGAAAACAGGGTGACGAGGGAGTTGCTACTAGACATACAAAGCCGTAGCATGCGTGAAAATCTTATATTTTCTGGGATTCCTGAAGACGCATCCAATAATCCAGAGGGGGTGATCAGAGAGTTCATGCAATCCGCTTGGAACTTCCCATAGAGACTGTAAACAAGGTGGCTTTCCACCGAGTACACAGACTTGGAGCTCGGAGCGACAAGACCAAGGGTCCCAGACCTATCATCATAAAATTTGAACACTACCAACAGAAGGAGCTGATCAAAAGCAGAGGAAGGGATCTAAAAGGGTCCAAATCCGGTCTCAATGACCAATTTCCACGGGAGATAAACGAACGTCGCAAGAGACTGTATCCTGTACAGAGACAACAGAGGGAGAGGGGTAAGTGTCATCACTTTCTCATTGTGGACAAACTCTTTATAGATGGACAGCTCTTCTGAGACAGCTCCATAACACCATGGCTGTATTAAATTCTACGGTGATGTCAGGTTATGAAAACATAAAAGAATGGGAACTGTACAAATATGTGAACACTATGAAGTTGATATGAACACACACGCACTCAATTACATGGTCACTTGCACGTACGGACTTATACATACACACTTGATCTCTGTCTCTTTCTCTCCTCTTCTCTTCTCTCCCCTCTTTCTCCATCGTCAAGAACTTTTCTATCATTTAATATGTTTTTTGTTTGTCTATCTTTTCCATGTCTTTGTCTACATGTGTATCTATGTTTACAACAAGCAAGGGGAAGATATCAGAACAGGGACGTTGTGGAATAATAACAAATGGTACTGTAAACATTTGTACTGTAGTGAAGCCGTCTCTATAGTAATTAATGCAAGGTCTCTTTCGTGATCATGTGAAACGTCAATTACTATGGAAATGCTGGGATGTGTTTTTCTATGAAAATTACATTAACGGTAATTATGATGCAACTATGATGGTGATGCGATATGGATTACAATTATCATCCTGAATACAAAGGCTATACACACTTCATGTTATACACATAGACACTCATCTATGGAAATTGGCTGGGTTATTATTTATTTGGACATCAGAATTATAGTCTTACTCTATTCCAGACATCATACACACTCACTAAATCACGTCCAATATCATACATATCAACCTACTCAGATTTACTACACACATAATATCTTCACCCAATTTTCTAACTTATGTGGCTTTGGCTCACAGGCAAACAGGCAGGGGAATAAAACAAATATTGCAAATTTTGACCGTCTTAATACCTCTTATGAGAGTAACTTTACATGCACTAATTATGGTCAATTTATACTGAGAATATTATCTAGTTACGGCAAGGGGTGAAATAAGTATATCCAGTTCTAATTGTAACTGTTTAGCAGATTATAAAAAAAGAAGATCAGTCTTTACGTGGCTAAAAGAAAAGGAATATAACATATAGTGTTTACAGGAAACTCACTCTACATCGTTAGATTAAGTTGCATGGAAAAAGGAATGGGGTGGTGAAATAATTTTTGGTCATGGACATAGGAACTCAAAAGGTGTGATATTATTAATTAACAAAAATGTTGATCTGAATGTGCAAATAGTCAAGAATGGTTCGCAAGGAAGGTGGATCTTTTTGAATATGAAAGTCGACGAAAAAGAGATTTGGCTCATTAACTTATATGGTCCAAATCAGGATGATCCATACTTCGTCGAAAATATTTATACCAATGTATTGAATTTCCAGGCAACAAATGATCAAATCATTATGGTGGGAGATTATAAAACAGTGTTAAGTACCTCAATGGACAGTAAAGGAAAACACTCTATCATCACCGTGCCCTTGAGGAAATCACAAATATTATGGACACATTAGAAATAATAGATATTTGGAGACTAAAAAACCCAGACCTAATGTCTAATTGATCATTAGAAAACCCTAAAGAAGCAATAAAATTGTTTTTATTGCTTCTTTAATCAGAACAACAGTTTTCAGCTGTGCTAAAATAATTGCAAAAGGGTTTTCTAATGATGAACTAGCCTTTTAAAATGATAAACTTCGATTAGCTAACACAACGTGTCATTGGAACACAGAAGTGATGGTTGCTGATAATGGGACTCTGTACGCCTCTGTAGATTTTCCATAGAAAATCATCCTTTTCCAGCTACAATAGTCATTTACAACATTAACAATGTCTACATTGTATTTCTTTTCAATTTGATGTTATTGTAATGGACAAAAAATATGCTTTTCTATCAAAAACAAGGACATTTCTAAGTGAGCCCAAACTTTTGAACGGTAATGTACACCGAGGAGACTTAATCAAGCTAGTCGTCTTGACTACTTTCTTGTCTCTTTCTCTATTGCATCAAAGGTTAAAAAAGTTTTAAAAGGAGACAGAATGCGATCAGATCATCATCTAATTGGCCTTCACATAACTCTTACAGAATATCCACATGGACAGGGATATTGGAAATTTTATCCAAGTTTACTGGAGGACAATTTATTTTTAACTAAGACAAAATAATTTATAACAGAATTTTTCCAGTAGAATATATACAGTTGAATTTGGAAACTTACATACACTTATGTTGCAGTCATTAAAACTCATTTTTCAACCACTCCACAAATGTCTTGTTAACAAACCATAGTTTTGGCAAGTCGTTTAGGACATCTACTTTGTTAACGTGACAAGTAATTTTTACAACAATTGTTTCCAGACAGATTATTTCACTTATAGTTCACTGTATCACAATTCCAGTGGGTTAGCAGTGTACATACACTAAGTTGACTGTGCAATTAAACAGCTTGGAAAAAGCTTCTGAGTCAATTGGAGGTGTACCTGTGGATGTATTTCAAGGCCTACCTTCAAACTCAGTACCTCTTTGCTGGGAAAATCAAAAGATATCAGCCAAGACCTCAGAAAAAAATTGTAGACCTCCACAAGTCTGGTTCATCCTTGGGAGCAATTTCCAAACGGCTGAAGGTACAACGTTCATCTGTACAAACAATAGTCGCAAGTATAAACACCATGGGACCATGCAGCCGTCATACTGCTCAGGAAGGAGACGCGTTCTGTCTCCTCGAGATGAACGTACTTTGGTGCGAAAAGTGCAAATCAATCCCAGAACAACAGCAAAGGACCTTGTGAAGATGCTGGAGGAAACAGGTACAAAAGTATCTATATCCACAGTAAAACAAGTCCTTTATCGACATAACCTGAAAGGCCGCTCAGCAAGAAAGAAGCCACTGCTCCAAAACCACCATAAAAAAAGCCAGACTACGGTTTCCAACTGCACATGGGGAAAAATATCGTATTTTTTGGTGAAATGTCCTCTGGTCTGATGAAACAAAAACAGAACTGTTTGGCCATAATGACCATCGTTATGTTTGGAAGAAAAAGGGGGATGCTTGCAAGCCAAAGAACATCATCCCAACCTTGAAGCACGGGGGTAGCAACATCATGTTGTGGGGGTCCTTGCTGCAGGAGGGACTGGTGCACTTCACAATATAGATGGCATCATGAGATCGGAAAATGATGTGCATATATTGAAGCAAAATCTCAAGACATCAGTCAGGAAGTTAAAGCTTGGTCGCAAATGGGTCTTCCAAATGGACAAAACATACTTCCAAAGTTGTGGCAAAATGGCTTAAGGACAACAAAGTCCAGGTATTTGAGTGGCCATCACAAAGCCCTGACCTCAGTCCTACAGAAAATTTGTGGGCAGAACTGAAAAAGCGTGTGCGAGCAAGGAGGCCTACAAAACTGACTTTGTTACACCAGCTCTGTCAGGAGAAATGGGCCAAAATTCACCCAACGTATTGTGGGAAGCTTGTGGAATGCTACCTGAAAGGTTTGACCCAAGTTAACTTCTCTGGGATATGTGGGACGCTAACGTCCCACTTGGCCAAAAGCCAGTAAAAATGCAGAGCGCCAAATTCAAATAAATTACTATAAAAATCAAACCTTCATGAAATCACAAATGAAAGATACCAAATTAAAGCTACACTTGTTGTGAATCCAGCCAACATGTCAGAATTCAAATAGGCTCTACGACGAAAGCACACCAAACGATTATGTTAGGTCAGAGCCAAGTCACAGAAAAACACAGCCATTTTTCCAGCCAAAGAGAGGAGTAACAAAAAGCAGAAATAGAGATAAAATTAATCATTAACCTTTGATGATCTTCATCAGATGACACTCATAGGACTTCATGTTACACAATACATGTATGTTTTATTCGGTAAAGTTCATATTTATATCCAAAAATCTGAGTTTAGGCAGGACGCTACTGTCTCACTTGGTCAAAAGCCAGAGAAAATGCAGAGCGCCAAATTCAAATAAATTACTATAAAGATCAAACTTTCATTAAATCACACATGAAGGATATCAAATGAAAGCTACACTTGTTGTGAATCCAGCCAACATGTCAGAATTCAAACAGGCTTTTCGGCAAAAGCAAACGATGCTATTATCTGAGGATAGCAACAGAGTAAACAGAGAGAGAAGCATATTTCAACCCTGCAGGTGCGACACAAACGCAGAAATAAAAATAGAATTCATGCCTTACCTTTGACGAGCTTCTGTTGTTGGCACCTCAATATGTCCCATAAACATCACAAATGGTCCTTTTGTTCAATTAATTCCATCGATATATATCCAAAATGTCAATTTATTTGGCGCGTTTGATCCAGAAAAACACCGGTTCCAACTTGTGCAACGTGACTACAAAATATCTCAAAAGTTACCTGTAAACTTTGCCTAAACATTTCAAACTACTTTTGTAATACAACTTTAGGTATTTTTTAACGTAAATAATCAATAAAATTGTTGAATTTGGGTATGCTTTTCATTCAAACGTGAAAATGCTGCCCCCTATCCTAGAGAAGTTAAGCAATTTAAAAGCAATACTACCAAATTCTAGTTGAGTGTAAGTAAACTTCTGACCCACTGGGTATGTGATGAAAGATATAAAAGCTGAAATAAATAATTCTCTCTACTATTATTCTGACATTTCACATTCTTAATATAAAGTGGTGATCCCAACTGACCTAAGACAGGGAATTTTTACTAGGATTAAATGTCAGGAATTGTGAAAAACTGAGTTTATATGTATGTGGCTAAGGTGTCTGTAAACCTCCGACTTCAACTGTATGTATTTACTGCCTTTGCTATGAAGCCCCTAAGTAAGATCTGGTGCAACCAATTACCTTCAGAAGTCACATAATTAGTTAAATAAAGTCAATCTCTGTGCAATCTAAGTGTCACATGATCTCAGTATATATACGCACCTGTTCTGAAAGGTCCCAGAGTCTGCAACACCGCTAAGCAAGGGGTACCACCAAGCAAGCGGCACCACAAAGACAAAGGATCTCGCCAAACAGGTCAGGGAATAAAGTTGTGGGGAAGTACAGATCAGGGTTGGGTTATAAAAAAATATCATAAACTTTGAACATCCCATGGAGCACCATTCAATCTGTTATTAAAAATTGAAAGAATATGGCACCACAACAAACCTGCCCAGAGAGGGCCGCCCACCTAAACTCAAGGACCAGGCAAGGAGGGCATTAATCAGAGAGGCAAAAAAGAGACGAAAGATAACCCTGAATGAGCTACAAAGCTCCACAGCGGAGATCGGAGTATCTATCCATAGGACCACTTTAAGCCGTACACTCCACAGAGCTGGGCTTTATGGAAGAGTGACCAGAAAAAAAGCCATTGCTTAAAGAAAAAAATATGCAAACACATTTGGTTTTCGCCAAAAGGCAAGTTGGAGATTCCCCAAACATATGGAAGAAGGTACTCTGGTCAGATGAGACAAAAATTGAGCTTTTTGGCCATCAAGGAAAACGCTATGTCTGGCGCAAATTAACACCTCTCATCACCCCGAGATGCCATCCCCACAGTGAAGCATGGTGGTGGCAGCATCATGCTGTGGGAAGGTTTTTCATCGGCAGGGACTGGGAAACTGGTCAGAATTTAAGGAATGATGGATGGTTCAAAATACAGGGAAATTATTGAGGGAAACCTGTTTCAGTCTTCCAGAGATTTGAGACTGGGACGGAGGTTCACCTTCCAGCAGGACAATGACCCTAAGCATACTGCTTCAGCAACACTCAAGTGGTTTAAGGGGAAACATTTAAATGTCTTGAAATGGCCTAGTCAAAGCCCAGACCTCAATCCAATTGAGAATCTGTGGTATGACTTAAATATTGCAGTACACCAGCGGAACCCATCCAACTTGAAGGAGCTGGAGCAGTTTTGCCTTGAGGAATGGGCAAAAATCCCAGTGGCTAGATGTGCCAAGCTTATAGAGACATACCCCAAGAGACTTGCGGCTGTAATTGCTGCAAAAGGTGGCTCTACAAAGTATTGACTTTGGGGGGGTGAGTAGTTATGTTCGCTCAAGTTTTCAGTTATTTCTTGTTTGTTTCACAATAAAAAAAAATCCTTACATTCCTTACTGCTTCAAATGCCCTGCCCACTTCACTTCATTCCTCCCCCTATGCAGCGGTGGCCAACCCAAGCCAGAAGCCATGGATAGAAAAGAGCAGATGCTCTGAGATGCCCCCCACGAAGACTAATCTACTACTACAACTTTATTCATGATAGCTGTCAGTTCTGAAGCTACTAAAAAAAGCTCACAGAAGTGCAAGAGGCAGATGGGAGCATTAATGTTCCCTACTGAAATCTCTGTTATGCCATTGTTATTTGGAAATAAACACTTTGAACGTGATGTGGTGCTTTTTTCATCAAGTTGGACGAATGAAGTAAAATAGCCTGAACTGATATAATATAGGTATTCGTTCCAGTTGTGTTGAAACATGGTTACAATCTGACAATCATTTTTAATGATTATTTCTCAATTCAAAAGTGTTTGAATAACACAAATAAATGAAGAAAATCTGTCATAATAAGTTCGCATAAAATTGATTCAATTTGGTGTTACCACTGTCCAACAGTAGATCCAAATACTCTGACATACCCAGACATACTACAGATTGTACTATTCAGAGCAAAAGCTCAGTTCACAGATATCTCACTGCCTCATAGGTTAATTTGAGCTAAGCAGGAAAAATCTCTCCCTCTGTGCGATCTCGTAAACATTTCTGGCCTGTTAATGGATTACTATGCCCTACAGGTGGAAGACCTTTAATTACTGGATAACGAGCTGATTCCTGTTAATTAAAAGACAGGATTAGCCAGTATGTGGGAGGGATGGAGGGAGGGAGAGAAGAAGGGATAGAAGGAGGGGGGAGCCACAGGAAGACCAGCTCAAGGTGACCTCTGACAAAAACATGCAAACGGCAAACACCGCAGCCACACAGAGACGGATGAAAACAGATCAAAACGCATAGTGTATTTGTCACTGTCCATTTCAAAATGTCTTTGTGGCCCTGGCCCAACAAGACACATACAGTACATTACATTACAACAGGTAGAAACTTGTTCTGCAGATATGACGCATGACTGGAGGTGCTTGCTCCTTGTCTTATTTCAGTGTTTACAGATCTTCTCCTTTCAGTTGTGAGTTACAGATTTAAAAGGAATCTACTCGGTGACCGAAAATGGTTAGCTTGGAACTCTCGCTATAGAGCTTGAACACCGTTAAGTGCATTGGCTCTCAGAACATGAGCTTTGTGCAGTAAGCTTCCTTGGCTACTCTGAGAAATCTGGCTGCAGAGCCATGACGTTTAAACCAAGGACTCCACTCTAGTTCCTGCACCTTTCCCCATTCCTCCATTATACTATACCATGATGTTGCTGTTGCTCTCTCTCTCTCTCTCTCTCTCTCTCTCTCTCTCTCTCTCTCTCTCTCTCTCTCTCTCTCTCTCTCTCTCTCTCTCTCTCTCTCTCTCTCTCTCTCTCTCTCTCTCTCTCTCTCTCTCTCTCTCTCTCTCTCTCACTCACTCACTCACTCACACGCATATCCTCTCCTCATCCCCTGTTTCATCCTCTCTCACACCCTCTCTTTTTCCATCTCTCTCTTTTCACAGTGGGGTAAATCACATTAGGCTCTAATAGGCAGCTTAGACGAGCACCCAAAGCACCACAGGCCATTACCTACTCCATTTTAAGAAGATCTATTCAGTAATAACCGCTGGTTACTGGAAATTAAGGCACCTGCCTTCCGGCGAGGGTCTGTAATGTCCGTGGAGATTGGGAGATTATCAAGTCCTACCGACGCGGCTTCACTGAGGAAGCAGGAAAGTTGAAGAGGGGGAGAGGAAAGAGGTGGCGGAGGGATGAGAATGTGTGTGAGAGTGTGGAAGGAGATAGAAAAAGAATGCACACACACAAATGAAACTGCCATAGTAAAATATATCTATTCAATACTTGGTGTCAGATAAGAATTGATACATTGCATTCCCTCCTAGACAGGTGGGTTTCCTCTACAAACCCAAATAAACTACAAACCCAAATAAACTACAAACCCAAATAAACTACAAACCCAAATAAACTACAAACCCAAAGCAGGCGGGTACACCTCACCGATTTTACATTCCACACATTGCCCTCAGCAAGACAATAACAAGTTGTTAGCGCTTAGGCTATAACCTCCCACCGGGCACAAACGTCAGTTCAACGTCTAGTTTTATATTTGGTTGAGTTGTCAACTAATGCGAATTCAATTTGATCAACAAAAAATGTCATCGTGTCATTGGATTTAGGTTAAAAGTTGGGTGCGGAAAACAAATGAACAATTTCCATATGGTGATGACTTTTTGCAAATTCAATCAGTTTTCCACGTTGATTCAACGTAATCTCATTGGATTATTTTGTTGAAATGGTGTGGAAACAACGTGGATTCAACCAGTTTTTGCCCAGTGGGATAAATACCTAGGCTAGGTTGCTGTAGATGTCCTTGAGCAATCACAAAAACAATGAGACCAGCTAAAGCCCTGGGAATCCTCCCGCTAGATGTAGTGAGAAATTGTGTTGATTATACAAACATCTCTACCTAGCTCCACCTACATTTCTCAGTCCACAGTCCAGGGCCTCTATCAGTTCATTCTCACACTCATCAGTTCCTGCCTGACCTTTGACCTTTGCCCCGAGGACTGATTGCTTACCAGCACAAATAATCTTTCTTCATCCCTTCATCCCTCTCTGTAAACCTTTTCATTGTCTTCTCCTTTTTCATTCTCTCCATCTCCTCCCCATAGCCTGGCAAAGGAGAGGTGTCCCAGACAAAAGGAAAGAGAGGGAGAGAAAGGGAGAGCGTTTCTGCTGTCACAATTCCAGGGATTTGTGTAGATCCTAATTGAGACAGGTTATACACAGTTAATATGGAGATGTAGTAAAAAAAGGTTATTCGAGAGAATAGTGGATGTGCCTGCTATAGAAAACAGCAACAACCAGACAGCTGAAACCTAGACAATCTTCCTAAGGCTTACGACTATCAGGTCCCTGTGGGGGAATTTCCGGTAAATCACATTCAACACATGAAAACTCTCTCCCATTCCATTTCTGACTTTCACTCTCGATTTCTCATTCTGTCTTGTTCACTCTCTCTCTCTCTCCTCTTTCTCCCCCATCTCTCTCCCTCTCTCTCTCTCTCTCCCCTTCTCGCCCATGCATTCCACCCACACACACACAATGCTTCTGACTGCTCTAACCACACTGTGAATAGCTGAAGGTGATGCCTTCTTCTCCTACCCATGTGTGTTGGGTATTATGTGAGCATTGCCCTATTGCATTATACAACAGTGAAAGTGGTTCCTCCACTCCCCACTGTGGTCTTTCTTATTTTCTCTCCTCTCAGTGCGTCTCAGACTCTGCAGACATTGTGATCCAGTATGTGCTGATTATGCCAACTGCCCACTAGACTACCGCCTCCCAGCAGCAGCCACGCTGTCTCACTGTGCCCTAGAGGTGGAGGGGAAGGGAAGCAGACACATTGTCAAGGGCCAACATACAGTAGGAGTGGGACTGAGGCTGAGTCTCAAGTGTAATCCTATTCACTATAGTTAATTACTTTTTAACCGTAGCTCCTACATAGCTCTGGTCAAAAGTAGTGCACTAATCGGGCATAGGGTAGAAAATAACGGATTTACTTGTGCAACTGTGCAATTAGAACCAGCTAGTCTATGCCTAATCAAGTGTTCAAAGAGGATTGATTTAGAGTGTCTGATCCAGTCTCCATCACAGGTTTACTGAGTGAAGCTGATCATTAGGCATTGATTGAGTATGCCTTGTCTTTAGAAAATCAGAGGTTGGTCTAAGGGTGGGACTATACCACAGGAGGCTGCTGAGGGGAGGACGGCTCATAATCAGTGGGGATCCGTCATTCATGTTTTGAGACCCACATTGTTTTGAGCCCCACCCCACCGTGTTATTTTGGCATTAAGACATTTCACATATCAGTTTGCAAACAATGTAAAAAAATATATATCATTGAGTTAATAAAGCTGCATACAGACATGGTCTCTTTTTTTGTTTTCTTAAGTAAGGCTGCTTCAAAATGCAGGTGTTTCAGCCTAGCTCAGTGCTTTCTGTGGTGGTGGGGCAAGCCAGCAGAAAATATGGAGCTTTGTGCCGTGATTGGCTCAGTGTTCTGTCACTCGTGGGGACACTTTGTCACCGCCAAGTATAAGGTTAGACATAGAAAATTCTAGCCCCTTGGGTGCTGCCATAGAGTTACATTAGAAGTGCCCATCCAAGAAGACTCAAGGTCATTGGCCACAGATAAAATGACGTCAAACCACGTTATGTACAGTAGCTTAGATTGGACTGATCATGTCAACATCATACTTTCAAAATCTTAACTAGCAGTCATCACTATGAATTAAGTCGACAATCTACTGGCAAATCCTTTTTAATCCTTGTCATATGAAGAGAAATAATGGAGAGAAATCATAAATAAAACGTACCGGTCCTCATCGGCCATTGGACAGAAACATTACGCAAGTTGGAAATCGCAAATTCAACAATGATTGATTTGGAAGGAATCAGTGGCAGTGGCTGTGTGGTCCCAAATTTGCGATTAAAGGGCTCTTTTCTCTTTAAAAATGATAAACATTCAACATTGGCCGTGCTGTCAATGAAGCATGATTTGTGCCTCGCTCAAAACAACTGTTAACTCGGAACTGCGAAAACTTGACTTCAGTGAGTTCAAGACAACTGGGAATTCCGGATAAAACGAGCTCCCACTGGGAAATTGGTTTTGAACGATCATCCAACTCCGAATTGTAAGTCGGGAACTCGGGCCTCTTTCTAGAGCTACAACCTGAAGACCAATGACGTCATCATGATTCGACCTTGTTTTTTTTCAGAGTTCCAAGTTGTCTTGAAAGCACCATAATTCCAGAGAATGCCAGACTTTGATGACAAAATTTGCCCATGAAGGACCACTGTGAGTCCAATAATGTATTGTATGCTATTTCATAAATGATGTAATATGTCAGGGAGATATGTATACCGTAGCTAAGAAATAAATACTAAGTATATGTTGTGTAGTAAGCTGTTAGTAGCTCATGTGCCTCACCCTAATAATTTGGTCTATTTACCCCTCTTAATTTCGGCTACTGTTCTGGTGGTGCACATGTATCCTATAATCTGTTTTAGAAAAATATAATCATCAAAAGTTGTAAGAGCTTTCATTGTCTGCTTATATGCTCCCTTTATTTATCCAACGGTTCTGACTTGGTGTACAGGGGAGAACACTGTAAGAACGGCCCATGTTCTGAATTCTGTCGCTGTACATTTCAAAAGTGCTAAACAAAAGTTATATTGACTACACTACTGGTCGAAAGTTTTAGAAAACCTACTCATTCAAGGGTTTTTCTTTATTTTTACTATTTTCTACATTGTAGAATAATAGTGAAGACATCAAAACTATCAATTAACACATATGTAATCATGTACTGTAGTAACCAAAAAAGTGTTAAACAAAACAAAATACATTTTATATTTGATATTCTTCAAATAGCCACCCTTTGCCTTGATGACAGCTTTGCACACCCTTGAATAAGTAGGTATTCTAAAACTTTTGACTGGTAGAGTACGTCCGTCCTAACTCGCTCATTAATGTCTTAATCGAAATTACGGATTGCCTGTTATCCGCTTGTCGTCCCCTTACGCCATAGTTTGTACATCTCAGTTGTCATTAGAAACCACATTTGTTTAAGCAAGTCAGTCATATCAGCAGTGGTGTAAAGTACTTAAATAAAAATACTTTGAAGTACTAAAGTATTTTTTGGGGGTATCTGTACTTTACTTTACTATTTATATTTTTTATAACTTTTACTTTACTACATTTCTAAAGGAAATAATGTACTTTTTACTCCATACATTTTCTCTTACACCCAAAAGTACTAGTTACATTTTGAATGCTTAGTAGGATAGGAAGATGGTCCAATTCACGCACTTATCAAGATAACATTCCTGGCATCTCTACCGAGCCTGATCTGACGGACTCACTAAACACAAATGCTTCATTTGTAAATGATGTCAGAGTGTTGGAGCATGCTCCTGCTATCCGCAAATAATACAAAAAAACTTGAAAATGGTGCAGTCTGGTTTACTGAATATAAGGACTTTCAAATGAGTTATACTTTTACTTTTGATACTTAAGTATATTTTAGCAATTACATTTACTTTTGATACTTAAGTATATTTAAAATCAAACACTTTTAGACTTTTACTCAAGTAGTATTTTACTGGATGACTTTCACTTTTACTTGAGTCATTTTCTATTAAATTAAGGTATCTTTACTTTTACTCAAGTATGACAATTGGGTACTTTTTCCACCACTGCATATCAGTTATGTTTTTTTAAAGGCAGTAAATGAGGCTGAATGAACTGTTTTGCTGCCAGACAAGGTTCTGCTGATAGCCAGGTGTAGCAGTGATAAGATGTTGGGACTGCTGTTGGGACTGCTTTGTGTAGGCCCTAACAGTGTGTGGGCACCGTTTGTCACCGGTTATAGTGCAATTAATGTATTGTTTAGTGTTGTGTTGTATAGTGGCTTTACTGGCATGCATCCCACTACCCCCCCACCGACTCACTGCTCATAATAATGGCTGGAATGGATGGAATGGCATCAAACACACGGAAACCCTGTGTTTGATGTAGTTGATACCATGCTACTTATTCCGCTCCAGCCATTACCACGAGCCTGTCCTCCCAATTAAGGTACCATCAAACTCCTGTGGCCTATACTAACACACAGACCAGATAAAACTTCAGATGAAAACCTTTCTATATGGTCCCAGTTGAAACAAAGCAACTTGAATAAATTATTTAACGCGGACGAGACATAGTGTATCACATTAATCCAATTAGATTTTTTCAAATTGCGGAGAAAATTCAAAAGCCTATCATTCTGCGAACACCTACGTGTGAACTGGGCTCCAGAGCTACGTATAATGTGAAATATTCAGGAAGTCTAAATGCTTTGTGTTCATGTGACTCTGTCTGGATGTTTTACCCTGAGTCAGTGACGTTGTCTTCTGTTTAACTGTCCTTTTCTCTCCTCACAAAAGCCACTGTTGTTTGCTGTGACCTTCATACTCTGTTTGTCAGCGAGACTGCATAGATTGGAGATACAGTATCAACTAGAGTTGGGACAATACCAGTATTGCGATACTCGTTAGTGACGTGGCAAGGAAACAAAACACGAAGCTGATTTTTCTTTGTTAGCAAAACAGTCCTAATGTTGAAAACAAATATCATTATGTTTGTCGCGGCCGTCGTCTAGGTGGAAATGACCGGACCAAGGTGCAGCGTGGTGAACGTAGATTTTATTTTATTTAGAATGTTGCCAACAAAACAAGAAACAAAGAAACGACCGTGAAGCATACTAGGGCTATAGTGCCACTAACAAAGTCAACTACCCACAAACACCAAAGGAAAAAAGGCTGCCTAAGTATGATTCCCAATCAGAGACAACGATAGACAGCTGTCCCTGATTGAGAACCATACCAGGCCAAAACATAGAAATACAAAACATAGAAATAAAGAAACTAGAATGCCCACCCTAGTCACAACCTGGCCTAACCAAAATAGAGAATAAAAACCTCTCTATGGCCAGGGCGTGACAATGTTGTCATCCAGAATCACATGTATTTATTTTCCAAGCTATAGCACACAATACTTTACATACAGTAGGTTTTTAAAGGACCAAAGATTATTTGTCTGCTTCGTATTTTCATTTTTGTAGAAAAAAAATATTGCGACACTCGTAACAGCGTTCACTAACAGCCAGGAGAGCATTCACTTTCACTGTACAGATGCAGAAATAGATGAGAAAAATAAACATTTCCATAACTTAAATTATTAAATTATTTGTGTGTGGCATGTAACACCAGTTAATTTAATTTAATTTCTTGGCAAAAGTAACAAAATATTTTATTTCGTGGGCCATATCCAGTGTTTATCTCTGTGTGCAAATTAAGTAAATTCATAAATAGCTACCTAGATTAACAAATCCTGCTAGGTGATTATACGGTGTGTGCGCCTGCCTGTTAATAGAAAATACTGTCAAAAGAAAGAAAAACACCAGAACAGGTAACAGTAACAAACTGTTAGTATCTGCCATTTTTATTTTATTTTAATTTATACACAGATTTCATACCCTCCTGAGCTACACACTGTGTTCTGTCAGAAAGGTAGTTTTGGAACCAATCCAATGCATCAACACTTAAACCAACCTTTTTTGGTCTATTCAACAGCAGGGCATGGTCAACAGTGTTGAAGGCCTTCGATAAGTTAATAAAAAGTGAAACACAGTGATTATTCTTGTCTTGAGCATCTAGAATATCACCTACAACCTTACTTATAGCAGTCATTGTACTATGCTTGGCTCTAAAACCCAACTGTAACTGAGATATAACCTAGTTATTATAAAGAAAGTCTTTCAATTGAGAGTTCACAAGATTTTCCAAAACTTTTGCCACTGCAGACAGGTTAGATATGGGATGATAGTTATCCAACTGGGACGGATCTCCACCTTTATGTAAAGGCATGACCATAGGCTGCTTTCCAGACTTTTGGAATGGTATTACTCGCCAATTAAAGATTTAATGTGAGTGAGAGGGGCAGCAATGATCTCTGCACCAATTTTGAGAAAATATGGGTTTAATTCATCCGGGCCAGCTGCTTTCTTAATATCAATAGATTTGAGTTCCTTTACAACTTCTGAAAGCTCAATCTCGGCAAAATGAAATGGATGAAGCATAGGCCGGCATGCGTCAGTTTCATTCACAGGCTCATTTGAGATGTTAGGAGGGAGTTCATTATCAACTAAATGCCCAGCTTTAGGAAAATGCTCATTAAACATGTCAAGCAGTTTATTCTTGTCAGTCCATTCAATTTGAGGTCAATTTCAGCAGAAGACCAGAGGAGTTTGTGTTAGCATTCATGGATTTAATCGTTTTCCATAATTTTGTCGGGTTATTGAGGTTTTCCTTGGTAGATTCGTAATAGAAGCTAGATTTGCATTTCTGTATTAACAAGGTGCACTTATTTCTCAGTGCCCTGAATAACTGCCATTCAGCCTGAGAATTACCCTTTCTGGCTTTGGCCCATTGTGTATTTTGTTTATGGATAAAATCAGATAATTCCCCTGTAAACCAGGGATTGTCTCTACCGTTTACCCGGTACTTATAAGAGGGGCGTGTTTGTCACAGATAGCAGAAAACATAGACTAAAAATAGAAGAATGCCTCTTCAATATCTGGAATAAGTGCAATCCTATCCCAGTTGTATGCATAAAGTTCATGCATGAATGCCTGCTCACAGAACTGCGTAAAATGTTGTTTGACTATGAACCGATAGGGCACTTTGGGGATGTTGGTGTCTCTAATACAAGCAACTGCACGATGATCACTTAAATCGTTAGCGAAAATACCAACGGCCGAGTATTTATGCGGATTGTTTGTTAGAATAACATCAATAAGTGTTGACTTAGAGATGTCTTGGGGATTGAGTCTTGTGACTGCATTTATAATTTTAGTAAAATATAATGTATTGCACAGTCCTCTTATGGCCTCAGAGTTTGGAGATAACCAATCCATTACTGGAAGTATACCTCTTTTCACTAACTGATAACAATTTTTATGAAAAAGCTTGTGACTATCTGAATAACTTTGGACATGAGCATGTGTACTGCATTAAATCATAAGATTAAAAGACTTATCTTAGTGCAAACAATTAAGTTTTATCCTCGTTTCCCTGCTAAGATCTCTGACCCTCCAGAGTCTCTGTCACACCTCCAGTGGAGAGGGACAGGAGTGAGGGACAGGGTCAGTGGACATTGTCCTCTACCCAACCAGCCCATCTGGACCGGTTTGCTCGACCGGGACGTCCCACCAGACAGGGGGGCAAGAGGGAGACAAGGGGGGACGGGGTACACCTGCAGGAGGAGGAGGAGGAAGCTAGGGGAGTGATTCAACACATTAGCAGTGAACTGAACACACATTTACTGTAACTTACGCACAACCTAAAATACACACACACACCTTGAACACACACACACATCTCCAAACGGTGTCCTCACAGTACAGTGCTTAGCTCCATTGTGATGTTGGCTTTGGATTACATCAGAGAATATCACACTCAGGCAAGCAGATAAAAGGCCTGTTTCTGTGGAGTGGGCAGCAGGAGAACTCTGATCGCTCCCGGCTCCTAGTTAGCAGAAAGAGAAACACCTACAGCTGCTCCCATCATAATCCCACTATGTTAGATTAGCTCACTCTCACAGCTCTGAGTAAAGACAGTGAAACGAGTGCAGTTCCATGGAGCTGGGCTGTAACCGTTGGCATTCTGGCATGCTTAGAGAAGTTTTTGGTTTTCATACAGCTGTTTTATGGAAGTAAAACTTGATTAGTTCACTGAAAACGAAGGATGGCAGGGAACGAAAGAGAGTGAAGGGACACAACTGCTGACCGTTTCTAGACAAGCTGGGTGTTTTTCTCACATAAACAGTTTTTAGATAATAATATAACTTGATCAATTAAGAAAAAATAGAAGATTGTTTGACACAAAAGAGAGTTAAGGTGCACTGTAATTGCTGACATTGTCCAGACATACGTTTGTTCTCATATGAACAGTAGCTTTATAGTTCATTAAAGACCAAAGATGGAACTAACAAGAGTGAAGGTACACAATAACAGTTGCTAAATTAAAATAAAATGTAATTAAGTCATCAGGGTTGGGGAGTAACGGATTACATGTAACTAATTACCAAAAAACTGTAACTGTAATCCGTTATGTTACCAGCAAAAAAACTAATATATTTTGTAAAACTAGATGATTAACTCTAGGATTACTTTTAAATTCAAAAAGGATGTTTGTGAAACACATTGGTTTCCTTACCTGCAAGCAGTCTATGGACACGGTATGACAGCAATCCATGCTTTGGTTTAGTTTCCCTGGAACTGTTTCCACATGCTAACATTTAGCATTTGTGGTACAAATCCAATTCATACCGATAGTAGCATTTTCCTGCTTACAGGGTAGGGATATTTTTTAATTATCAGGGAGTCATACTGAGACCAAGGTCTCTTTTACAGATGAGCCCTGAATTAAATAAATTACAGAAATTACAGAAAATACAGACATCAATATAAATACGAAATGTAAGCAGAAAGAATGGACATGAAAAACAAACACATTCATCAGTAATACGGTCCTCAATCAGCCTTCTGAATTACCCTAGAGGCACCAAAACATGACATTTAATTAAGAACATTTTGAAGATTGTTCTACAAATAAAGTGCAAGAAAACTAAAAGCTGATCACAAGTGTGTATAAGGTTTGCTTTATCTTGGTCAGGTCGCAGTTGTAAATGAGAACTTGTTCTCAACTAGCCTACCTGGTTAAATAACGGTGAAAGGATAAATAAAAAAATAAAAATGATTAAAAGCAGTGATTCATGCTTTCAGTTTTGCGAGAATGCTACCATCAATCCACAGTTTCTGGTTGGGTAAGGTTTTAATAGTCACCATGGTTACAACATCACCGATGCACTTGCTAATAAACTCACTCACCGAATTAGCGTATAGATCAATGTTGTTGTCTGAGGCTATCCGGAACATATCACAGTCCACGTGATCGAAGCAATCTTGAAGCGTGGAATCCGATTGGTCATACCAACGTTGAACAGACCTGAGTACCTCTACTCACGGGCGTTTCCTGTTTTAGTTTCTGTCTATAGGCTGGGAGCAACAAAATGGAGTCGTTGTCACGACTTCCACCGAAGGTGGCTCCTCTCCCTGTTCGGGAGGCGCTCGGCGGTCGTCGTCGCCGGTCTACTGGCTGCCACCGCTCCCTTTTCCTTTTCGTTTAGTTTTGTCTATCTTGTTGTTCATCTGTGTCGAGTTTAGGTTAATTGTGGGGTATTTAATCTCGCCCTACCCTCTAGGTTTTGTGCGGGATTGTTTGTGTATCTGTCATTTGTTTGGGTTGCGTTTGGTTTTCTGTTGAACAGGTGTTTTTTCTGGACTGCGTTCCTGTTTTTTTTGTGGCTGCTGTTGTGGTCCTGTGTCGGAAACTCCCTTCCTGCAATTCTCACTCTCCTGCGCCTGACTCCACACCCACCTCTCCTTGGGAGAACCTGACAGTCGTGCTCAGATTTGCTGAAAGGAGGGCGAGGGAGGGCTTTGTATGAGTCGCGGAAGTTAGAGTAGCAATGATCCAGAATGCTGCCAGCCCGGGTCGCGCATTCGATATGCTGATAAAATTTAGGGAGCATTGTTTTCAGATTAGCTTTGTTAAAATCCCCAGCTATAATAAATGCAGCCTCAGGATATATCGTTTCCAGTTTACATAGAGTCTAATGAAGTTCTTTCAGGGCTGTCAAGGTGTCTGCTTGGAGGAGGGATATACACGGCTGTGATTATAATCAAAGAGAATTCTCTTGGTAGATAATGCGGTCGGCATTTGACACCATCCAATACATATGCTTAACTCATCAGATTTATTTTTATGTGCCCTAGAGATCAACATATACTTAGTTTTTACCTATATTCAATACTAATTTCAGGTCAATAAAGTTTTTCTGTAATACAATGAAGGCAGACTGTAGTTCAGATAGAGTCTGGTCAACCGTGGCGGCAATAGCATACACAACAGTATCATCTGCATACAAGTGCAGGTTACAGTATTTTAAAGACAAGTCAATATTGTTAATGTAAACAGTAAAAAGTACAGGATCCAGAATCACGGGACACCTTTCATAATATCCAGGAAACCTGAACAATATGTAATTTTGTAATTTGGGTCAACTATCCCTTTAAAAACAATAACATAAACAACAGAGTAGTGTAACGGCTTTCGTCCTCTTCGTCTGAGGAGTAGGAAACATCGGACCAATGTGCAGCGTGGTACGTATCCATAATAACTTTTAATAGAATGAATACAAAATACAAAAAGAACACGAGAATCAAAATGAAAACCGAAACAGTCCCGAATGGTGAAAACACTGAAACGGAAACAACCACCCACAACACACAATGGTAAACAGGCTACCTAAATATGGCTCCCAATCAGAGACAACGATAAACAGCTGCCTCTGATTGGGAACCACACCAGGCCAAACACATAGAAAACAAACAACATAGAAAAAAGAACATAGACTGCCCACCCCAACTCACACCCTGACCAACCTAACACAAAGACATAAAAAATAAACTAAGGTCAGAACGTAACAAGTAGGTTAATAAAAAAGCCCTTCGTTTTGACTTTATGTTCAGGTGTTTTTTTTACTAATCCATATTTCCACATTTACAAGTCTTAATTGGAATGACTGGAAATTTCACAGACTTGATTTTTAATGTAAAAATATAGCCTAATCGTATTATTATCTGTATTGAAGTATAAAGCACTGGGTTAGTAGCCAACCCATAAAATAAAATGCTACATCCATTTATGGCCAACTATGTAAAGTCTAACATTGATTTATCCTGCACTAGATGTTGTTCAATTGGTAAAACTCCTTTTTGTCTTCTTCTAATGCCTCTTAGGGGGAAATAATGTGCTACTGTGTTGACAATCTCCAGAGAATCTGTTATTGTTGTTAAATGAGAATAAAAGTTTATAAATTAATTAAATCGTGCATTATCAAACAGCGCTGCTGCCTACACAGCCCACAGGCAGTCTGGGTAACGTAGGTGTCTTTCTGCTCTTGAGCGGAGCAGTGGTACAGTATACTGCAGCCCACCACTGTGTCCCTGTATGACATGGGGCTCAGTTTTACTCATCCAAAAGAACACACACACACAAACCATAGCATTGTAGATGGCTGCGTCATCACATTATCCAAAACAACACGATGTCCAATACAAACTACTGCAACTAGAGATTGCATCAGGTGGAATGCAATTTTTCACAGCAATGCACAGTGGAGTTATGGGGTGTTACGTGATGAAAAAGGAGAGACAGATGAGAGAGAGGGGAAGGGAGGAGGTGAGAGACAGAGCAAGTGAAAGAGGGAAAGGGTGAGAGAGAGAGAGAGACAGAATGGAAGAAGAGAAAAAGATCGACGGTATACACAAGAAAAAGAGAGGATGGAGAGACGGGGGAAATATGGTGAGACAACGGCCTACCGGGGAACAGTTGGTTAACTAGGCAAGTCATTTAAGAACAAATTCTTATGTACAATGATGGCCTACCAAGGAACAGTTGGTTAACTGCCTTGTTCAGGGGCAGAACAACAGATTTTCACCTTGTCAACTCAGGGATTTGATCCAGCAACCTTTTGGTTACTGGCCCAACGCTCTAACCACTAGGCAACCTGCCAACCCCATAATGAGAAGAGAAAGAAAGTAGGAGTGAAACAGATGGTAATTTATCTCTGCTTACAGAATGGCATCCCATTACCACCAAATGTAATCTCATCTCAGCAAAACTGCAACAGATGCATTTGGATATTGCCACACAGAGGAGTTAAGAGACGGGACAGGATATTGATGGCAACGACAACATTATATTAATCTCTTTCACTCTGCCACTTCTCTGTATTAGTTAGGAGAATGTGATGAGACACAGAGATGGGTGGTTGGAAACGACACACATCGACTCAGCGCAATGAGGAGAGGGAGTTTAGAGGGTTCAGGATGTTAGTGGAAGTGACTTTCCACAACACAAAAACACATATATCTACACACACATTCATCCTCAGTCTTCCTCCCCTCTCTATCTTTTTTTCTCTCCATACATTACAAAACCATCAACTATTACAGCAATTTAGTATCACTTTTTGCCAAAGATTTCAAAAGTATCTGACACACTCAGCAGTGTTGCCTGATGGCACCCCTCAACCTGTCTCATTTACACCTACAGTACACCGTAAGAAAAAACACACAGAATGCAGAAGCAACCGTAACCAATACGAATTACTTTGCCAGGATGAATCACTGAAACTGCTGAAAAGTGTGTGTGTGTGTGTGTGTGTGTGTGTGTGTGTGTGTGTGTGTGTGTGTGTGTGTGTGTGTGTGTGTGTGTGTGTGTGTGTGTGTGTGTGTGTGTGTGTGTGTGTGTGTGTGAGTGTGAAAGAGGCAGAGCGAGAAAAAATGACAGAAGACTAGTTGGAGAGAACAATGTACAGTGCCTTCAGAAAGTAATGAGACCACTTGACTTATTCAGTTTTGTTACTTTACAGCCCTATTCTAAAATGGATTAAAACAATAAATAATCCTCAGCAATCTACACACAATACCCCATAATGACAAATTGAAAACAGGTATTTAGACATTTTTGCAAATGTAGAAAAGAATAATTACAAAAATACATTATTTACATAAGTATTCAGAGTCCACTTGTGGTAAATTCACATGATTGGACTTGATTTGTAAAGGCACACACCTGTGTATATAATGTCCCACAGTTGACAGTGCATGTCAGAGCAAAAACCAAGCCATGAGGTCGAAGGGATTGTCCGTAGAGCTCCGAGATAGGATTGTGTCAAGGTAGTGATCTGGGGAAATGTCACAAAAATTGCTGCAGCATTGAAGCTCCCCAAAAACACAGTGGCCTCCATCATTCCTAAATGGAAGAGGTTTGGAACCAGACTCTTCCTAGAGCTGGCCGCCCGGCCAAACTGAGCAATCGGGGTAGAAGGGCCTTGGTCAGGGACGTGACCAAGAACCCGATGGTAGCAGGGACTGGGAGACTAGTCAGGATCGAGGGAAAGATGAACGGAGCAAAGTACAGAGAGATCCTTGATGAAAACCTGATCCAGAGCGCTCAGGACCTCAGACTGGGGTGAAGGTTCACCTTCCAACAGGACAACGACCATAAGCACACAGCCAAGACTACGCAGGAGTGGCTTCGGGACAAGTCTATGAATGTCCTTGAGTGGCCCAGCCAGAGCCCGGACTTGAACCCGATCGAACATCTCTGGAGAGACCTGAAAATAGCTGTGCAGCGACACTCCCCACCCAACCTGCAAGAGCTTGAGAGGATTTGCAGAGAAGAATGGGAGAAACTCCCCAAATACAGGTGTGCCAAGCTTGTAGCGTCATAAACACGAAGACTCAAGTCTTTAATCACTGCCAAAGGTGCTTCAACAAAGTACTGAGTAAAGGGTCTGAATACTTACAGTGGGGAGAACAAGTATTTGATACACTGACGATTTTGCAGGTTTTCCTACTTACAAAGCATGTAGACGTCTGTAATTTTTTATCATAGGTACACTTCAACTGTGAGAGACGGAATCTAAAACAAAAATCCAGAAAATCACATTGTATGATCTTTAAGTAATTAATTTGCATTTTATTGCATGACATAAGTATTTGATAACCTACCAACCAGTAAGAATTCCAGCTCTCACAGACCTGTTAGTTTTTCTTTAAGAAGCCCTCCTGTTCTCCACTCATTACCTGTATTAACTGCACCTGTTTGAACTTGTTACCTGTATAAAAGACACCTGTCCACACACTCAATCAAACAGACTCCAACCTCTCCACAATGGCCAAGACCAGAGAGCTGTGTAAGGACATCAGGGCTAAAATTGTAGACCTGCACAAGGCTGGGATGGGCTACAGGACAATAGGCAAGCAGCTTGGTGAGAAGGCAACAACTGTTGGCGCAATTATTAGAAAATGGAAGAAGTTCAAGATGACGGTCAATGACGAGCCCCCTCGGTCTGGGGCTCCATGCAAGATCTCACCTCGTGGGGCATCAATGATCATGCGGAAGGTGAGGGATCAGCCCAGAACTACACGGCAGGACCTGGTCAATGACCTGAAGAGAGCTGGGACCACAGTCTCAAAGAAAACCATTAGTAACACACTACGCCGTCATGGATTAAAATCGTGCAGCAAGATCCCCCTGCTCAAGCCAGCGCATGTCCAGGCCCGTCTGAAGTTTGCCAATGACCATCTGGCTGATCCAGAGGAGGAATGGGAGAAGGTCATGTGGTCTGATGAGACAAAAATAGAGCTTTTTGGTCTAAACTCCACTCGCCGTGTTTGGAGGAAGAAGAAGAATGAGTACAACCCCAAGAACACCATCCCAACCGTGAAGCATGGAGGTGGAAACATCATTCTTTGGGGATGCTTTCTGCAAAGGGGACAGGACGACTGCACCGTATTGAGGGGAGGATGGATGGGGCCATGTATCGCGAGATCTTGGCCAACAACCTCCTTCCCTCAGTAAGAGCATTGAAGATGGCTCGTGGCTGGGTCTTCCAGCATGACAACGACCCAAAACACACAGCCAGGGCAACTAAGGAGTAAAGCATCTCAAGGTCCTGGAGTGGCCTAGCAAGTCTCCAGACCTGAACCCAATAGAAAATCTTTGGAGGGAGCTGAAAGTCCGTATTGCCCAGCGACAGCCCCGAAACCTGAAGGATCTGGAGAAGGTCTGTATGGAGGAGTGGGCCAAAATCCCTGCTGCAGTGTGTGCAAACCTGGTCAAGAACTACAGGAAACGTATGATCTCTGTAATTGCAAACAAAGGTTTCTGTACCAAATATTAAGTTTTGCTTTTCTGTTGTATCAAATACTTATGTCATGCAATAAAATGCAAATTAATTACTTAAAAATCATACAATGTGATTTTCTGGATTATTGTTTTAGATTCCGTCTCTCACAGTTGAAGTGTACCTATGATAAAAATTACAGACCTCTACATGCTTTGTAAGTAGGAAAACCTGCAAAATCGTCAGTGTATCAAATACTTCTTCTCCCCACTGTATGTAAATGTGATATTTCCAGTTTTTTTTTTATATACATTTGCTAAAATTTCCAAAAACTTGTTTTATCTTTGTCATTGTGGGGTATTGTGTGTACATTGATGAGGAAATAAAACAATTGAATACATTTTATAAGAAGGCTGTAATGTAAAAACAATTACAAAAAAATCAAGGGGTCTGAATACTTTCTGAATGTTCTGTAATAAACAAATGTATATTTCATAAAGTTGTTACTATGTATTGAGGCATTGTCGACCCGCAACCCTATCAAACAACATAGCCGCAGTAAATGAGTAAACAATATGGATAAGGAAACCAACAACATTGATGAATGAATAATAAAACAAGTCGCTATTGCTCACATGGACTGATCAATTAATGTGGGTTTTGGTTAGATTCTGATTCTGTTTCAATGTTGTAGGTGTCTTTACTCAAATCTCATGCTGGAAAACAATTCAACTTCTAGATGTCAAAAGAGATGAGGAAGGCAGAGGAGTGAGACGGAAATGAGGAGGAGTAATAGATAGAGAGGAGGGCAGGAGGAGAGGGCTGGAGGAGAGAGAGACGAGGAGATGAGGGCGGTAGATGGAGGGGATGAGGACAGGAGGAGAAAAGATAGAGTAAGGTACAAAACGTCAGTCAGGGTCAGGTCAGGCAGAACGGTCAAAACCGGGAAGGACTAGAAAACAGGAGCAGGGAAACAAGCACTGGTAGGTTTTACGAACAAAACGAACTGGCAACAGACAAACAGAGAACACAGGTATAAATACACAGGGGTAATGGGGAAGATGGGTGACACCCGGAGGGGGGTGGAGACAATCACAAAGACAGGTGAAACAGATCACGGTGTGACAGTTATTTTTATAGTGTTTGACTGACTCATAACTAGGCACTGTGCGTGCGCCCACGCGCTTTGTACTATGTATGTGTGTGTGTTTCTGTGTGTGTGTGTGTGTGTGTGTGTGGACGTGTTTAACTATTCTTGTGGGGACCAGAAGTCCCTACAAGAATAGTAAACGAGCAAAAAGTTGACCAGCTGGGGACATTTTGTTAGTCCCCACAAGGTCAAATGCTATTTCTAGGGGGTTTAGGGTTAAGGTTAGAATTAGTGTTAGGGTTAGAATTAAGTTAAATATTAAGGTTAGGAGCTAGGGTTAGTTGTAGGGTTAGGGTTAGGAGCTAGGGTTAGGTTTAGGGTTAGGATAAAGTTTAGGTTTTTGGGTTAGGGTTAGGGTTAGGGTTAAGGTTAGGGTTAGGGTAAGAGTACGGGTTAGGATTAGGGTTAGGGTTAGGGGTTAGGGAAAATAGGATTTTGAATGGGACTGAATTGTATGTCCCCACAAGGTTAGCTGTACAAGACTGTGTGTGTGTGTGTGTGTGTGTGTGTGTGTGTGTGTGTGTGTGTGTGTGTGTGTGTGTGTGTGTGTGTGTGTGTGTGTGTGTATATATATATATATATATATATATATATACAGTACCAGTCAAAAGTTTGGACATACCTACCCATTAAAGGGTTTATATTTATTTTTACAATTTTCAACATTTTAGAATAATAGTGAGGACATCAAAACTGTGACTACCTCATGAAGCTGGTTGAGAGAAATGCCAAGAGTGTGCAAAGCTGTCATCAAGGCAAAGGGTGGCTACCTTGAAGAATCAAAAACATAAATATATTTGGATTTGTTTAACAGTTTTTTGGTTACTACATGATTCCATATGTGTTATTTCATAGTTTTGATGACCTCACTACTATTCTACAATGTAGAAAATAGTAAAAATAAAGAAAAACTCTTGAATTAGTAGGTGTGTCCAAACTTTCGACTGGTACTGTACTATATGTGCCTATGACACACACACACACACACTCTGTTTCATCCCACACATACAGAAGAGTCTGTCTCTCTGTATGATTGTGCAGGTCTTTGTTCCACAGATAGAGGGAAGGTATGGTTTATATTCACCATAATAATAACAACCCTCAGATCTCTTGTGACTGACACAGGCAGTCCAATTCTGATCTTGTTTTCCACTAATTGGTCTTTTGACCAATCACATCAGATCTTTTCACATCAGATATTTTTCCAAGCTCATCTGATTTGTCCAATTAGTAAAATAAATATCAGAATTGGGCTGCCTGTGTAAACACATGCATATATGGAATAGGACAAGTGATTACACAAACATACATGCATACTAACACACACACACACACACACACACACACACACACACACACACACACACACACACACACACACACACACACACACACACACACACACACACACACACACACACACACACACACAAACACCTGATTGAAATCGGACAGACCTCAAAGTGAAACCATGACATGCCTAAAAGGTGTTACACACCACACACATTGGTGTAAAAGCACTACATGCCTGTTAAACATGCCAGCTAACACACATTAAACACATCAGACTGCAATAAAGGGTTAGGGCTACCGAGTGATCCAGCGGTCTGAGGCACTGCATCTCAGTGCTAGAGGTGTCACTACAGACCCTAGTTCGATCCTGGGCTGTATCAAAACCGGCTGTGATTGGGAGTCCCATAGGGCGGCGCACAATTGGCCCAGCGTCGTTTGGGTTAGGGTTTGGCCGGGGTAGGCCGTCATTGTAAATAAGAATTTGTTCTTAAACTGACTTGCCTAGTTAAATAAAGGTTGAAATAAAAATACAATAAATAAACATGAGTGCTCTGAACGCACCTCCAATGGAACCAGAGGGTGTTTCATAAGTGTTGCACACGCAATATTAAAACCCTGCATGTTAGATGTGTGTTCACAAGCCATCCGTGTTTGGTGGTTTGATAGGATTCTGTCTAAGGGGACACGATTGGGTGGTTTTATGCAAACATATCCCAAGCTCGCCTGTAACTAGCCCAGCTGGTAAAAACCCAGCACTGATTTTAAAAAAGGAGGTTGTTTGAGAAAAGTCACGCTGCTGACTTTGGACAGGAAATTACCTGGCAGAGATAACAATGCAATCACACTTTTATCATCTCAGATAGGCCTTTTCAGGGAGAATCAAGATTTTGATTTCAGTTGGAAATCCAAATAAGCCTCTGTCCATTCATATGCAATTTTGCCTGGGCCTACTCGTAAACAAAGACAAAAATATCACTATCAACAAGGCAGGCCCTATAGGCCCTAGTTTTGTAACACCTGTTCAGTTATGTGGTCAGGTGCAACAAAGAGGGACTTAGGAAAATTGCAATTGGCTCAGAACAAGGCAGCATGGCTGGCCCGTGGATGTACACAGAGAGCTAACGTTATTATACATGTCAATCTCTCGTGGCTCAATCACTACCTGTATGTGTGAAAGGTATTGACATGTTGAATGCGCCGAGCTATCTGTTTGCACTACTCGGACACCCAGAGGTCTCTTCACAGTCCCCAAGTCCAGAACAGACTATTGGAGGCGCACAGTACTACATAGAACCATGGAACTTTATTTCACATCAAGTAACTCATGCAAGCAGTAAAATCTGATTTAAAAATAGATAAAAAATACACCATATGGTACAGTGGGGACTTTGAAGCAACACAAACACAGGCACAGACACATGCATACACACACACTATAACATACACACTATACGTACACATGGATTTTGTGTTGTAGATATTGGTAGTGGAGTAGGGGCCTGAGGGCACACACTTGATGTGTTGTGAAATGTGTTGTATTGTTTTTAAAATTGTATAACTGCCTCAACTGTACTGGACCCCAGGAAGAGTAGCTGCTGCCTTGGCAAACTATCACGGATTACAAAGGGAAACCCAGCCTCGAGCTGCCCAGTGACGCGAGTCTACCAGATGAGCTAAAGGCCTTCTATGCTCGCTTCGAGGCATACAACACTGAACCATGCAACAGCTGTTCCAGACGACTGTGATCTCGCTCTCCATAGCCGATATGAGTAAGACCTTTAAACAGGTTAACATTCACAAGGCTGCATGGGCCAGACGGAATACCAGGACGCATACTCACAGTATGCACCGACCAGCTGGCAACTGTCTTCACTGACATTTTCAACCTCTGACCCCGTTTGTAATACCAACTTATTTCAAACAGATCACCATAGTCCCCTTGCCCAAGAACACCAAGGTAACCTGCCCAAATGAGTATTGCCTTGTAGCACTCACATCTATAGCCATGAAATTCTTTGAAAGGCTGGTCATGGCTCACATCAACAACATCATCCCAGACACCCTGGACCCACTCCAATTCGCATACCACCCCAACAGATCAAAAGGTGAGGGTGTTTGCTTAGTCCCCTCCTGGGTAACCCACGACTACATGGCCGACTCCACGACTCCAACACCATAAAGTTTGCTGATGACACGGTGGTCACCGACGACGATGAGGCACTCTATAGGGAGGAGGTCAGAGATCTGTCAGTGGGGTGCCAGGACCACAACCTCTCCTTCAACGGCTGTAGTGGAGGGGGTCCAGAGCTTCAAGTTCATCGGTGTCCACATCACTAAGGAATTAACGAACACGCACAGAGCTGTGAAGAGGGCACGTCAGCACCACTTTCACCTCAGGAGGCTATAAAGGGGGAAGCTGCACCATTGAGAGCATATTGATTGGCTTCATCACCGCTTGGTATGGCAGCTGCAAGGCAAGGTGCTACAGAGGGTGGTGAGTACAGCCCAGTACATCACTGGTGCCGAGCCCCTGCAATCCACGACCTATACACCAGGCGGTGTCAGAAGAAGGCCCTAAAAATGGTCAAAGACACCCAAGGCATAGACTGTTCTTGGCAAGCGATACCAGTGCACAGTCTGGAACTAACAGGACCCTAAACAGCTTCTACCCCTGAGCCATAAGATTACTAAAAGAATGCTAAATGTCTTGTACAGCTAACCTTGTGGGGACATACAATTCAGTCCCATTCAAAATCCTATTTTCCCTAACCCTAAACCTAACCCTAATCCTAACCCGTACTCTTACCCTAACCCTAACCCAAAAACCTAAACTTTATCCTAACCCTAAACCTATCCCTAGCTCTTAACCCTAACCCTACAACTAACCCTAGCTCCTAACCTTAATATTTAACTTAATTCTAACCCTAACACTAATTCTAACCTTAACCCTAAACCCCCTAGAAATAGCATTTGACCTTGTGGGGACTAACAAAATGTCCCCAGTTGGTCAATTTTTACTTTGTTTACTATTCTTGTAGGGACTTCTGGTCCCCACAAGAATAGTTAAACACGTCCACACACACACACACACACACACACACACACACACACACACACACACACACACACACACACACACACACACACACACACACACACACACACACACACACACACACACACACACACACACACACACACACACGCTGCTGCTACTGTCTATTATCTATCCTGTTGCCTAGTTACCTTTTCCCCAGTTTCACTGCCCCCATGTCTCTCCTCCACCACTCTCTGACCCTACCCATACATACCCCACAAGACATGCCATGTCTCTTCACAGTCCCCATATCCAGAATAGACTCTGGGAAACACACACTACTACATATAGCCATGGCCCACATCAAGTAACTCAAACGAGCAGTAAAATATGAATAAAAACAACACCTCGCGGCACAACGTGGACTGTGAAGAGAGACACACACACACATATGCATACGCACACACACTCTAACACACACACTCTATTGTATATTTAATATTGTAATTTGTAATAATAGAGTATTTAAGTGATAATGCCCGGGTAGCAACCCTGGATAGCAACCCTAGATTTGTGTCAGGACTATATCTCGTGGAAGGTTGAAATAGTATGAATAAATTAATCAAAATAAAGTTTGTAATGAAAATATGTCAATCATTATGTGAATATGTTGGCAACCCGTTGTATAAAAGTGATAGTGCCCTCGAAGCCGGTGTTTGGAGGATATATTGGCAAGGGTGTTGTTAGGCCTGAGATGAAGTCGACATATTTTCATTAAAAACTGTATTTTGATTCATTTCATTTTGATTCGTTCATTCTAAATGTTCTATTGACATACTGGCTGACAACGTTCTTATCCCTTGTTTGCTAGTTAGCCAACCACGGCTAATTTACAGTCACGTCAAACAGTGCATCCAGAATAACAGCAAAGTGGCTGCATTTGCATTTGTTTAAGCTGTTTTTAAGTGACACTTATTTGGATACATTCATAAGAATGAGCTAATGATGCGGGATTTCACCTGGCATAGGAAATGTGCAAACGAGCTAGCCAACAACACAGCTAATACAATCGCTTCAAACTGAAGATTGAAAGACTGCAAACTAGCTGCATTGTGTTTAGTTTGAACTGTTTGCCATTGACATGTCTTATTATATGTCCATGAAAATGATGCTGATTCATGATTTCGACTTGCTGAGAAAAGCTGCCTGACTGTCTTTCTCGTCCCGACTCCCGTCCCCTACACGTTCTTTGCTAAGGGACAGCTGGAGATGGAATTTCAATATTGAAATGTCAGAGAGACAGACCACAAGTTTTATACAAATCTCCACTATTGAAAACCAATTGGAGATAATGTCTAGATGCTTTTTACAGTGGAGATCAAGTTTATACATTGCCTGGCTGGGCTGATGAGACAGTGGATTGCACAGTGAGATGGAACAGAGTAAATAGGCATTTCAACGTCATAGCCTTAGCCGGTGGTAACTTGTGGACTAGACACTGTCTGGAATGCTGTTTTAACCAATCAGCCTCCAGGATTAGACACCCATTGTATAATAATGTAATAATGTATTGTATGAGTTATTGTTTTATTTATGATGTAGCCTGTTGTTTTGTTATATTGTAATTGTTTTATTCCTGTTTGGACCCCAGGAAGAGTAAATACTAAATAGCGTATCAGAGTCCAGCTAATGACCACCAGGAGACACCATAGAATGCACAACATGTTGCTACGGTAATGACTCAGCCATGGTGATGTATGTAAGGGGTGAGGCGGACAGTATGATAACAAACCATCTTAGGTCATGGCCACACGAAGGTTGTAAGTGATGTATAGAACAACAACATCATACACACAGTCCTTGCAGAATAAATGAAACCCACGTGTGAACATGTGTGTGGCAAGCCTGCATTCTACCAGGATGGGTCATAGGCCATAAGTGGAGTTCTACAGAAAATCATAAAAATTCAATACCCTTTTTCTTTGGCACCTGAGTCATGCAATTCAATGTGGTGGAGATCCACCCGATGTCTCAGTCATCAGTCATTACAAGGAAACAAATGTAGAAAGAGAGGAACACTATTAGGTCTTGACCAGGATAGGTGATTACTTTTATCTAACAATCCAACATGGACACTTGCTACCATCTGCTATTGGACATACAGTGCCTTCAGAAAGTATTCAGACCCCTTAACTTTTTCCAAATTTTGATACGTACACATATAGCTCTAGGTCAACAATCATTTCACAATTGTCACGTTCTGACCTTAGTTCCTTTTTTATGTCTTTATTTTAGTTGGTCAGGGCGTGAGTTGGGGTGGGCATTCTATGTTGTTTTTCTATGTTTTGTTCTGTTGTTATATTTCTATGTGTTTGGCCTAGTATGGTTCTCAATCAGAGTTAGGTGTCAGTCGTTGTCTCTGATTGGGAGCCATATTTAGGTAGCCTGTTTTCTATTGTCTTTTGTGGGTGGTTGTTTCCTGTGTTAGTGTTTGCACCATACGGGACTGTTTCGGTTGTTTGTTTGTTCTTTTTGTATTGTAGTGTTCAGTTCAGTTTATTAAAATGACGAACACTTACAACGCTGCATCTTGGTCTTCTCCTTCTCCTCGATACGACGATCGTTACAACAATCCTGTTATTGATCTGGCTTGATTCAGCGTGAGACATTAATATGTATTAATTGTTTTTTATTGTTACTGCTGGCTTAGCACCCAATATTATAGTCAATAACACCTACTGTGGCTGGTGTGTTTAATTAGGGGTCTCTATCAATGTTATTGAATTGTGTTCAATCCCCTTAAGGGTGTATTAATTTGAACTGTGGTTGCATAAATATTTGCTTTCAGACCAATTATTGTTGGTTAATGTCTGTGGGCTAAATCAGTGTCTA
Organism: Salvelinus namaycush; assembly: GCF_016432855.1. NCBI lineage: Eukaryota > Metazoa > Chordata > Actinopteri > Salmoniformes > Salmonidae > Salvelinus > Salvelinus namaycush. The sequence continues at coordinate 51,906,925 of NC_052307.1, forward strand.
CCCTGCAATTGGAAGGATGGGGGTTCGATCCCGAGTTGATTCATACCAAAAGACTTAAACAATTGGAACGTGATGCTTCTCAGCATTAACCCTGTGAGACCCAAGCATAAATCAAGATGAAGAAGAAAAAAAAGTGTTATATTTCTAATAGGCCTATGATTATGAAAATAATACTTTTAGTAATATTTGGTTGTCCTTTCTGGTTTAACTTGGAGAGAAAACCCCCTTATGTAACTTATTTACCATAACATTAATGGTAGTCAATGGCATGACAGCATAAACCCCCCAATTGTTTTTAAGATATTCCTTTTTTTGTTATTTATATGGGTAGAGGGAATATCAAAGTTACTCCTGAAGTATCTGGTAGTCAATCTGTCTTAACGTATGATCATTTATACAGTACTTTTCTTATCCCAGTCTGTAATCCCTGTGACCACCATTGTCTCTGTTCCCAAGAGCTCCAAGGTAACCTGCCTAAATGACTATCGCTCCGGAAGCACTCACGTCTGTAATTATAAAGTGCTTTGAAAGGCTGGTCATGAGACACATCAACACCATCATTCCAGACACCCTAGACCCAATCCAATTCGCATACCGCCCCAACAGATCCACAGACGACCCAATCTTAATTGCACTTCACACTGCCATCTCCCACCTGGACAAGAGGGGAAATAACTATGTGAAAATGCTGTTCATAGACTACAGCTCAGCGTTTAACACCATACTCCCCTCCAAGCTAATTACTAAGCTAGGGACCTGGACCCCTCCATCAGCAACTGGATCCTGGACTTCCTGACGGGCCGGCCCCAGGTGGGGGGGGTAGGCAACAACACCTCCATCAGGTTGACCCTCAACACGGGGGCCCCTCAACAAAGGGGCCCCTTAGGGGTGTGTGCTTAGTCCCCTGTTCACCCACGGCCACGCACGACTCCAACACCATCATCAATTTAGCTGACGACACGACGGTGGTAGGCCTGCAGCATGATCACTAATGACGATGAGTCTGCATACAGGGAGGAGGTCAGAGACTTACCTGTGTAGTGCCAGGACTTGAACCTCTCCCTCAACGTCAGTAAGACCAAGGACCTGATCATGGACTATAGGAAAAAGAAGGAGGAGCACGCCCCCATCCACATCAACATAGCTGTTGTGGAGCGGGTCGAGAGGTTCAAGTTCCTTGGCGTCCACAACACTAAGGACTTAACATGGTCCACACACAACTGTTATGTCTACTCCCACTCCCCCTCTCTGGCACTCTCTGGCACACCCAGATTACTCATTATTACGCACACCTGCCACCATTGTTACACACACCTGCGCCTCATGAGACTCACCTGGACTCCATCACCTTCCTGATTACCTCTCCTATATCTGTTACTCCCTTTGGTTCTTTCCCCAGGTGTTTTTGTTTCTGTTTATATGTTTCATGTCCATACGCTACTCGTGTTTCTTGTTCTGTTCCATGTTCATTTATTTATTAAATTCACTATCTGCACTTGTTTCCCGATTATTAGCGTACATGCTACAGAATAACGCCTCAACAAAGGGAAGCAACAGGGATTTTTTGTGCTTTTTTACTGGTGACGTCGGGTCCAAGGGCGGCTGCCGAAGCAACTGGGGATGCCTCAGCTGGCTCGACAGGTTCTCAAGCTTCAGCTAGCTCGTCAGGCTTCCATACCTCAGATGGCTTTACAGGTTCCCTCGCCTTAGCTGGCTCTACAGGTTCCCATGCCTCAGCTGGGTCTACAGGTTCCCGCACCTCAGCAGAAGAGACCGGCCTGCTCCTGGTCCTCGGGACTGTCCCTCTGGTCGGCGTCCTGCAGCTGGAGCCGTGCGTCAGGGCGGGGGTACTGTCACGTCTACTCCCGCTCCCCCTCTCTGGTGCTCGTTGTCGGCAGTTTACTCATTGGTGCGGACAGCCGTGTACATCACTGGGGTCGAGTTCCCTGCCATCCAGGACCTCTATATCAGGCGGTGTCAGAGGAAGACCCAAGAATTTGTCAAAGACTCAAGCCACCCAAGCCATAGACTGTTCACTATGCTACCGTCTGGCAAACGGTACCGGAGCATCGGCTATCGGACTCACAGGCTCTGAGACAGCTTCTACACCCAAGCCATAAGACTGCTAAATAGCCAAATAATGGAACCCAAACTATTTGCACAGACTCTATCTTGCACTGACCCTACACACACTCACTAGACTATATATACAAACCATATACACACTCACTCACGCACACTACATTGACATTCCCACACAAAACACATGCAAATTCACATACACTACATATGTACACACACACAACACACACACAAAGACCGACACAACACAAACACATACAGTGTATTCGGAAAGTATTCAGACCACTTGACTTTTTCCACATTTTGTTACGTTACAGCCTTATTCTAAAATTGATTACAAATATATTTCCTCTCATCAATCTACACACAATACCCCATAATGACAAAGCAAAAACAAGTTTTTAAAAAATGTTTGCAAATGTATTAAAAATACAAAACAGAAATATCACATTTACATAACTATTCAGACCCTTTACTCAGTACATTTTTGAACCAGCTTTGGTAGTGATTACAGACTTGAGTCTTCTTGGGTATGACACTACAAGCGTGACACACCTGTATATGGGGAGTTTATCATTCTTCTCTGCAGATCCTCTCAAGATCTGTTAGGTTGGATGCGGATCGTCGCTGCACAGCTATTTTCAGGTCTCTCCAGAGATGTTCGATGGGGTTCAAGTCTGGGCTCTGGCTGGGACACTCCAAGACATTCAGAGACTTAACCCGAAGCCACTCCTGCGTTGTCTTGGCTGTGTGCTTACGGTTGCTGTCCTTTTGGAAGTTGAACCTTCGCCCCAGTCTGAGGTCCTGAGCGCTCTGGATCTGGTTTTCATCAAGGATCTTGAACTCTGTGAAGAATTTATTTGGGCTGCAATTTCTGAAGCTGGTAACTCTATTGAACTTATCATCTGCATCAGAGGTAGCTCTGGGTCTTCCTTTCCTGTAGCGGTCCTCATGAGAGACAGTTCTTGTGACTGCACTTGAAGAAACTTTCAAAGTTCTTGAAATGTTCCGTATTGATTGACCTTCATGTCTTAAAGTAATGATGGACTGTCATTTCTCTTTGCTTCTGTGAGCTGTTCTTGCCATAATATGGACTTGGTCTTTTACCAAATAGGGCTAAATTCTGTATACCACCCCTACCTTTTCACAACACAACTGATTGACTCAAACGCATTAAGAAGGAAAGCAATTCCACAAATTAACATTTAAAAAGGCAAATCCTGTTAATTGAAATGCATTGCAGGTGACTACCTCATGAAGCTGGTTGGGAGAATGCCAAGAGTGTGGAAAGCTGTCATCAAGGCAAAGGGTGGCAACTTTGAACAATCTCAAATATAAAATATATTTGGATTTGTTTAACCTTTTTTTGGTAACTATATGATTTCATATGTGTTATTTCATAGTTTTGATGTCTTCACTATTATTCTACAATGTAGAAAATAGTCAAAATAAAGAAAAAGCTTTGAATGAGTAGGTGTGTCCAAACTTTTGACTGATACTGTATATATGGACAAATCTGAGGGGGCAAGTGCCCATGTCCTCCCTATTGGCATGAAGCCTTTGACTGAAATAACTGTGCAGGAGATGTGTCACGGCCATTGAAAGGAGAGGACCAAGGTGCAGCGTGGTGAGGGTACATTTTCTTTTATTAGGGAAAAAGAACAAAAACAATAAACACTACAAAAACAAACCGTGAAGCTCAAAGGCTATGTGCTCTAAACAAAGTCAACTTCCCACAAAACCAGGTGGGAAAAAGGGCTACCTAAGTATGGTTCCCAATCAGAGACAACGATAGACAGCTGTCCCTGATTGAGAACCATACCCGGCCAAAACATAGAATTAAATAATCATAGAAAAACAAAACATAGAATGCCCATCCCAAATCACACCCTGACCAAACCAAAAAGAGACATAAAAAGGATCTCTAGGTCAGGGCATGACAGTACCCCCCCCCCAAAGGTGTGGACTCCGGCCGCAAAACCTAAACCTATAAGGGAGGGTCTGGGTGGGCATCCATCCGCGGTGACGGCTCAGGTGCGGGACGCAGACCCCGCTCCACCACTGGCTCACCCCACTTGGTGGCACCTCTGGTGAGGGGACCCTCGTTGCGGGCCCCGGACTGGGGACCCTCGTTGCGTGCCCCGGACGTGGGACCCTCGTAGCGGGCCCCGGACTGGGGACCCTCGTTGCTGGCCCCGGACTGGGCACCCTCGTTGCGGGCCCCGGACTGGGCACCCTCGTTGCGGGCCTCGGACTGGGCACCCTCGTTGCTGGCCCCGGACTGGGCACCCTCGTTGCGGGCCCCGGACTGGGGACCCTCGTAGCGGGCCCCGGACTGGGGACCTTCGTTGCGGGCCCCGGACGGGGGACCCTCGTAGCGGGCCCCGGACTGGGCACCCTCGTTGCGGGCCCCGGACTGGGCACCCTCGTTGCGGGCCCCGGACTGGGCACCCTCGTTGCGGGCCCCGGACTGGGCACCCTCGTTGCGGGCCCCGGACTGGGGACCGTCGCTGGAGGCTCCGGACAAGAGACCGTCGCTGGAGGCTCCGGACTGGAGACCGTCGCTGGAGGCTCCGGACAGGAGACCGTCGCTGGAGGCTCCGGACAGGAGACCGTCGCTGGAGGCTCCGGACTGGAGACCGTCGCTGGAGGCTCCGGACTGGGGACCGTCGCTGGACGCCTGGTCCGTGGAGGAGGCACGGGATGAACCAGGCTGGGGAGACCTACTGGAGGTCTGGTCCATGGAGGAGGCACAGGATGAACCAGGCTGGGGAGACCTACTGGAGGCCTGGTCCTTGGAGGAGGCACTGGATGAACCGGGCTGTGGGGGAGCACTGGAGATCTGGTGCGTATCCCTGGCACCACTCTTCCCGGTTGAATGCCCACTTTAGCCCGGCACCTCCAGAGCGCAGGCACAGGTCGAACTAGGCTGTGGGGGAGCACTGGAGATCCTGTGCTTACCACTTGCACCTCTCCTCTTGGTTGAATGCCCACTTTAGCCCGGCACGGGCGGAGCGCAGGCATAGGACGCACTGAGCAGTCACAGCGCACCGGAGACACAGTGCGCAGAGCCGGCGCAGGATACCCTGGGCCGAAACGGCGCACCGGAGACCAAGCGCGCTGAGCTGCCACAGCCTGCCCTGGCTGGATGCCCACTCTAGCGTGGTCCTTACGGAGAGCTGGCTCCGAGCGCACCGGGCTGTGCATGCGCACCGGAGACACTGTGTGCTTTACCGCACAACACTGTCCCTGATTGAGAACCATACCCGGCCAAAACATAGAAATAGAAAATCATAGAAAAACAAAACATAGAATGCCCACCCCAAATCACACCCTGACATAAAAGAGACAAAACTAGATAAAAAGGATCTCTAAGGTCAGGGCGTGACAAGATGTGTCGCGCTGCATGAGGCAAATGGTTGTCACACCAGATGCTGACTGATTTTCTGATCCACGCGCCTAACTTTGTTTTAAGGTGTCTTTGACCAACATATACATATCTGTTTTCCCAGTCATGTGAAATCCGTAGATTCGGGCCTAATTAATTTATTCCAGTTGACTGATTTTCTTAAATGAACAGTAACTCAGTAAAATCTTTGAAATTGTTGCATGTTGCGTTTATGTTTTTATGAGTTCAGTATAATTTCACACACATAATAATAGAGTTAGCTTAAAGACAATATTAAATTGACAATGGGTGACAATATTATCACTTGTCAAATTGTATATGAAGAGAAATGCTCCTACAGAGTCACATGCCTGTAAAACATTATAATCTGTAAACTCCTTTGGTCGAACAGTGAATTTCAAACACAGATTCAACCACAAAGACCAGGGAGGTTTTCAAGCCTCGCATAGAAGGCACCTTTTGGTAGATGGGTACAAATTTAAAGCAGACATTGAATATCCCTTTGAGCATGTTGAAGTTATTAATTACACTTTGGATGGTGTACAGTGCCTTGCAAAAGTATTCACCCCCTTGGCATTTTAAATAGTCCAAATTGGTGAAGTGAAATGGCAAAATTACTTATAAATAAAAATAAAAAACGGAAAAGTGGTACATGCATATGTATTCACCCCCTTTGCTATGAAGCCCCTAAATAAGATCTGGTGCAACCAATTACCTTCAGAAGTCACATAATTAGTTAAATAAAGTCCATCTCTGTGCAATCTAAGTGTCACATGATCTCAGTATATATACACACCTGTTCTGAAAGGCCCTAGAGTCTGCAACACCACTAAGCAAGGGGCACCACCAAGCAAGCAGCAAGGAGCTCTCCAAACAGGTCAGAGACAAAGGTGTGGAGAAGTACAGATCAGGGTTGGGTTATAAAAAATATCCAAAACTTTAAACATCCCACGGAGCACCATTAAATCCATTATTAAAAACAACAAACCTGCCAAGAAAGGGCCGCCCACCAAAATGCACGGACCAGGCAAGGAGGGCATTAATCAGAGAGGCAACAAAGAGACCAAAGATAACCCTGAAGGAGCTGCAAAGTTCCACAGCGGAGATTGGAGTATCTGTCCATAGGACCACTCTAAGCCGTACACTCCACAGAGCTGGGCTTTACGGAAGAGTGGCCAGAAAAAAGACATTGCTTAAAGAACAAAATAAGCAAACAAGTTTGGTGTTTGCCAAAAGGCAGTCTGGGAGTCTCCCCAAACATATGAAAGAAGGTACTCTGGTTAGATGAGACTAAAATGTTGCTTTTTGGCCATCAAGGAAAACGCAATGTCTGGCGCAAACCCAACACCTCTCATCTCCCTGAGAACACCATCCTCACAGTGAAGCATGGTGGTGGCAGCATCATGCAGTGGGGATGGTTTTCATTGGCAGGGACTGGGAAACTGGTCAGAATTGAAGGAATGATGGATGGCGCTAAATACAGGGAAATTATTGAGGGCAACCTGTTTCAGTCTTCCAGAGATTTGTGACTGGGACGGAGGTTCACCTTCCAGCAGGACAATGACCCTAAACATACTGATAAAGCAAGACTCAATGGGTTTAGGGGGATAATTTAAATGTCTTGGAATGGCCTAGTCAAAGCCCGGACCTCACTCCAATTGAGAATCTGTGGTATGACTTAAAGATTGCTGTACGCCAGCGGAACCCATCCAACTTGAAGGAGCTGGAGCAGTTTTGCCTTGAAGAATGGGCAAAAATCCCAGTGGCTAGATGTGCCAAGCTTATAGAGACATAACCCAAGAGACTTGCAGCTGTAATTGCTACAAAAGGTGGCTCTATGAAGTATTGACTTTGGGGGGGTGAATAGTTATGCATGCTCAAGTTTTCAGTTTTTTTGTCTTATTTCTTGTTTGTTTCACAATAAAAAAATATTTAGCATCTTCAAAGTGGTAGGCATGTTGTGTAAATCAAATTATACAAACCCCCACATTTTTTTAATTCCAGGATGTAAGGCAACAAAATAGGAAAAATGCCAAAGGGTGTGAATACTTTCGCAAGCCACTCTGTCAATACACCCAGTCACTACAAAGATTATAGTTTAAATCTGCTTGAAAATCTTTGTCAAGACCAGAAAATGGTTGTCTAGCAATGGTCAACAACCAATTTAAAAGAGCTTGAAGAATTTTGAAAAGAATAATAGCCATATGTTGCACAATCCAGGTGTAGAAAGCTCCTAGAATCTTACCCAGAAAGACTCACAGCTGTAATCACTGCCAAAGGTGTTTCTACAAATTATTGACTCAGGGATATGAATACTTACGTAAATTAGATATTTCTGTATTTCATTTTCAAAAAATCTGCTAAAATTTAGAAAAACATGTTTTCACTTTTTCACAATGGGTATTGTGTGTAGACGAGATTTTTATTTTATTTAATCCATTTTGATTTTGGGGTGTAACACAACAAACTGTGGATTAAGTCAAATGGTATGAATACTTGTTACATCCATTTTTGGATTTACAAATTCATAATATATAGCCCTTGATTCTTGAAGAATGTAACTTATAAACTGTCATTCCCCATCAGAACCCAAAATATCAGCTTGTCTTACTCCAATGTTTGTAAATGTAAACACTGTATAGCCTCAAAACATGGATGACCAGTCCCTGCATAGCTCTGTCTATGAATTTGAGAGTGGTTACATTTCTCCAGGCCCACCCCTCAGCTTTTTACCAAAACAGAGGCAGGGTCACCGCTTTGTTATTGTTTAAACAGCAGATTCTAACTTTAAGATGAGTTATACAGTAGGAGTATAATAGGAACAATATTTTATTCATTGAGATCTACAGCACTCTTAACAATAATTTATGACTTACGTCAGGGGTAGGCAACCCTGTTCCTCGGGTGCCACAGGTATTGCAGGATTTTGTTCCAACTAGGCACCACACCTGGCCAACAACTGAGCAAATTGATCAGTTCAGTGATTGCCTAAATTCAACCCACCTAGTCTTCCAGGTTGGTTCAATCAAAAACATGAAGTGCCTGCAGCACCCCAGGACCAGGCTTGCCTACCCCTGATCTACCTGCTGTCTCTACTAAGGTATGTTGCTCTCCAACATGCATGTACTGTACATCTCAATGGAATAGAAGTCAAAGAAAAATAACAATATTTGTACTTTTAATTTTTATATATTTGACCACCTAACTCCCTGACCGACTGTCTCTTGACACGATTAACATTTTAGAGAAAACTTGGGAGAAAACAAACTCCAAATGTGGTTTAAAACATCAAGGCACTGTGGAATACAAACAACAACTCACTGCAAACTGAGGTTTTCATTTCAGTGAGCTATGACTTAGTATCAAATTAACCTATAAACCCTTACCACTAGAGAACTGCCCAGTCCCAAATATATCCCTATACTTTTATCTCTGTGTGCTGATGAAGGAAAAGGAGGTAAAGAAAGGGCATTATATGGGAACTTCTCCACTATCTAACTTTAGGAGCGTATCTCAACAGTCTAAATCAGCATCTTTTCTTTATTTCCCCCTGTCCCTACACATTGATGTAGGTAGGTGCCCGCAATAACCCCCTACACAAAGGTAGGTGCCCGCAATAACATTGGTGTCACTGAACCTATTTGCTTTCACCTATCCTGTGCTTTCAGATCATTGAAAATTAAGGAAAGGAGACAAGAGAATAGGAAGAAGGGAGGACGTTAAAGCATTGGAGCAGGCCCCTGGATAGTTAGTAATAATAATCTGTTTATGAGGCATTTCTGTTGCCTCTCAGGGACTCTGTTGCCACTCAGGGACTCAGTCAGACCTTTGAGGGTTTTTTGAAGTACAGATTTCTAGAATACTAATCCTGTCTTGTCAACCTTGAAGCCCTGTAGCACCTGGGCAAAGAAGACACATCCCCCTTGAGTCACCTGTCACCCAATCATCAGGCACACACACACACACACACACACACACACACACACACACACACACACACACACACACACACACACACACACTTCAATGATGTCTCTAGACACTTCTTAACAAATTCCAACCTGACTGACACATACAGTTATGCAAGGATGCACAAGCGCGCACACGCACACACAGAGAGAGAGAGAGAGAGAGACCCTCACTGATATCTAGACCAAAACAAACACTCCTCCAGTCTTCCAAAAACCTCTCCAGCACCCTGGACGGATGATTTGGAACGCTTAGTCACGTCTGAGATGAAGTGATAACGATAATTTAATTAACTTCCGTCTGAAGAACGCTCCTCCTCAGTAAGACTGAGAGGGATTGGTGAGCAGGGGAACTAAATCTGTTCCCTTCTCTCTGGTGAGAAGCCATTTACAGAGGAGCTGTTTGCTCTTCAAGCCTGCATGGTTCTCCTTTCTCCCATAAAACAGCATTTTGCCCTCCCCTGGAGTCTGAGGGAGGTTTTTCCTTTTCACTTTGATGAAATTGTTTCAAATTTCACACTGAGCAAAGGTGGGGAGCACGTTTTGGAGCAGGATTGGGAGTATAGGCTTCCGGATGCTTTCAGAAAAGTAGGATGTGAAAAAGTAGTGTGCTATTCAGTCAGTTACTCCCTGCTGTACTATGTCAGGGCGCAGACACATTCTGAACATGACAATGAGATTTTGGGAAATGTGAAACCCTAATTGGAAATCGTACCACTTATTGTAAATGTTTGGGATTGTGGTGTGAACAGAATAACGTACAGAGGCGAAGCTCAGCCCATCTAGCCAACCCTCCTAAACTCATCTAGGCAGGATTTGATGTTACTCTTTTTCAAACAACCCCCCTTGAACCTCTAAATACATCCAGATAGAACCCTGGAAGGACCTGGTTTATTTATTAATCTAAACCTCTACACACTGTGAGGCACATCAGTACCACGCAGTGTTCAAGGCCTTGCAGTGTTTGACTTGGAGCCCATTTAGCTGCTGGCAAGTAGACAGACAGAGTACAGAGCAGCGTGAGTGGGTTTAATGGGGCTGTGCTATGAACTGGGGCCAAGCTGGACTGCAGGCCTGTTTTAACAGTGAGGCTGCCAGAGCAACAGAGAAAGGGACAGGCACCAGGTTGACCAACCAGTTAGAGATGCCACTTGGAGAGCACCCAGCATAAATCATGAGGGCAGTTGGGTCAGTGTGTGTGTGTGTGTGTGTGGGGGGGGGGGGGGGGGGGTGAACTCTAACCTTTAAGTTCAGACTGTTGTCTGCTCTTTGCCTTGGTTTGGAGTGCTGAGTCAGCAAGTGTTTCAGCCCCATGTACAGTGGTCAGGCTCGCTGCATGGTATGTCTCTCTCTTTCTCTGTCTTCCTCGCTCTCTTGCTCTCTCCTCTCCAGGCCTGCAGATAGTTCAGATTGATGGGGCTAACCTTCTCCCTCCGTAGTCAATAGCTTAGCGCTTAGTCTCCGTCACACATATCGAGCCGTCTGAGAGACAGACATCCACAACAACAATATAATTAGCCTTTAGATTATGGAAATCCCCTGAACCAACCTCACAACTGCTCCCCATTGTGTCTGGCCAATCAACTCCAGAGCCTACATTAATCAGAAATATTTATGTCCCTGCCTCACGTGTGCCTGGTGTGTAGAAGGATGACGCCTAAATAATAAATAATAACATTGGTGTCACTGAACCCATGTTGAAGCATACATACATGTGTGGTAGATCTATCATGTGTGGTAGATTTAGGAACTGCTGACTGAGTGTCTCACTGTAATCACAAACCCAACAAGACCATATTGATTGAGTGTATTCCATTGATTTTACTGACTGTGTAGTGTATGAGTGCTTATGAAAGAGAGATACATTGACTATATATTAGAAATCAGTATACTAAATCAACTGTCAGATCTGTCAAAAACCCATCATAAACAGTCACTCTGTCACTACTGCCTACACCTTAGCTAGCTAGCTAGCTTAGTTTATACTGCATCGATGGATTCAGTATTCAGTTTGTGACTACTTTTTGACACCTGAGCCAGAGAGAGTCTGCACACACACACAGCATGTTAATGTTTTTAAATGGATGTAAATCGTAAAGCTTTTTGTCTGTAATGTATTTTTCGTTATATGTCGGACCCAAGGAAGACTAGATGTCGCCATTGGCATCCTAATAAATCAAATCAAGGCTACACCGGTGTCTCCGCAGACAGCACAGACACCGACTCAGATGAGCTCGCCGAAGTCGATGCCAAGACACTTGAGGAGGTAACTGAGGAAGACCACCCATTAATGGTGGATCCGTCAATTACGGTGCTTCAGCTGGTCGAGGGGGAATATGTCAGTGATGCTGGACAAGAAATTGAAAAGGCCCGCAAGTTCAGGTGCGCTTGCAAGTCCAACGAAGGATGGCCCTGTTATTTGCTGTTTACCCCAGAGGAGATGGTCAAGAGACGTGACCAGATTAATGTCACGCCCTGACCATAGAGAGCCTGTTATTCTCTATGTTGGTTAGGTCAGGGTGTGACTAGGGTGGGTCATCTGGGTAATTATATATCTATGTTGGCCTGGTATGGTTCCCAATCAGAGGCAGCTGTTTATCGTTGTCTCTGATTGGGGATCATATTTAGGCAGCCATTTCCCCTTTGTGCTTTGTGGGATATTGACTATGTTTTTGTCTAGCTGCCTGTGAGCAGCCCAGAACGTCACGTTTAATTTTTCTTCTGTTGTATTTGGTGAGTTTATTCTTTATTAAACATGTGGAATTCTACGCACGCTGCGCCTTGGTCCAATCATTATGACGATCGTGACAATTAATTAACTCACCAATGGTAAGTGCTTGCCATTCAAGTTTAGTTGGCTGTGAGTGTTTAATGTGTACAGTGTGCTTGTCTGTGTCTGTCTATCTGTGAGTGTCTGTGTTTGTGTGATGAGACACAAGTAGACTGACTTGCTAGTTAGTGTATTAAAGCCAAGTGTGTGTGTGGCATGGGAGAGAAGTGGGGGGATGTGTAGCCCACAAACATTTGCAGTAACTTATGAGACCTGTGTGTGTGTGTGAGTGATTATATTTGTCCGAAGGCAGGTTACATAAATGCATGAAATGGCCATCAATAAAGTTACCTCATACCTCTATATCAAACATGAACTATTTACAGTACAAGTAAAAGTGTGTGTGTATGCTGTTTGTGTGCATTTGTATGTACTGTTTGTGCCTGTGTTCACGCATGCATTTCAATGAGTGCAGGTAATGTGTGGGTATTGAAAGTGGGTTGATATTACTTGAAAATGTACAGTGCATTTTGTTACGTTACAGCCTTATTCTAAAATTGATTAAATATAATGTTTGCCCTCATCAATCTACACACAATACTCCATAATGACAAAAAAAATCTGGTTGTTAGAAATTTTATAAACTAAAATCACGCTGATGTCCGGGAGGGCTTTCGCCTGAGCTACGGCCGTGTGGGAACAACAGTCGGCCGTATGCTTCGATCTGGAGGAGTTCGTGGCAGAAGCTTTTTGATTCTCCATTGTCTGGGAGAGAGGCTGCCCGGAAGTTACACCAGCTTTGGCAAGACTCCCGTAGTGTGGCAGACTATGTGGCGGATTACCGCACGTTGGCAGCTCAGAGTGTCTGGAACCCGGAATCGCTGTTCAACACGTTCCTGCACGGATTATTGGAGGAAGTGAAGGACAAGCTAGCAGCCCGGGAACTACCAACGGATGTCGACTCGCTCATTGCCTTGACCCTCCGGGTCAATGGGCAGCTATGGGAGCGTTGGAAGGAGAGGAGGTCCAATTCCACCTCGCCTCAGAGGCACCCTGGAAGTCCCCGACGTCTCCATGGCCGAGAGGACTCGTAGCTACCAGCGTTCCCCCAAGAGTCTCCGAAGTCTGCAGATTCACCTCTTTCTGAGTCGATGCAACTAGGAAGAGCGAGGCTGTCCCAAGCCGAACGTCTACACCTGCTTCACACGAAGAGTTGCCTGTATTGCGGGACTGCTGGTCATTTCGTGTCCTGTCTACTAAAAGATCAGCCTCACCGGTAGACATGAGTACTCTGGTGGACCATCCGGAGAACTTTTCCTCTCCCCTTACACGCACCACTTTCCATGCCATCCTGCTGTTGGGGAACCAGTCAAAATCTCTCAGAGTACTCATCGACTCTGGGGCCGATGAGAGTTTTATGGACGCTACCCTGGCGTCTGAGCTAGGCATCACAACTCAGCCCCTTTCCATTTCCATGGATGTTAGAGCGCTGGACATGCCGGGTCACCCACAATACAACTCCCATCAACCTACGAGTGTCAGGGAACCACAGCAAAGCAACCCAATTCATGCTAATTACGTCTCCTCAGGTTCCCGTGGTATAGGGATTCTCTTGGTTCCAGCGACACAATCACCTCATAGACTGGACTGCTGCTATTATCATGGACTGGAGCCCGTTCTGCCACACCCATTGCCTTAAGTCAGCACAGCCTGCCGTGGGACGTCTTTCTATTGTCTTGGAAGTTGCCCCGGATCTCTCCTCCATTCCTGCGGAGTACCAGGACCTCTGGGAAGTTTTCAGTAAGGCCCGGGCCACTTCGTTTCCTCCGCACCAACCCTATGATTATCTTTCTGCCTCCGGCGCAGGGTTCTTCTTTGTGGAGAAGAAGGACAAAACCCTGCGCCTGTGCATCGACTACCGGGGCCTCAATGACATCACGGTGAAGAACTACCAAGCTACCACTCATCGCCTCGGCCTTCGAGCCGCTCAAGGTTGCCACTGTTTTCTCCAAGTTGGAAATGTGGAACGCCTACCACCTGGTGCAGTTACGGTAAGGGGATGCGTGGAAGACTGCCTTTAACACGGAGTCACTACGAATATCTGGACATGTCATTTGGCCTTACCAACGGCAAATGGCATGCTGTGTTCCAAGCCCTGGTTAATGACGTTCTCCGCGACATCTTTAACTGGTTCATCTTCGTCTACCTCGACGACATCCTTGTTTTCTCCCACTCAGCCCAAGAACACGTACTCCACGTCTGACAGGTTCTCCAGCGCCTCCTGGAGAACCTGCTTTTTGTGAAAGCCGAGAAATGCGAATTCCATCGCTCCACCATCCCCTGCCTTGGTTACTTCATCGCTGAAGGTAATGTACAGATGGATCTCTGAAAGGTGAGAGCGGTATGGGTTGTCCAGAGTGCAGCTGCAACGTTTCCTGGGATTTACCAACTTTTATCGCCGCTTTATCCGGGTTTACAGCACCCAGGCTTCCCCCCTGTCTGCACTCACCTCTCCCAAGGTTCCGTTCACGTTGGCCCTATGCCCTTGGCATTCCAGGACCTCAATCACTGCTTCACCACAGCTCCCATATTGATTCATCCTGACCCGTCCCGTCAGTTCGTGGTGGAGGTTGATGCTTCGGATGTCGGAGTGGGGGCTGTCCTGTCCCAGCCCTGGACCTCAAGTTACATCCCTACGCCTTCTTCTCCTATTGCCTCAACGCCACGGAGAGGAATTACAATGTGGGGAACCGTGAGCTTTTCGCAGTGAAGATGGCGTTGGAGGAGTGGAGACACTGGTTGGAGGGGGCGGAACATCCGTTCATTGTGTGGACGGATCACAAGAACGTGGAATATCTCCGCACTGCCAAGCGTCTCAATTCCAGAAAAGCTAGGTGGGCCATGCTTTTCACCTGGTTTAACTTTTCCCTCTCCAACGACCGGGATCCAAGAATATCAAGCCAGATGCGCTGTCACGCCGCTATAGTCCCCCGGCTATACCCTCAGACCCCTAGATCATCCTTCCCAACTTGTGCATGGCGACTGCACTCAACTAGGGAATAGGGAAGCAGGTCCGTGAGGCGTAGCGTTACCAGTAGAACCCCGGGGGGGCCCAGATAACTGGATGTTTGTTCCTGATACTGTCGCCCCTCGGTCTTGGAGTGGGCCCACTCCTCCAGGCTTACCTGCAACTCGGGGCTCCCATCGAACCCTGGCCTTTGTGCGGCAACACGTTTGGTGGCCTACCATGGTTCATGGTTCCGTGTTCGTCGCCTGCACAATCTGTGCGCAGAACAAGACTCCTTGGCAAACTCCGGCTGGTCTCCTTCATCCACTGCCTGTCCCTCACTGTTCCTGGTCTCACATCTGTCTGATTGCAACACCACCCTCCTGACTGTAGTGGACGGGTTTTCCAAAGCCATCCGTTTCATTCCTCTCCCTAAGCTACCCTCTGCCAAAGAGGCGGCCCAGCTCATGGTGCAGCACATCTTCCGGATCCATGGACTCGCGGTGGACATGGTCTCCGACCAGGGTCCTCATTTCTTGTCACGGTTCTGGAAGGCAATCTGCACACTCATTGGATCGTCAGCCAACTTTACCCCCATTTTTATCAGCACTTTCCTCATCTCCAAGATCAATAGCCCCTCTGCTGTTCGTCTTCTGTTGCCCCGTACCCTCCGTATACATCCCAATTTTCAATTGTCTAGGATTAAACCAATGTCTCACAGCCATTTGTCTCCTGTTTCCAGGCCCACCCCTCTCCCCCATCTCACCGACAGCCAACCAGCGTACACGGTGAGGCGCCTCCTGAAGGTTCGACCGCGGGGCAGGGGATTCCAGTACCTGGCTGACTGGGAGGGTTATGGCCCGGAGGAGAAGTGCTGGGTCCCTGCTAGGGACATCCTGGACCCAGTCCTCATCGCTGAGTTACAATACCGGCACCCCGGTCAACCAGATATGCGCCCAGGTAGGATGCCATGTGTGGGGGGGGGGGGGGGGGGGGGCTCCTGTCACATCCTAATCTGTTTCACCTGTCTTTGTGCTTGTCTCCACCCCCATCCATGTGTCGCCCATCTTCCTCTTTATCCCCAGTGTATTTATACCTGTGTTCTCTGTTTGTCTATTGCCAGATCATTTTGTTTCATTAAGCCTACCAGCATTTTTCCTGTGCTACTGTCTTTCTCTCGTTCCTATTTTGATCTGGGTTTTGATCATTCTGCCTGCACTTACCCTGAGCCTGCCTGCCGTTCTGTACCTTCCGGACTCTGCTCTGGATTACTGACCTCTGCCTGCCCTTGACCTGTCATCTGTCTGCCCCCCTGTTTTTGTAATAAACTTTTGATACTTCGAAACTCTCTGCATCTGGGTCTTCTCCTGAGCCTTAACAAAAACTATGCAATAACACATATCGAATTATGTAGTAAGTGACAGCTTTGCACACTCTTGGCATTCTCTCAACCAGCTTCATGAGGTCGTCACCTGGAATGCATTTCAATGAACAGGTGTGCCTTGTTAAAAGTTCATTTGTAGATTTTCTTTCCTTCTTAATACGTTTGAGCCAATCAGTTGTGTTGTAACAAGGTAGGGGTGGTATACAGAAGAGAACCCCATTTGCTAAAAGACCAAGTCCATATTATGGCAAGAACAGCTCAGTAGCATGGAGGAGGAGGTGTGATGTTGTAGGGGTGTTTTGCTGGTGACACTGTCTGTGATTTATTTAGAATTCAAGGCAGACTTAAACAGATTGGCTACCGCAGCAATACACCATCCCATCTGGTTTGCGCTTAGTGGGACAATGATTTGTTTTTCAACAGGACAATGACCCAAAACACACCTCCAGGCTGTGTGAGGGCTATTTGACCAAGAAGGAGAGTGATGGAGTGCTGCATGAGATGACCTGGCCTCCATAATCACCCAACCTCAACCCAATTGAGATGGTTTGGGATGAGTTGGACCACAGAGTGAAGGGAAAGCAGCTAACCTGCTCAACATATGTGGGAATTCTTTCAAGATTGTTGGAAAAGCATTTCTCATGAAGCTGGTTGAGAGAATGCCAAGATTGTGCAAAGCTGTCATCAAGGCAAAGGGTGGCTACTTTGAAAAATTGTTTAACACTTTTTTGGTTACTACATGATTCCATATGTGTTATTTCATAGTTTTGATGTCTTTACTATTATTCTACAAAGTAGAAAATAGTAAAAATAAAGAAAAACCCAAACTTTCGACTGGTAAAGCATATAATTGTTTTAGCAAGTTAGTCATACTTTTGTCTGACATGCCGAAAATGCCACTGTTTTGGTTAAAAGTGACACTTTGCGGCCACGTGACTACAGTTTGCATTGAACTGTGGGTCATATCAACCCCACAAGTGATCAAAGTTCTTCACTCGCTCCCTCAAGCTAAATCGAGGGTCGAGGTGGTAACGTTAGTGAACTGGACCTCCAATTAAGATAGCAATCGAACTGCATCCGGTTTCAACGGGGATTCGCCCAAGGTAAAGTGGCTAGCGTGAGGGCTGAGATGTGGAGGAAGACGCAAGAGAGATGGGAGATGGAGATAGAGACGTTGATGATGGAGAGGCGAGTGCGAGATAGAGAAATGGAGGAGGGTGGAGGAAAGGGAGATGTATGAATTTATGGAGCTCCAGAGGAGGAGAATAGCAGAGATCTACAAGACGGAGACATCCGTGCGGAGAGGTACAGAGGAATGGAAAGATGGCATTAGAGAGGAAAAAGATGAGTGGAAGGAGTCCTTAAGAGAGCAGCAGGATGACAGACAGAAGGAGGCGAGACAGAGATACATGGAGAGGCAAAGGAAGATGAGACACGAGGAGAAGAAAAGGAGGTGAGGAGAAATTGAGTGGAAGAAGAGAGAGGAGGAATGGAGAAAGTGGATAGAGGAGAAAGAGAAAGAAAGGAGAGGATAGGAAGAGAGAGGAGGAATATAATAGGATGCAAAAGGAGGAGGAGAAGAAGAGCGAGAGAAAATGTGACAGGAGCAGAGGGAGGAGCTGGTAGAGCTGAGGACGGAGGTGGAAAGACAATGTCGGGAGAATATAAAGCGGAAGAAGGAGGATGAGATTGAGATGGAGGAGATAGTGAGAGAGCTGGCCACAAATATAAAGCTAGGGAAGAAAACGCTAAAGATTGAGGATGAAAAATAATAGAGCGGAAGAGTTCATCGAGAAGCTAGAAGAGTGCACAATGAAAGTGGTAGAGATGGGAAGAGAGATGGAGAGAAAGTCTAAAGAAAGGGGGAGGAGGAAAAGAGAAAGAGGAAGCTGGGGAAGGAGATACAGAGAGATAGGAAGCAAAGACAATTTGAGGTGGAGAGGATAAAGACATTGGAGAAGAGAGTGAGTGAGCTTTTTGAGCAAAGCCAGGGAGAGCAGAAAAAGACAGAAGAGGAGACGAAGATAAAAACATTTGTACTGGTTATTAGATTTGAAGAGGAGAACGAGCAGAGAGAAAATAAAAAGCTAGAAGAGCAGAAAAAGAGAGAGGCGAAGAGGAGAAAAGAGGCGAGGCCAACAATGTCAAGAAGAGACAAAAAAGTATCTGAATGAATGGGTGGTGGGAAAAGAGGAGACGAGAGAGCTGAATAACACAGCTGTGGGAATTGATGATAACCTGCCAATTGATAAAGGTTGGTCAAAAACAGATTGTGATAGTAGTGTTATTGAGGAGATTATCCCAAAAGATAAGGAGGAAAAGAAGGAGAGGAGTGATGAAAAATAACCAAGGATGATAATGGCGTGAGTGAGAAAATAAAGCAAATGAAAAGTGATAAAAAGGGGGATGAGGGAAAAAAAGAGGAGCTTCATAGTGATAAAGCAACAACCACCAATTTTGTTAGGAATGATTATGGCATGAGTGAGAAAGAAAACAAAGAAAAGAAAGAGGAAGAGAAAGATGAGAAAGACAAAGGGAACCCCCAGACTTACATAGAATGCACAGATAGTGATGAAAATGTCTGTGAAAGGATGGATGGCCAGGAAAAAGAGAGGGAAAATGTATCACTGAATGAGAGAGCCAATGATAGAGGGAAGGATTAAGGAAAGGAAAAGGACAGCAGGCCAGATTCCGTCATCCTGAGGAGGTTGGATAAAGGTGAGAACTAGCCAAAAGAAGACAGAAGAAGAAAGTGAGGATGAGGAGGAAAAGAATAGCAAAGAAAACATGGATAACATCCAGAAAAAAAAGTAATGAAGACACAGCATCTAGGCCTGGTGACGAGAGGGAAAAACAGAACCGAATGGACAGACAGTGAGGGTGAGGAGGAAAAGAATGGCGTGAAAAGGAAGGATAACATCAAGAAGGAAAGGTTGGATGACAAGAGGAAAGAAAGGGATAAGGTAGCATTGAAAGAGAAAAGCAATGATAGATGGAAGGGTGCAGGGAAGTGGAAGGGTGCAGGAAAGCAAAAAGAGAGCAGTGAGGATGAGGTGGAAAAGAATGCAGTGAAAAATATAGATACTATCCAGAAGAAATGTCCTGAAGACCAAACATCTCAAATCAAATTTTATTGGTCACATATACAGTTGAAGTCGGAAGTTTACATACACCTTAGCCAAATACATTTAAACTAGTAAAAAAATCCCTGTCTTAGGTCAGTTAGGATCACCACTCTATTTTAAAAATGTGAAATGTCAGAATAATAGTAGAGAGAATGGTTTATTTCAGCTTTATTTCTTTCTTCACATTCCCAGTGGGTCAGTAGTTTACATACATTCAATTAGTATTTGGTAGCACTGCCTTTAAATTGTTTAACTTGGGTCAAACGTTTCGGGTAGCAACCTTCCAGCAATAAGTTGGGTGAATTTTGGCCCATTCCTGACAGAGCTGGTGTAACTGAGTCAGGTTTGTAGGCCTCCTTGCTCGCACACACTTTTTCAGTGCTGACAACAAATGTTCTACAGGATTGAGGTCATGGCTTTGTGATGGCCACTCCAATACCTTGACTTTGTTGTCCTTAAGTCATTTTGCCACAACTTTGACAGTATGCTTGGCGACCAAGCTTTAACTTCCTGACTGAGGTCTAGAGATGTTTCTTCAATATATTCACATAATTTCCCTCCCTCATAATGCCATCTATTTTGTGAAGTGCACCAGTCCCTCCTGCACCAAAGCACCCCCACAACATGATGTTGCCACCCCCGTGCTTCACGGTTGGGATGGTGTTCTTTGGCATGCAAGCCTCCCCCTTTTTCCTCCAAACATAACAATGGTCATTATGGCCAAACAGTTATATTCTTGTTTCATCAGACCAGAGGACATTTCTCCAAAAAGTACGATCTTCCTCCCCATGTGCAGTTGCAAACCGTAGTCTGGCTATTTTATGGCGGTTTTGGAGCAGTGGCTTCTTCCTTGCTGAGCTGAGCGGACTCGTTTTACTGTGGATATAGATACTCTTGTACCTGTTTCCTCCAGCATCTTCACAAGGTCCTTTGCTATTGTTTTGGGATTGATTTGCACTTTTCGCACCAAAGTACGTTCATCTCTAGGAGACAGAACGCGTCTCCTTCCTGAGTGGTATGATGGCTACATGGTCCCATGGTGTTTATACTTGCGTACTATTGTTTGTACAGTTGAACGTGGTATCTTCAGGTGTTTGGAAATTGCTCCCAAGGACGAACCAGACTTGTGGAGGTCTACAATTTTTCTTCTGAGGTCTTGGCTGATTTCTTTCGATTTTCCCATGATGTCAAGCAAAGAGGCACTGAGTTTGAAGGTAGGCCTTGAAATACATCCACAGGTACACCTCCAATTGACTCACATTATGTTAATTAGCCTATCAGAATCTTCTAAAGCCATGACATCATTTTCTGGAATTTTCTGTGAACTTAGTGTTTGTAATCTTCTGACCCACTGGAATTGTGATACAGTGAGTTATAAGTGAAATAATCTGTCTGTAAATAGTTGTTGGAAAAAAGAAGCTAGGATATGCATATAATTGATAGATTTGGATAGAAAACACTCTAACGTTTCCAAAACTGTTCAAATAATGTCTGTGAGTATAACATAACTGATATGGGAGGCAAAAACCTGAGGGAAATCCATCCAGGAAGTGGGATTTTTATGATGTGGGTGGTTTTCAATTGAATGCCTATTGAGTATCTAATGGGTTAGGACCCAGATTGCAGTTCCTATGGCTTCCACTAGATGTCAAAGGTCTTTAGATATTGTTTCAGCCTTGTTTTCTGAAAAATGAAGAAGAATGAGACATTTCTGTCAGGGGACTGGGGAAGCATGCAGTGCTGGTTTGCGCGCATGACTGTGTGCGCGCCCTTCGTTCTTCTTCCTTTCTATTGAATACGCTATTGTCCGGTTGAAATATTATTGATTATTTAGACAATTGACAACCTGAGGATTAATTATCAACATCGGATGTATTCGTCTGCATGTTTTGACCGCCTTTGAGCCGGTGGATTACTGAACAAAACGCGCCAACAGAGTTTTGGGGATATAAAGAGGGACTTTATCAAACAAAACGAACATTTATTGTGTAGCTGGGACTCTTGTGACTGCAACCAGATGAAGATCTTCAAAGGTAAGTGATTAATTTTATCGCTATTTCTGACTTTCGTGACTCCTCTACTTGGAAAATGTTTGTATGCTTTTGTAAGCGGGGAGCTGTCCTCAGATAATCGCATGGTATCCTTTCGCCGTATATCCTTTTTGAAATCTGACAAAGCAGCTGGATTAACAAGAAGTTAATCTTTAAGCCGAAGTATAACACTTGTATTTTTATGAATGTTTATTATGACTTTCTGTATTTTGAATTTGGCGCTCGGCAATTTCACCGGATGTTGTCGAGGTGGGTCGCTAGCGGCACGCCTGCGCCAGAGTGGCTAACCGACTTGCCAAAACTATAGTTTGTTAACTTCTTGGCGCTACGGATCCCGTTACCGGGATCATTTTCCTAAACAACCAGTGAATTGCAGAGCGCCAAATTCAAAAGATATTTAGAATCATGCAATCACAAGTGAAATATACCAAAACACAGCTTAGGTTGTTGTTAATCCACCTATCGTGTCAGATTTTGAAAATATGCTTTACAGCGAAAGCAATCCAAGCGTTTGTGAGTGTATCAGTCAATGCTAGAACTGTTAGCCTTATATTAGCTTGGTCACAGCAGTCAGAAAAGCAATAAAATGAATTGCTTACCTTTGATAATCTTCCAACGTTTGTACTCACGAGACTCCCAGTTACACAATAAATGTTATTTTTGTTCGATAAATATTAGTTTTATAACAAAAAAACATTTGGGTTGCGCGTTATGTTCAGAAAACCACAGCCTCGTTCCGTTCCTGAAAGGCAGACAAATTCCAAAACGTATCCGCAATGTTCGTAGAAACATGTCAAACGTTTTTTATAATCAATCCTCAGGTTGTTTCTAACATACATATTCGATAATATTTCAACCGGACGGTAACCTATTCAATAAAAGAGAGAAAGAAAATGTCGAGCTACCCCTCTCGCACGCAGGAACTAATCAAAGGACACCTGACTCGTTTTGAAAAATCTCGCTCATTTTTCAAAATAAAAGCCTGAAACTATGTCTAAAGCCTGGTCACAGGCTGAGGAAGCCATTGGAAAAGGAATCTGGTTGATATGCCTTTAAATGGAAGAGGGGCAGGCAACAGAACAGGGATAAATAAATTTTAAAAAGCACTTCCGGGTTGGATTTCCTCAGGTTTTCGCCTGCAGAATCAGTTTTGTTATACTCACAGACAATATTTTGACAGTTTTGGAAATGTTGGAGTGTTTTCTATCCTAATCTGTAAATTATATGCATATTCTACGATCTGGGCCTGAGAAATAGTCAGTTTACGTTGGGAACGTTATTAAAAATAAATAAGAATTCTGGCCCCTAGCGTCAAGAAGTTAACAAAACATTTGTGGAGTGGTTGAAAAACGAGTTTTAATGACTCCAACCTAAGTGTATGTAAACTTACGACTTTAACTGTACATATTTAGCAGTTGTTATTGCGCGTGTAGCGAAATGCTTGTGATCATCTAGTGATGATAGCAGGATTGAGATGATAATGAGTCAATTTGATATAGAGAGAAACAACAAAAAGAAAGAGGAGGGGGGAGATCAACAGGGAGGAGGAGAGAAAGTTAGAGGAGGAGAGAAAGGAAGAGGTGGAGCAAAATAGAGAAGCAGACCTTGAACAGAGAGAGGATAGGAAAGTAGAGGAAGTGAGGAGAGTGATGCAAGAGCAGAAGGAGAAGCAAACAAAATAACAGGAGAAAGAGAGGGAGGGAGGAAGAAAGGAGAAGAAAGTGCTGTTTAAAGGAGAGGACTCGAGACAGAGGAAGGAGGGGGCCTCACGAGACATACAGTAGGAAACAGAGAGACAGAGGGAGAGAGGGAAGCAGCAGGACAGCATGTCACAGAGCAGAGGTAGGACAGAGGCTAGAGACAGAAAATAAAACAGTAGTAGTTAGAGAGTAGAGTTATTTAGGGCTCTATTCAATCTATAAAGCTGAAGATTCCGCAATATACATTTAAAGGTAATTTCCGATTGAGTATATATGAGTATATACAGCATTTACCATAAAAGCAGTCTCCGCTAAAGCGGGAACATTGCCTTTAAATTTTAATCACGCTTTAAAGCTGAACTTCCGCGATGTGGATTGAATAGTCATGGATTGAATAGACATGTTCATTTTTCCCTCTTCTCTCCCTCCCTGTCAGATTGTTCAATTTCTTGCCTTCGTCACGTCCAACAGGCACGGTGCAAAAGTAAAAGTGTAGACTTACTCATTTGTCTATTATTTCCTATGTTACTGTAAGTCCCAATCAGTGGTGTAAAGCACCTAAGTAAAAATACTTTAAAGTACTACTTAAGTAGTTTTTTGGGGTATCTGTACTTTGCTATTTATATTTTTGATAACTTTGACTTTTACTCCATCCACTACATTCCAAAAAGAAAATAATGTACTTTTTACTCCATACATTTTCCCTGAAACCCAAAAGTATGAAAGCTTAGCAGGACAGGAAAATTGTCCAATTCACACACTTATCAAGAGAACATCCCATGTCATCCGTACTGCCTCTGATCTGGCTGAATCACTAAACACAAATGCTTTGTTTGTAAATTATTGTCTACGTGTTTAAGTGTGTCCCTGGCTATCCGTAAATAAATAAAAAACAAGAAAATCGTGCCGTCTGGTTTGCTTAATAACCTCTACCGCTTCTCTCTCCCGGATCCGGGATCCTCCTCATCAAAAAAGCTGACTAGCATAGCCTAGCCTAACGCGACAGGGATATCATATAATATAATTTCATGAAATCACAAGTCCAATACAGCAAATGAAAGATAAACATCTTGTGAATCCAGCCATCATTTCCGATTTTTTTAATGTTTTACAGCGAAAACACAATATATATTTATATTAGCTCACCACAATAGCCAAACACACAACGCCATGTTTTCACCATGTTTTCACCGCCAACATAGCTTTCACAAAACCCACAAATAGAGATAAAATTAATCACTAACCTTTGAACAACTTCATCAGATGACAGTCTTATAACATCATGTTATACAATACATTTATGTTTTGTTCAAAAATGTGCATATTTAGGGGTACAAATTGTGGTTTTACATTGTGAATACGTAGCCATGATGCACCAAATTGTCCGGAGAAATTTTGGACAGTCACGTAATCTAACCAAAAAACTCATCATAAACTTTACTAAAAAATACATGTTGTACAGCAAATGGAAGATACACTAGTTCTTAATGCAACCGCTGTGTTAGATTAAAAAAAATAACTTTAGTACAACGTACAGCATGCAATATTGTGAGACAGCGCCCAACAATTCTCCGCCTTGTTGGAGCCAACACAAACCACAAAATACGAAATAACATCATAAATATTCTCTTACTTTTGACGATCTTCCATCAGAATGTTGTGCAAGGAGTCCTAGTTCCAGAATAAATCGTTGTTTTGTTTTAGAATGTCCATTTCTTCTGTCGAATTAGCAACTTTGGCTAGCCATGTGGATGGCACATGTCCAAGAAATCTTAGCGCATGGAACGAAAAATTCCAAAAGTCCCAATAAACGTCGAATAAACTGGTCAAACTCGGTTGAAAAGCCTACTTTATGATGTTTTTCTCATATGTATCCAATAAAATCAGAGCCGGAGCATTTCGTTGTGTATACCTAACGCATTTCAGAAGACAATGTGAGGTTCCCTGGTGCGCAGTTGAATACTGACAAAAGAGCGGACCTATCACTCCAAAAGCTCTCATTCGGTCTCACATCAAGCTAGACACCCCATGCAACATTCTACTGCCTGTTGACATCTAGTGGAAGGCATATGAAGTGCATACAGATCCATAAATATAAGCCAGTTGAATAGGCAGGCCCTGACACAGAGCCCCATTTTCAGAATTTTCACTTCCTGTTTGGAAGTTTGCTGCCAAATGAGTTCTGTTTTACTCACAGATATAATTCAAACAGTTTTAGAAACTTCAGAGTGTTTTCTATCCAATAGTACTAATAATATGCATATTGTATGATCTAGAACAGAGTACGAGGCAGTTTAATTTGGGCACGATTTTTTCCCAAAGTGAAAATAGCGCCCCCTATTAAGAAGTTTTAATATAAAGAATGTGAAATTATTTATACCTTTAATTTTGACACTTAAGTATATTTAAAACCAAATACTTTTAGACTTTCAATCATGTAATATTTTACTGGGTGACTTTTACTTTTACTTGATTCATTTTCTATTAAAGTATCTTTTCTTTTAATCAAGTATACTTTTTCCATCACTGGTCCCATTGATGTTGTACTAAGCCATCCTCTCTTCTAGTTTCAGACTTTTCCATCTTTGCAGCAGGGGGAAAAGCCCAGCTCTCACCACTAGTGCCGCACAACGGTAAAGAAGGGCTGGCGGGATTGATTTAACAATGGATGGATGATTCCTTTTGATGATTCATAACCTTTTGAATATACACAATCTCATTTTACTCCCACTGTCTCTCTCTTGCCCTTTAGAGATATAGATGATCACTACAGTAACATGGGGCGGCAGGAAGCCTAGTGGTTAGAGCGTTGGGCCAGTTACCGAAAGGTTGCTTGATCGAATCTCTGAGCTGACAAGGTAAAAATCTGTCGTTCTGCCCCTGAACAAGGCAGTTAACTTACTGTTCCCCGGGAGGCCTTCATTGTAAATAAGAATTTGTTCTTAACTGACTTGCCTGGTTAGATTTTAAAAAACTGTGACATGTTGATAGCAACAATTGATAACCTTTCAGACAAAAAAAAAATGGTGCTGCATCAGAAGTGTCTGTACCTTTTCATACAGTAGAATTCTGCTCCGGTATAGAATGTTCGGTATTGTTTTCCTGACAACAATACACACAATGCACACGATGGCTGTGCTGTTTTTTTGATGGTAGGGTGTTTTCTTTCTACTAAATGTTTTGGTAAGTAATGCTATTTAATTAACTTTAACCTACTTTTTAAGGAGAAAGTGGTCTGCATACAGGCAGCTCAAGATTATTTGATAGTTCTGGTCTCCCAGTGTACGTTAGTCCTGCTTCAGAAGCGGCATTCCTTTACAGACAAGTCAAATACCTTCGAAACTATCTCCAGAGAAGCTTTTGTGTTGGCATTTAAATGCCACAGTGTACCCTTACAGACAAGCAAACATGCCATGGCCAAGGCGTTTTCAAGGCGGCATATTCCATGTCTGAAAAGTGTATCTCTCTCTCTCCTTCAGATCCCTCTATCTTTGCAGCTGGGAGAAAGAGTTTAGCTAAGATCCTGAAGCCCCTAAAGAGCAAAGAAGTAGCCAGGTGACGGGAAAACATTCTGGAAACCTTTAGAGAGCATACAGAGAATGATACGTTCACTGTCAAAATGAATTCCAATGCTCTCCTCTCTCTTTCAGATAATTCTATTTAGTGACAAGAATTTACAAAAAAAAAAAGTTGTCCTACGAAGAGGGGGGATGCTTTTCAATACTATCTGTACTATTTTCATACGGATTTAATTGGTCTTTAAGTCATGCATTTTGAATAAAGATGCTAGAATCGAACATCTATATGTGCGTTTGTTATTAACATTTTTCGTTAAGAGGTCAAGACGTGACATTAGTTCATATTCACAAACACACACACACTACAAATGTGGCCCAACCAAAATTAAATGAAATTTGTTTCCACCAATGCCGTCACACGTTTGCACTTTACAATATACAATCCTGAACGAACAAGTTTCCTCTTCTGTATGAGTTTATCTCTGACAATGACTTTGACATGATCTGCCTCTGTCAAGTCTACTCCTGCTCCGGCACTCGACGTCGCTGGTTTACTAACCACCGGTCCTGGCAACTTGTATTACGCACACGTGCACCTCATCATGAGGCACACCTGGACTTCATCACTACCCTGATTACTTCCCATTTATCTAGCACTCCCTAGCATCAATCTTCAGGCAGTATTGGTTCAGTTTTCATGCCCAGATGCTGTGCTTGTTATATATGCTCCATGTTCGTTATTATTAAACTCACCATCTGTGTTTACGTTACAGCCTCACTGAAACATGGCACAGTGAGGGTGACCGTTACCATTTTAACGGAGCAGCTCCACCTGTATACAAATAGATTGAAAAGATGCCATCCACGGTGGAGGCCTTGCTTTTTTATACAGACTGGATTATTTTAAATCCACTGACTGATGCTGACTGTAAACAACCAAATGCTCTCACTGTTATTCTTGTTTACCATCGCCCCCAAGAAAGCACCTCTTCTGAGTTCTTCTGAACTATTAACCTCTGTACGCCCCACCCCCTCCAACAATGTAATTTTGGGAGACTTCAACATCCATGTTGACTCACCCAAGTGCTTTATGGCTGCTGACTTCCTTAATCTGCTGGACTGTCTAAACCATGTGCAACATGTAAATGTTCCCCACCCACAACCGTGGACACACATTGGACCTCACTATCACTGGCAATGTCCCTGCCTCTGACTTGGATGTCATCGAGCTTGGTGTCTCTGACCGGTCAAACTCCTCTCCACCGCCCAAAGAAGACCATTAAAGATGGCGGCCAGCATGTCTTTTTTGTCTGGTCAGTGTTCATGTCAGAAAACCTTTTTGTGGATTTGTCCCCATTTTAGTTTTGTTTTATCTGGCTGTGAACACATTGGACAATATTGCAATTTGCATACAGAGTTTTTAAGGAGACGTAAATAAAACAGGTCTGCTGAAAATGTTGAGGCCTACTTGAATATAGCTCGGCACCCTACTCTGCACTGGGGCATTATCTGAGCAGACACTTGTCTACTGCTGCTTTCATCCTTCCACTTGACATTGTGCCTTTCATAGTTTTGGACTAATGCCAAACTTGAACTCCATTTGGTTTAGCCTACTTTTTCTTACTTTCCCGTGGCCCAGTGTAGCGCTTGCCTCCCTCCCAGCTCCACCGACCTGTACTGGATACTTTATGTCCTCCAAGGTGCTTCTCTCCTGGCTATCATACTGGTAACACAGACTCTGTTACATTGCTGTATTAATGGCATTTAATCGCATTGAGTAAGTCACCGCTCTCTCCTTGCTGTTGTTATGCTGGTGAGTTATGTGCCTTCCTTGTGTTTATTGTGGGTCCTAGAACTGTCTGGTTTCTAGTCTGGTTGGGTTCTGGCTTGCTGCCTATAACTGTGGTGATCCTACAAACTGTGTGATTCAATCTAACTAACTCTCAAACTGTGTGGATTGATTGAATTTTAGCTGATAACTTGCCAACCTATTTTGTGTGGATTTTAACTGACTTTTTCTAAAATGCTGTCTACCACTTCAGAGACGACGGCGATTGTTTCATCCCATGTAGGAGCTGCACCTATTTTGCTATAATATTGTGAAATGTGGACACTGTCAGCTTATTGAGGAATATATGTCCGAGTTAGACATCCAGCTGGACAATCAGAATAAGCCAATTGAGACATTGCAGTGTGTCCTGGATATGTCCCACTCTCAGAGCTTTTTCTTTTCTACTCCACTGCCTTCTTGGAGCAGAAACTCTGTGCTACCCGGGGCCTATGGTGAAGGAAGGATATCACAGGATTTCCTCAGTCCGTCCTGCAGCCAAGGGCCGCTGCTGCCTTCGTGCATGTAGGATCAAATGATATCAAAGGAGTAAATCAGAGCTAATGAAACAGGGTTTTATTGAGCTGATCAACAACCTGAAAGGCTCTGAAAAGCAGCCGATTATCTCCGGTCTCGTGCTGTCGTTGGGTCGCGGCTGCGAATGGTTCAGCAGGCTCATGGCTCTTTATATCTGGCTTAAAGACTACTGCCACTCTGTTGGCATAAATTGTATTGACACTTTCGATACTTTTTGGAAACAAAAGATGCTCTATAGAGATGATGGACTCCACCCAAACCATCTAGGAGCCTGGACCTTCTCTTCACATTTCAAGGCCACGTTAAGATATTGACTCAAGAGACAGATCAAGCCCCGCTCAGGTAATACCTCCCATCCTTTCTAAGCGTTATCATCGTACTGTTGTCTATACTGCCAAAGGTGTTGTCAGTTGTAATCTTGTACCCATTTGTTTGAACTCCGCTATAGTTGGCCTTAAAACCCTTTGATGCGTACAATCACATATTTGAGATCGTGGTTGAGTGGTCCCTGCAGCTACGATCTCAAATGCGTGATTGGAACAGTAGCAACAGAACGTATGTCGCAACAAACGCGTCTACACACCATTGTTGTCTGAACAGCATCTAAATATTTTTGGGGACTGATGGAAAATAAAGGTCTTACACTTTATTCTTCAATTCTACCTTTTATTGTAAAAGATAAATGCTTACTTCATCATCCAAGCATCACACGGAACATATCCACAGCCAAACTCATTCAATAAACCAGTCTAAATAACAGGTTGCGCTGACAAAAAAAAAAAAACTGTTAGCGACCTAACAGCTAGACTAGTTTACAATGTACCACATCTCTGGTGAGCACCAGAGACTAATGTAATGTTGTTTAGAAAATAAATGCGTGTCAGCTAAACTAACAGCAGCTACATTCTTTAGGATGGCAGCCATGTTTGTTTATGTTTGAGAAAAATCCCTAATCTCAGAATGCGAATTCACTATAATTCCTTATTCAAAACAACTTGGAAATCGGAAATCTCTGACTTCTGACTTGTATTTAAGTGTATTTAAAACTAGTGGGAACTGAAAATAATGAGCTCTGACTGGGAAAAATAGATTTGAAAGGTCGTCCAACTCGGGGCCTCTTTCTAGAGCTCTGACTTTCCGACGTGAAGATCACTGATGTCATGGTTTTATCTTGTATTTTTCCAAGTTGTTTTGAACGCGGCATAATACGCAAATAAACAAAATCAAAGATGGCTGCGCCCATTGCCTGGAAAATATCGACCTAGTTTGGCCACTTTTCAGCATATTACAAATCTGCATGAGCTTGTTAGAGTGTATACAAGAATCGGAGCACATGACTTGACAAGTTGTTTACAGTTTTTGACCAATCACAAAGCAAATAAAATGTTATAGCCTCACAGATCATCACCCCAATACAAGCCTACTGCCCAGCAGTAGCACTAGCAGGGTTGACAGAAACCCCATTTTAGTGGGGTTTGTGGGAGGTGTTCATTTAATTCGTTTTTTTAGGTGCATGGGGGTGGGTGGAAATGGGGTAAGGTATCGTGGGGGGATATGATGGAGGAAATATTACGATGATGGGGGATTTATCAATAAATCGGGTGCAAACACAGAAGTTTATAAACTTAATAAAAATAAACCTAGCTGTCTAGCTCCATAGTTTACGATAATCCATTATATCTACAACCTCGCTTCACTCACGCCACATTCTCTGCATACAATATAGCTGATTAGACACACGCACCGTTCAATCTGATCTCCTGCAACAACCTACCTCACTTTGTTGCTTACATGACTTTGTCCACCACCCTGTTCTCATTATCCTCCGCCTCGACCAGGCTAAAACCTATCCAAGCCATAATACTCATCGCATTTGATGAGAAATATCTTCCACGCTTGGTGACGAGGCAGGCATCTGTAGGCTATTCCTATTGGACCGTAGTCATGTCAGATAATATTCCCATTTGTGGTGAATATATTCACATGGAAAGTCCACAGACCCACTCCAAAAGGCTTTCGGAGCCATCATCGACTCAGTGGGTTTTGCCCAACACGTCTCCGGACCTACTCACTGCCACAGTCATACTCTGGACCTGGTTTTTGTCCTGTGGAATAAATATTGTGAATCTTAATGTTTTTCATCATAATCCTGGATTATAGGACCATCAATTGTGACCCGATTCAGGAAACTAGGCGTATGTCGCAAGTCACAGGAGAGCCGTTTGAATGTTTTTTATCAAAATGCGTTTTTTGGCAGAAATGCCTTCTCGAACATGTTAACTTTCATGTGCTTTAATAACAAAAGTGTATGCCATCTGTGAATACGAATACAATTGTTAAATTACGAGCCCAGTTGGTTAAGCTACAGAAAAAGTGAGCAACCTTCCCACTAGCCATGATTGGCTGAGATAATGAGTGGGCTGGACATGCTGAGAGAGGAGTTTGGATTGGTCTGCCATATTGAAGGCGTCTGTGTCTTTGAGCTCGTCAGCCTGTGTTGGGAATCCTGTCAAACGCGGCTTTTTTTTTTTTTTTTTGTGTAGTGGAGCTGCATGCTAAGTGATGCTCTCCATTTTCAGTAGGATCAAGTTTAGAAATCAGTGGAATTAGAGTATGATAGCTAAAGAGATGGAGAAAACACCTGTCTTACATCTTCAAACTAAGGGAGACCGTCGTATGCATTCCTGACAGGGAGACGCATCCATGATGCATGTTGATGTATACAGGTAAGATAATCTAGCGTTAGCTAGCTACATTTTGAAGATATTACACGTTTCTAATTTTGACAGAAAGTGGTTTAATTTCAATCTAAAGTGCACTGTTAGCTAGCTAGCTAATGTTAGCTGGCTGGCTCCGTAGCTGACGTAATTATTTGTTTCCCAGAGCCGTTTGCTTTTCTAGTTAGAGCCTAACGTTATCTAGTTAACATTGGACCTGGTTGGTTAGCTCCCAGCACTGTAGCATTGTTGACACTTTGTTCATTGTTGTTTTAACTAGCTAAGGTTAGCAGGCTGGCTTGTTAGCTAACGTTACGTGACCTGTGTGATCTTAAACATTGTTTAACTAGCTAGGTTCATTGTTTACCTAGCTAGCAAGCTATATTTCTTAAGCTAAAGTGTACTGTTAATTAGCTAGCTAATGTTAGCTGGCTGGCTCCCTAGAGGACGTTATTATTCGTTTCCCAGAGCTGTTTGCATTTCTTTTAGAGCCTAATGTTAGGCATTGTTGCCACTTTGTTCATTGTTGTTTAACTAGCAAACGTTAGCTGGCTGGCACGTTAGCTAACGTTAATTGACGTGTGTACAACTTCCGTTGAATATGGCCGGTGTCAGTAACGTCAGCAAAAAGCGTGATGAAATTGTTGCCAGCAGAGCTAGTTAGGCTGTTTTCATGTTATCCAGAGGTAAACAAATCATCGACCAGAGCATCAAGTGTGCGCTCCGAGAGCGAAATGATATGTGATCGATGCTGAATGGTGTAGACAATGAGCTCTTCACTAGATACCAAAACATTCAAAGACAATTTTCACAAGTGACTTTACAAGTTGATCAACTTTCAAAGCAGAATTACTTTCCCATTGTACCTCAAATGCAGTGTATGATATACCATTTTGTTTCTCTGAGTCTCTACTTTTATCCAATGTAAAAAATATATATATTTTACATTTTGCTACATAAGACCGAATCCAAGTGGTGAGTCACAATTTATTAAGTTTGCAATCGCAACAAATAATCTGCTTAGACCCCAACCAAGGATCATCAAAAGCCAATTCCCTGACAACCCAAAGATTCATACATTCCCTTCCAGACTCCCTCCACCCACCCAAGGACGTCGGAGTACAAAAATCGGTTACCCACCTAACTGAGGAACTAAAAATGTTTTCCTTACGTACTACCCTATATGGAATCGCACCGCTACAAACAAAAACCAATTGTCATAAGAAACTAGCTCCCTGGTATAAAGAAAATACCTGAGCCCTGAAGCAAGCTTCCAGAAAATTGGAACGGAAAGGGCGCTCCACCAAACTGTGTCTTCCGACTAGCTTGGAAAGACAGTACCGTACAATATCAAAGAGCCCTCACTGCTGCTCAATCATCCTATCTTTACAACTTAAAACTTCTTATGGCTACAATACAACAGCCAGTGAAAGTGCAGGGCGCCAAATTCAAACAACAGAAATCTCCATTTTAAATTCCTCAAATATACATTTATCTTATACCATTTTAAAGGGAATCTTGTTGTTAATCCCACCAAAGTGTCCAATTTCAAATAGCCTTTACAGCGAAAGCACCACAAACGATTATGTTAGGTCACCGCCAAGTCACAGAAAAATTCTGCCATTTTTCCAGCCAAAGAGAGGAGTCACAAAAAGCACAAATAGAGATAAAATGTATCACTAACCTTTGATGATCTTCATCAGATGACACTCATAGGACTTCATGTTACACAATACATATATGTTTTGTTCGATAAAGTGCATATTTATATAAAAAAAATCTCAGTATACATTGGCGCGTTGTGTTCACTAGTTACAAAAACATCCGATATTGCAGAGAGCCACATCATTTTACAGAAATAATCATTATAAATGTCGATGAAAATACAATTGTTAGACATGGAAATATAGATACACTTCTCCTTAATGCAACCGCTGTGTCAGATTTAAAAAAAACTTGATGGAAAAAGCAAACCATGCAATAATCTGAGTACAGCTTTCAGACAACAAAGCAGCCAAAAAGATATCCGCCATATTGGGTAGTCAACAGAAGTCAGAAATAGCATTAGAAATATTCACTTACCTTTGATGATCTTCATTAGAATGCACTCCCAGGAATCCCAGTTCCACATTAAATGTTTGATTTAGTTTGATAATGTCCATCATTTATGTCCAAAGAGCTACTTTTGTTAGCACGTTTGGTAAACAAATCCAAAGTCATGAAGCGCGTTCCCTAGGTGCAGACGAAATGTCAAAAAGTTCCTTTACTGTCCGTAGAAACATGTCAAACGATGTATGGAATCAATCTTTAGGATGTTTTTAACATAAAACGTCAATAATGTTCCAACCGGAGAATTCTTATGTCTGTAGAAAAGCAATGGAACGAGAGCTAACTCTCTCGTGACCGCGCCTCAGAGCCTGTGGCAATCTGCCAGACACCTGGCTCAAACAGCCCTTATGAGCCCCCACTTCACAGCAGAATCCTCAAACAAGTTTCTAAAGACGGTTGACATCTAGTGGAAGCCTTAGGAAGTACAACATAACCCATATCCCACTCTGTATTCAATAGGGGCTGGGTTGAAAATCGACCAACCTCAGATTTCCCACTTCCTGTTTGGATTTCTTCTCAGGTTTTTGCCTGCCATATGAGTTCTGTTCTACTCACAGACATCATTCAAACAGTTTTAGAATCATCAGAGTGTTTTCTATCCAATGCTAATAATAATATGCATATCTTAGCTTCTGGGACTGAGTAGCAGGCAGTTTACTCTGGGCACCTTTTCATCCAAGCTACTCAATACTGTCACCCAGCCATAAGAAGTTAAACAAATTTTGTTTATTTTCAATTTTCAATTAGTCAGAAATGAGAAGTTGTAATCTGTATAAAGGCAAAAGGGCAAAAAATCCAACCAGGAAGTGGGAAATCTGAAGTTTGTAGGTTTGCCTATCCAATATACAGTGGGATATTGGTCATTAGTTGGGCAATTTGAAAAGCCATAGTCAGTCAATAAATAATATAACAATAATCGGAGGAACTGTGGATACTATACGATTAGAAAGATTCAAAATGTATGTAAAACATCACTGCACAATTGAAAAATATATGGCACATGGAACCCAAATGAGGTTGGTCTATGGTGATAGGTTAATTGAGCTGAAAGGTGGTAAGAGGTGAGATTAATAGCTTATGTTCGGTAATGTATAATTGATATGTGATTACTGTATGCAAAATGTGTATGTAAAATATATCAAATCAGCAAAAAAGAAACGTCCCTTTTTCAGGACCCTGTCTTTCAAAGCTAATTAGTAAAAATTCAAATCATTTCACAGATCTTCATTGTAAATCTTCATCTTCATCTTCATTGTAAAGGTTTCTGTTTCCCAATAATTTCACAGATCTTCATTGTAAAGGTTTCTGTTTACCATTTCTGTTTCCCACTGTTTCCCATGCTTAAACAATTAATGAACATGCACCTGTGGAACGGTCATTAACTTTTTATGGCTAGGAGGCAGTATCCTGAATTCCGGATGACTGACGTACCCAAAGTAAACTGCCTGTTACTCAGGCCCAGAAGCTAGGATATGCATATAATTGGTAACATTGGATAGAAAATACTCTGAAAACTGTTAAAATAATGTCTGTGAGTATAACAGAACTGATATCGCAGGCAAAAACGCGAGGAGAATCCATCCGGATTTTTTTTTTTTGAGGTCACAGGCCATTTCAATGCAATCCTATGGGATAGAATTCCTCCCAAATTGCAGTTCCTATGGCTTCCACTAGATGTGAACAGTCTTTAGAAAGGGTTTCAGGCTTGTTTTTTGAAAACCTACGAGTAGTTGTAGTTTTTCCAAGGTGTCTCTCATTAGAAAAGTAGTCTTGTTGCACTCGTGAATGAGGTGAACGCTCTTCGTTATTTATCTTCCCTATTGAACATACTATTTTCCGTCTTAAATTGTATCGTTTATTTAGATATTAAAGTACCTGAGGATTAATTAGAAACATTGTTTGACTTGTTTGGACGAACTTTACTTGTAACTTTTTGGGATTCGTTCGCATGCATG
This sequence comes from Salvelinus namaycush, assembly GCF_016432855.1. NCBI lineage: Eukaryota > Metazoa > Chordata > Actinopteri > Salmoniformes > Salmonidae > Salvelinus > Salvelinus namaycush. The sequence continues at coordinate 51,943,085 of NC_052307.1, forward strand.
TTGAACGAGTGGATTACTGAATCAAGCGCCCCAACTAAACTTTATCGAACAAAACAACCATTGTTGTGTAGTTGGGACCCTTGGGATTGCAAACAGAGGAAGATCTTCAAAGGTAAGTGATTTATTTTATTGCTATTTGGGATTTCGTGACGCCCGTGCTGGTTATTTTGGTGTGGGGCGCTCTCCTCAGATAATCGCATGGTATGCTTTCACCGTAAAGCCTTTTTGAAATATGACAACGCGGTTGGATTAACAAGAAGTTAAGCTTTTAAACAATGTTAGCCACTTGTATTTTCATGAATATTTAATATTATGATTTTTGTATTTTGAATTTCGCGCTCTGCAATTTCTTCCGGATGTTGTCATGGAGGTTCCCAAAGAGGTTTTAAGACACTAACAGCCTACAGACGGTAGGCAATTAAGGTCACTGTTATGAAAACTTAGGACACTAAAGAGGCCTTTCTACTGACTCTGAAAAACACCAGAAGAAAGATGCCCAGGGTCCCTGCTCATCTGCGTGAATGTGCCTTAGGCATGCTGCAAGGAGGCATGAGGACTGCAGATGTGACCAGGGAAATAAATTGCATTGTCCGTACTGTGAGATGCCTAAGACAGCGCTACAGGGAGACAGGATGGACAGCTGATCATCCTCGCAGCGGCAGATCATGTGTAACAACACCTGCACAGGATCTGTACATCCTGCGGGACAGGTACAGGATGGCAACAACAACTGCCCGAGGAACACCAGGAACGCACAATCCCTCCATCAGTGCTCAAACTGTCCACAATAGGCTGAGAGAGGCTGCACTGAGGGCTTGTAGACTTGTTGTAAGGCAGGTCCTCACCAGACATCACCGGCAACAACGGGCACAAAGTGCTCTTCACTGACGAGTCGCGTTTTTGTCTCACCAGGGGTGATGGTCAGATTCGCGTTTATCGTCGAAGGAATGAGCGTTACAACGAGGCCTGTACTCTGGAGCCGGATGGATTTTGAGGTGGAGGGTCCGTCATGGTCTGGGGCGGTGTGTCACAGAGTCATCGGACTGTGGTTGTTGTTATTGCAGGCAATCTCAACGCTGTACGTTACAGGGAAGACATCCTCCTCCCTCATGTGGTACCCTTCCTGCAGGCTCATCCTGACATGACCTTCCAGCATGACAATGCCACCAGCCATACTGCTCGTTCTGTGCGTGATTTCCTGCAAGACAGGAATGTCAGTGTTCTGCCATGGCCAGCGAAGAGCCCGGATCTCAATCCCATTGAGCACGTCTGGGACCTGGTGGATCGCAGGGTGAGGACTAGGGCCATTCCCCCCCAGAAATGTCTGGGAAATTGCAGATGTCTTGGTGGAAGAGTGGGGTAACATCTCACAGCAAGAATTGGCAAATCTGGTGCAGTCCATGAGGAGGAGATGCATTGCAGTACTTAATGCTGCTGGTGGCCACACCAGATACTGACTGTTACTTTTGATTTTGACCCCCCCTTTGTTCAGGGACACATTATTCCATTTCTGTTAGTAACATGTCTGTGGAACTTGTTCGGTTTATGTCTCAGTTGTTGAATCTTGTTATTTTCATACAAATATTTACACATGTTAAGTTTTCTGAAAATAAACGCTGCTAACAGTGAGAGGATGTTTCTTTTTTTGCTGAATTTATATGAGGCAGAAAAGCTGTAAAAACGAAAAAAGATAAGTGTCCTCCGAAGAGACGGGGGTGGATAGGTTATTAAAAAATAAACAGTGCATGGCTTTTTTCCCCTACTTTTTAAAATCATAGTTGCACATCTCATTTAGCCTAGCCCATAGGCCTATATGATTTGATAAGATTTGTATCTAAGTGACAAATAGCTTATTATATTTAAGTACATTAACTGCTTTACAACGGGTGTAGATTATATCTGGCATACATACGCAGCGCGTGAGTTTCAAGTTTGGGGAAGATCATTTTCACCATAAAAATGCACCTGTATAATAAAGCATTACATGCATAATCGCATTTGCAGTCACTTTTGAGAATGGTGTTTCCCGTTAATTGATTGTATTTTGGAACATTTGTGCTTATAGCCTACTGCCGCGTGCGCATTGCTGTGCTTATAATGTGAAAAAATAGCCTAATAGTTTATTAAACATTTAAGCTAAACGGACTGATCTGTTGTGTCAGCCTCATTGCTTATTAAAACATTTTTTTATGCTTTTGGTTGTATTCATTTGGGATTTATCACATCCCACAACTGTCCCAGACTAGGTTTGGAATATGTATTTCTCTCACAGCATAGAATATGTCAACTTTTGTACTATGTGGGATAGTAGGTTTACATAAGCAGCCTATGTAAATCTTTTATCACCGATACAAAAATTGATAGGCCAGTGCTTTTGCTGTTCATTTGTCTTACTTATCTTGTTGGCTGACAAAGTAAATGTGGACAGTTCTTCCAATATCTTCAATATGCACCTTGGAATTGGATAAGGACGCTCTTGTCTGTCTTCACTTGTGAGAAAGACCCGATCACGTGACAGGCATTGGCTAATAAGAATTGAGCGATCTGAGAGAGCCATGTGAGTGAGAGGCGTTGCTGAGCACGCAGCCGGGAGGCGGGAGGTATAATTATTATATTTAGCCCAAGGGCACAACGGACACTGGCCGCCAAAGGCATGGATTTTTTTAGGGGGCATTACAGCCACACTAGGGGCATGCCGCCGGGAAATTTGAAGCATTATCAAGTGCTTGTTATTAAATTGTGAACAAGAGACTGACGAAGGGTGTACAGCCTGTGCAAAAAAACAAAGCAGAGCACATGCCTTTCAAGCGACTTTAAAAAAATCATCATTAGTCGCATCATGGTCCCGTGTGGCTCAGTTGGTAGAGCATGGCGCTTGCAACGCCAGGGTTGTGGGTTCAATTCCCACGGGGGGACCAGGGTTCAATTCCCACGGGGGGACCAGGATGAATATGTATGAACTTTCCAATTTGTAAGTCGCTCTGGATAAGAGCGTCTGCTAAATGACTTAAATGTAAATGTAAATCATGCAGCCTTAAAACATAAAAAAATCGAATCATATAACCCAATGTTTGTATCGCATCAAAATTTGCATAAATAACTCTAAATTAAGCATATTTGAGGACCTGTTTATTTGTTAACCGCTCAACACAGTATAGCTGCATGTGCTCACTCCCTCAAATTGTTTGGAGAAATATTCTTTCTATTTTATTCAGCTATGTTCAATTGTATTCTTCATTCCATAAAATAATGCCATGGAATTCTAAGCAAATCTTGTCTGCTAAATTAACTTGTGTAGCCCACAGCCATATGGCATAGCCAGATCAGGGCCGAATATAAGGACAATTCAGAGTATTCTATTCTGTTCTTCTGAAATAGACCACATTTTCTTCATATCATGTTTCTTTAGACCTCCTCTTTCATCTTAAAAGAGGAGACCAGCTCCTCTTTCATCTAAAATAAATCATGAATTTACTGTGATGGTGTAGGCTATATTTCATGAATGTATTAGACTTTTTAAAATGTACAGTAGATATTCCAAAGGTCTGCATCAGTGGCTTGTAGGCTATGCTTGGAAGCCAGGTGATGCTAAATGTGTTTATGTTAACATTTTCATACGTGAGTTCTAGATATCTCTAACGGTCGCCCCAGCGTGAGTTTTTTTTATGCACTTGATGTCAGAATGCGCTCACTGTTCCAAAATGTGATTGTTACGGGACAGTTAATAGGCTGTTTCAACTTTTAACATGTTTTAACAAGTTTTTATTTTCTAACAACAGTCTGAATTGAAGTGTGTTCCGACTCCTCATTAATTCACATACAATTAGGCCATTTCACTTTTGCGGACAATTTCTTTTTTAGGCATTACTGACCGGGATCAACTTCCCCAAGCATTGTGTCTGAAAATCAAGTCTGCAGAAATGTGCACATCTCTAGTTAAAACAGGACCTGCACACACGTGTTCACATTTTCCGTCTGGTGCCCGCATCCCATTCATTGTTGTTTTCATTACTATTTTAAATTTTTTTTTTTTACCTTTATTTAACTAGGCAAGTCAGTTAAGAACAAATTCTTATTTACAATGACGGTCTACCATGGCCAAACCCGGACCACACTGGGCCAATTGTGGGCCATCCTATGGGACTCCCAATCACGGCCAGATGTGATACAGCCTGGATAATAATATTACATGATAATAACTTTGGAAATGTTTGCGTTTATATCAAAGTAAGTGCCTTATTATGTTATAATAGTTTCTGTATGTCGCGTTATGTCGTTTCTACTGTAGCTCACTGCATATATGGAGTACAATATATCTGTGTGTATTCCTTATAACCGGGGACACGCGAGGTAATGTTACTGATTTCATTTAACCTTTATAGTGTTATATTGAATCGTGCTCCTATAGCTAGCTACATTTCTATTAGCTCTGTAAAACAATGCTAATTGCGTCAGAAGTATTAGCTTGTGTTGTATTTTGAAGCTACCCTGGCCTTATGACCATGGTTTGTTTTCATTTGACCTATTTAGCATAGCTCTGTTCTGCCCTGCCCTGCCCTTGTGGAGCTCAACAGTTACTGTTTCTTACTGTTATAACTCATATTTGTGATTTTGTCAATGCAATATATTATTTTAACAGCAGTTTTATTATGTTACATAGTAATATTGTTTTATTGCTATATCCTGATATTGTATTCTAATTACTAATAATTCCTCTTTACTCTGTACTTTCAGAAACCACAAACAGTATTTGTCAGTATCATAGCTGGAACTGGACATCTTTCGAGCTGAAGATTGAGGAAAGTTTTTGTATGCTAGCATACACTCCTTAACAGTTTTACTGGATGAAAACACAGCAAGAAAACACATAGGCCAATAGGTAATAGTCATCTATTTTATTAAACTATTGGTGATGGTTGAACAACAACAACAAAAACTTGTTTTACTTAGAGGAAATAAAACGGAATATGCTTATCCCATATATAATATTCATGCAGTGACTGAACAACAACTGCATTTCCACCCCCACCTCTAAAGGCACAGTATCATGTCAGGTCACCTGTCAAGTCACCTGTCAGGAGAGTCAGTCAGTAATTGCTGCAGATGTGCTCAATAGTGCTTGAGCATATGATACTCCTCAAAGCATGGCGAAACACATAGAGGTGTGTACTTTGTCAACCACATGTACTTTGTCAACCTCCTCTGCTTCCTTCTAATGGTGCCAGACAGGCAGACTTTGCAGTGTCTCCGTGTGCGACTACCTTGAGCAGCAGTTTGAGGGACTTTGCAGGGAAAATGACGTGCAGTGAGGTGTAGGGGATTGTCTGCAGCAGGACGGCCCCCAGTGGATGGGCGCAGAGGGGTGTGGTGCTCCTCCAGCAGCTCTCTCATGAGGTTTTCTCTGTAATTTTGGTAGATAATTACTTTACCTATGGGGAGAGGGAGTGGGGAGGATGAGGGAAGGGAGAGGATGATGAGGCAGTGGGTAGGTGGGTGAGATATTGTAACTATAATTGCATAATGGAACCGTATGTGAACTGTATGTTCAATTACAATAATTGTAATCAGTAATCATCTCACCTGTTCGTTGGCGGTGAACTATGTGGCCATTGTGGGCAGTAGTGTCAATCAGATGGAAAAATATTTTCTTATACCACTTGGTAGTTTTCTGAGCGCATTCCACACAGCTGTTTATCATGTCCGCCTTATCCACTGCCCCCATTTTGAGGTTATAGTCAGGCACACAGTCTGGTTTGGTCTTTCTCTCTCCCATCAGGTGGTCCACCTTCCCTGTGGCCGAAATGGTTGCTATGGAGAGGACATGAACGTCTCGTTTGTCATGCCACTTTACTGCCAGCTGTTGACCGTTCTCCTTAAACTTCACCTCCCCTCCCTGCATCTTCCTGCAACCGATTTCCAGGCATTGCCTTCCTGTTTGACCTGACTGTGCCACAGGGCCCTGTGCTGTTGGAGAGCAGATGCTGGAAGAGTGTGGGACCGCTGTAACAACTGTCTACATACAAATTGTGTCCCTTGCCGAGATGAGGAGCCAGCATGGTCATCACCGTGGACCCGGACACCCAAGCCCCTCATAATGTTGGATATCAGTGTAGGACCCTGAGTAGACTATAATGTCCTAGACAGATCCTGTCTTTACGTCGCATAAATTGACGGAACGCCAGCCTACCCTTCCATAACATCAGGGACTCATCAATGCATAGGTCCTTGTATGGCACAAAGACCAGATCAAATGCTGATGTCAGGCTGAGAAGAACATTTCTTATTTTGTGTAATGGGTCAATTAGGTTAACATTAGCATTATGACAAAGTGCAGGCAACGCAGCAGAACTAGAAAGCGGTCTTGGGAAAAGAGGGTGACAAAGAAGGGAGTTGCAAACATAGGATCTGTGCTCCAGTATTCTCTTAGGGAGTTCTTCTTTACTATTCCCTTGAGAAGGACTGTCACCAGTAAGGTATACATTTCGCTATTTGTGGTTGTCACCAATTTTGCGTGTTTCCCCCTCACTCCCGGCTCTCTCTTCTCCTGTAGCTCCAAGGCATAGCAATTGGTCTCCTCTACTATGTCTCCCACCAGCTCCTCTTTCAGAAACAGCTTGAAGCACTCTGCCTCAGAGGGAAATGGCAAGAAGCTTTGCACTCCAGATTGGGACTCATCAAAGCAAACAGCAAGGCCAGGAGGGTTGAAACGGCTGGTGGCCTTCCAGCTACCACAGAACTCCTGTACTGTATCCACTGTCGGTCTGCCTCCATCACCACCAACATCTTCAAAGGGACGTGGGACTTCATCAGTGGACAAGGGATCGTCAGATTCATGGTTCCCAATGGCTACAAGGTTGGGGGGCAGCTCCTCACTGTCACTGTGAGAATCTGATTCCTGACATTCATACTCTGACTCATTGTCAGAAGTGATAAAAATCTCCAGAATTTCCACATTTGTGAGTGGTCTCCTTTTGAAAGACATTGCTAATGTTACAGCTTAGCTCACTAGCTACATACAACAACACTGAATCGTTCAGAGTGGGAGTGAGAGTTTACGAGATTGACTGCCAGCATGCGCCACTTGTATCAATAAATCACAATCAGAAAATGTTTTGTGTGGTAATTATTTATTTATTTACTGTTTTATTCACGTGTTTTCAAGTACAGGTGACAAATTATGCATTCCGATTCTTGCATAGATTGTAATGGACGCATATTATATGTGTAAACGTTGTACTGATTATGATGAGCTAAGCTAATTCCAGCTATGTGTGGGCCATGTTTGGTGACATACAATGCATTTTGAGTTTCACGTAAACGTCTGTTGGAACAAAGATTTTATAACAAAATGAGGTGAAGGAGGATTCACTCATTTTTAGAGTAAACTTCTGGAAGTGAATGATGCGATGTAAATGATGGTAGACGACACACCCTTTTCAACATGCATACTATAGAACAAACTCAATTTGTCTCCTCTTATTATCTTTAGTTGATGGGAAAAAACAAACATGGCGGCTCGCACAAACTTCCCATCGTCGGATTACTTTCGATTTACTAGAAAGTGTTTACCTCAATATTTTCGATCAATAGTGAGCTCACCCGTGATGTGATTAATTATAAATAGTAATTGCTATTAACTAATTCATATTGTAGTTTTTGTCAGCCAAGAGTTATAAAAATATGACCGCTTTTGTTAGGTCAATCTTTCCTCAGTTAGCGCTAAGGACAAATGTAGCCTACATTTTCCGGTTTGGATAATAGATCATAACACAATCTACTTCTGTGAATGTCTGAACATTGCATCCAATAATAAACTGGTCACATTCTGGACATAACTTTGTAAGGACTGTGTTTGTGCAAAATGTTTCTGTGATAAAACAGTGTGAACAGCTTAAATGCTGATTGTTGCGTCAATCGAAACTGGACGTTCTAAATAAGCGTTCTAATCACACCTGTTTGAGTTTACGCTAAAGGGACCACTGTAGAATGATCACACCCGTTTGTTGGTACGTGTGAAAAGGTTAAGTTACAGTCAATTACCGTTATTTGCTTGTGTCGTGGAAATTCTAATCAAGTGAGAGAGACTTTGTCATTTCTTCAAACAATCAATCTTTATTACACAAATTGCAATAAGGAAGCTGGTCAATCCCACACTCTTGAGTGTGTGATGGAGAACTTTAAAGCATACAGAGAATACAGGGTATTTTATAGGAGACCAAAAAATGCTTAGTCATGGCTGATTTCATCCCTCCCCGGCAGGTCATAAGCTACCTTGTTTCTTCTTGTGACCATGTGTATCGGGGGTGTGAGGTCATAGCGCACAAACAGGTGATAATGTTACTCCTTTCTGCTGATATAATTGTTAACATTGCTCAAGCCAGCCTCTGTTCACCTCATGTCTCCACAGCTGTGCCCTTGAAATATTAGTAAAAGAACAGGATGGACCAAAGAACTGTTGTCACTCTGAGGCTCTTTGTCTTATGTGCTGTGTGACCAAGTTAGTCAGAGACCGAAGAGGATTTTGTAACAATACAGAGATTGATTTTGTTCCTCAAGTTTATCTCTATCCCAAGCCGCAAGTTATCTCTGAATTACCCATGACCTTGACGGTACGCCCAGACCAGCTATAGGGAGCAGAGAGGGGGGAACCATCCTGATAATCACCAGACCCTCTTCTCCCACCTGCAAAGGGGGGAGGGGGAGAAGGGAATTGTGGGGGTTTTGACACCTCCACACGCCAGTCGTAAATTTAAGCAGCAGAGAACTCTCTCTCTGGCTCCTTAGTATCAACCAAAGGAATGTCTCCAGAATACTTTTGTCAGCTCAAAACTCTAACGTCCCAAAAATTAATTTTGGAACAATATTTCTAACATCCGAATGTGGGAAATGGTCAGTGGGTAGATGTAGAAAACTAATGTCATATTGTTTGTCGTTTTGTGATGTTATTAAAAACTGTATAAACAAAATACTTTAACTTAGGAAGGATACCCCCTTTATCTGTCAAGTTTCCATCCAATATGTTATCTATGTGATATTAAAAATTGATGAACGTATTTTTGTTAAGTAGCCACGCCAGAGTGAGGTCAGAGAGCTTGTCAGTGTGATAAAACGCCCTTTTCGACCAGAGTGCTTAAAAGGATTGGAAGACAAATTAACATCAGACCAGAAAGACGTGTGACAGTGGTCCACACGTTGAAATGGTTAGAAACTCTGAAACTCTTAACACGAGGTGAAGAAAACAAACTTACCAGGCTAGGATACCGGTAGTCTGCAGCTGCGTGTGTAAAGTGGTTTGGAAATGTTACTATTTACTGTAGGAAGAGGAGGAGAAAACTCCCCTCTCAGACAATAACTGGTACGGGTAAGTAGCTGTTCTTAGTAAACAGCACATTGGAGACCGGACAACAAAGAAGAAGGACATTGTGATCTCTGGTGGACAATCTGAGCATGTACAAGTGGCCCACAGGAAAGGCTCACCGAACCAAATTTCCGAGAGGGCTTGGTACCGACCGAGATAAACGACGAACGAATGGCATTCAACATGGGGCGGGGGTTCGTGTGCAAGGTATATGATTAATGTGAGGACAGTCCTAGAATGTATAAATGTCTCTCTATTTTCCCCACCCCCTTCTCCATCTTTGTGTAATAAGCCGTCATATCTTGTCAGTCCACTAGGGACCTTTGTCTCATGTAAGTGTGTTTGTGTATTCTGTGTTATTATTTAGTTAGCTAGTAAATAAATAATTAAACCAATTTGTGTAGTACTGAATAATGCTCAAGGTTGGGTTTCTTGCAGATCCAAGAAGGTTACGACTGTTTAGAATGAGAATTGATATGAGGTAATGATTAAGTGACTGTTATCGATATATATCTTCTAGAGTTTAATTCGGGAGATGGTAACTCGTTAAACTTATTCCGTGGTGCCCCAAATCCTAATGAGTTAATTGTTATATGATTAATTTAATTGAGTAACAATTTTAAAGGGGAATGGAAACACTTTAGGAAGTAAATCTAAGCAAAGAGATGCATTCAATCCACTAATACTAAACATGTGCATTTAACATAAAAACATCTCTGTATTTTGATCGCCGACAAGGTTTATTTGAGCTATGGTTAGATTTATTTTAAATTGCAATAGTAACGACTGACGCCAGTGAGTCACTGGCAGGAATCAGCAAATTGTCTGTTGTATTGAGTTTTGGAGGGGAGAGTGAATTGAAGAGAGTGAGTTTAGGGGCGGACAACGAAGATGGCAACAGCAAGTAGTAATTCAAACATGACCTGTATAGCGCCAGGCTGTATGAATTGGCTCCAAAAAATCCCTCTGTAAACTACCATCGGCTGCCTAAGAACCTACACTTTTTTGAAGAAGTGGCTCCATGTCCTGAAGAGGAAGGATGTGCCAGCTCAAGCTAGCAGGATCTGCAGACAGCATTTCTCGGAGGCAGACTTCACGATGTAGGGCACTTTGTATGTTATGGTGTAGGGGTTACTGACAGACCATCATCAACATCGCTGACTTTGGAGTCAAGCAAAAGTGACTGAACGGAGGAGGTGACGTGAGTCAATGCAACGGAGCCTGAGGTAATGTTAACCGGTCATGACTGTTGTTGACTAGGCTAGAGTTAGACACTGGACAACTTTGTTGCAACTCTAGTTGAAGGTAACCAGCTAATTGCGTCTGAAGTGTTGTGTAACGCCCCACAACAAATAACATTAGCAAGCAACTCAACTGCAAATAAGATTACAACACAGTTTATCCGTGTACCCCTGTTATTAGGTAATGTTAGTTACTGTAGCTACAGTTGAAGTCGGAAGTTTACATGCACTTCGATTCGTCATTAACTTCTTGAGGGCAGGGGGCAGCTTTTTCACTTTCGGGAAAAATAGCATGCCAAAATTCAACTGCTTGCTACTCATCCCCAGAATATAAGATATGCATATTATTAGTAGATTTGGATAGAAAACTCTCTGAAGTTTCTAAAACTGTTTGAATCATGTCTGTCTGTGAGAATAACAGAACTTATGTAACAGGCAAAACCCTGAGGACAAACCATTCAGAATTTGTATTTTTTTGATGTCACTGTCTTTTCAATTAGGTTTTTTAGAGACACCAGATTTCTAATGGACTTGCTTGCAGTTCCTACCGCTTCCACTGGATGTCACCAGTCCTTGGAAATCGGTTGAGGTTATTCCTTTGTGTACTGAAGAAGTAGGGCTATCGTAAATGAGGGTCACATGAAGTACATTTTTGGAGAGAGTCACGTTATGAAAAAAGTTGCGTCAGTTTGGTTTCGTTTTGTATTGAACACAGATCATCCCGTCTTCAAATTGATCGATTATTAACGTTTAAAAATACCTAACGTTGTATGACAAAAGTAGTTTGAAATGTTTTGGTAAATTTACATGTAACTTTTGATATATTTTGTAGTGACTTGGCGAAAGTTGGAAGCTGTGTTTTTCTGGATGAAACGGTCCAAATAAATTGACATTTTGGATATATATCGACGGAATTAATCGAACAAAAGGACCATTTGTGATGTTTATGGGACATATTGGAGTGCCAACAAAAGAATTTCGTCAAAGGTAAGGCATGATTTATATTTTATTTCTGCGTTTTGTGTCGTGCTTGCAGTGTTGAAATATGCTACTCTGTTTGTTTACTGATGTGCTATCATCAGATAATAGCATCTTATGCTTTCGCCGAAAAGCTTTTTTGAAATCTGACATGTTGGCTGGATTCACAACGAGTGTAGCTTTAATTTGGTATCTTACATGTGTGATTTAATGAAAGTTTGATTTTTATATCATGTTATTTGAATATGGCTCGCTGTATTTTCCCTGGCTATTGGCCGGTGGGATGTTTGCGTCCCACCTGCCCCAGAGAAGAACCTTTTCTCAATAGGGGGTGCTGTTTTCACTTTGTAAAAATGTCGTTCCCAAATTAAACTGCCTCGTACTCAATTCTTGCTCGTACAATATGCATATTATTATTACTATTGGATAGAAAACACTCTCTAGTTTCTAAAACCGTTTGAATTATATGTGTGAGTAAAACAGAACTCAAGTTGGAGCAATTTTCCTGTGAGGAAGTGAGAAATCTGAAATCAGACAGGCTGTTCTGGGGTCAGTTTATTAATTTGCATGTCTTCTATTGGTCGAGATGCACTATATACGCCTTCCCCTAGATGTCAGCAAATAGTGAGAATTGGAATGGTGTTGCTAGGCAGATCTGAGGCCATATAAAGGGTTTTGGAACGTGGGGTGCAGTCTTTTCAACATTCGCCATGACGCAAGACAGACCTCAGGATGGCGTTCTGGAAAGCTACCGTTATAGGCCTTAGATATATCCGGCTCTGATTTTATTCGATATAGGTGTTAAAGACGTCATAATGTTGTTATTTTAAACCGAGTTATATCAGTTTATATCAGTATATTGCGATTTTCGGATATTTCTTTGTGCTGCGTTCTAGTGAGTTGGGCACGTCTGGGCCACATGGCTAATGTTTACTGCTAATTCCAAAGTTGAAGGCGACAATCTACAACCGAGCAACGATTCTTTTGGACAAAGGACAACTTGCCCAAGATTCTGATGAAAGCTCATCAAAAAGTAAGAACTATTTATGATGTTAATTCGTTGTTCTGTTGAAAAATGTAAAACTCATATTCCGCCATTAATTTCGGTGCGGTCTCGCTTTAACGCACGCTGTATGTCGTAGTAACGTTAATTTTAAAAATCTAACACAACGGTTGCATTAAGAACTAATGTATCTTTCATTTGCTGTCCAACCTGTATTTTTTTGTCAAGTTTATGATTAGTTACTGATTAGATTAGGTGCCTCTCCCAAGATTTCTCCCGACATATTGTTGGCAGCTTGGCTACTATTCTCATTGTATAACCACGATTTGTGCCGCTAAATATGCACATTTTCGAACAAACTCTATATGTATTGTGTAATATGATGTTATAGGACTGTCATCTGAAGAAGTTTGAGAAGGTTAGTGAAAAAATTTATATCTTTTGCTGGTTTATTCGATATCGCTATTGTTGGCTTGAATCAATGCTGTTGTGTGGTTGGCTATTGTAGTAAGCTAATATAATGCTATATTGTGTTTTCGCTGTAAAACACTTAAAAAATCTGAAATATTGGCTGGATTCACAAGATCTTTGTCTTTCATTTGCTGTACGCTGTGTATTTTTCATAAATGTTTTATGATGAGTATTTAGGTAATTCACGTTGGTCTCTGTAGTTATTCTAGTTGCTTTGGTGAGAGTTGTGATGGTGGCTGCAATGTAAAACTATGATTTATACCTGAAATATGCACATTTTTCTAACAAAACATATGCTATACAATAAATATGTTATCAGACTGTCATCTGATGAAGTTGTTTCTTGGTTAGTGACTATTTATATCTTTATTTGGTCGAAATTGTGATAGCTACCTATGCAGGAAAAAAATGGTGGGAAAAAAAAGTTGTGTCTTTTGCTATCGTGGTTAGCTAATAGAAATACATATTGTGTCTTCCCTGTAAAACATTTTAAAAATCAGAAATGATGGCTGGATTCACAAGATGTGTATCTTTCATCTGGTGTCTTGGACTTGTGATTTAATGATATTTAGATGCTAGTATTTACTTGTGACGCTATGCTAGGCTATGCTAGTCAGCTTTTTTACTGATGGGGGTGCTTACTTTGCGCAAATTGGACGCTGTTTTTTTCTGGTACAACGGCGCCAAATAAATGGACAATTTGGATATATATGGACGGATTTAATCGAACAAAAGGACCATTTGTGATGTTTATGGGACATATTGGAGTGCCAACAAAAGAATCTCGTCAAAGGTAATGCATGTTTTTATATTTTATATCTGCGTTTTGAGTAGCGCCAGCATGGTTGAAATAGGCTACACTCTCTTGTTGACATTTTGCTATCATCAGATAATAGCATCTTATGCTTTCGCCGAAAAGCCTTTTTGAAATCTGACATGTTGGCTGGATTCACAAAGAATGTAGCTTTAATTTGGTATCTTATATGTGTGATTTAAGTTTAAGTTTGATTTTATATAATTTTTTTGAATCTGGCGCTCTACATTTTCCCAGGCTGTTGGGACGCAAGCGTCTCGCCTATCCCAGAGAGGTTAAATACACTAGTTAGAACTAGGTGGACCACCCACTGTATTTTTGGTTAGTTAGCTGTTGGTGAAGTAGGCTAGTCTAGCTTAGGGGTGTTTGTGGATACTTATTATTTCTTTCCTTGGGTCCAGCTCAGCCCCTTTTTCCTTCCCCCCTTTACCGTGTGTTTAGAAATAAACCCTGAGTGTGTGACGGTAATTAAGTTGTCTGTGTTATTTCGTTCTCACCGTTACTTTGTCACTGTTACACTTTGCATGAGTTATGTTACAGGTCTCGTTACCATCCCCCCTAGAGTGTCGGGCCAAAGGGATTCGTAACAGTAAACTTCTGACCCACTGGGAATGTGATGAAGGAAATAAAAGCTGAAATCATTCTCTCTACTATTATTCTGAAATTTCACATTCTTAAAATAAAGTGGAGATCCTAACTGACCTAAGACAGGGAATTTTTATAAGGATTAAATGTCAGGAATTTTGAAAAACTGAATTTAACTTCTCCGAGTCACAAACCCGGATCCGGGATCCCCCCATCAAAAAAGCTGACTAGCATAGCCTAGCCTAACGCGACAGGGATATCATATAATATAATTTTCATGAAATCACAAGTCCAAGACACCAAATGAAAGATAAACATCTTGTGAATCCAGTCATCATTTCTGGTTTTTAAAATGTTTTACAGCGAAAACACAATATGTATTTCTATTAGCTAACCACGATAGCAAAAGACTCAACCGCATATTTTCACAATTTTTTTACCGCATAGGTAGCTATCACAAATTCGACCAAATAAAGATATAAATAGTCACTAACCAAGAAACAACTTCATCAGATGATAGTCTTATAACAGATTTATTGTATAGCATATGTTTTGTTCGAAAAATGTGCATATTTCAGGTATAAATCATAGTTTACATTGCAGCCACCATCACAAATCTCACCAAAGCAGCTAGAATAACTACAGAGACCAACGTGAAATACCTAAATACTCATCATAAAACATTTATGAAAAATACATGGTGTACAGCAAATGAAAGACAAACATCTTGTGAATCCAGCCAATATTTCAGATTTTTTAAGTGTTTTACAGCGAAAACACAATATAGCATTATATTAGCTTACTACAATAGCCAACCACACAACAGCATTCATTCAACGCAACAGTAGCGATAGCGAAAAAACCAGCAAAAGACATACATTTATTCACTAACCTTCACAATCTTCATCAGATGACAGTCCTATAACATCATATTACACAATACATATATGGTTTGTTCGAAAATGTGCATATTTAGCGGCACAAATCGTGGTTATACAATGTGAATACGTAGTCAAAATGCAAAAAAAATGTCAGGAGAAATCTTGGAGAGGCACCTAATCTAATCAAATAACTAATCATAAACTTTACTAAAAAATACATGTTGGACAGCAAATGAAAGATACACTAGTTCTTAATGCAACCGCTGTGTTAGATTTTTTAAAATAACTTTAGTACGACATACAGCTTACGTTATAGCGAGACAGCGCCCAAAATCAGGGCGAAAAATACGACTACACATTTGACAGAAATACGAAATAACATCATAAATGGTTCCTACTTTTGATGATCTTCCATCAGAATCTTGTACAAGGGGTCCTTTGTCCAGAATAATCGTTGTTTGGTTGTAGAATGTCCTCTTCATCTGTCGAATTAGCAACCAAAGCTAGCCATGTGGCGCAGGAGTGTCCAAATCCACCATAACGCATAGAAAAGAAAATGCCGAAAATCGCAATAAACTGATATAACTCGGTTTAAAATAACGACTTTATGATGTTTTTAACACATATATCAAATAAAATCAGAGCCGGATATATCTAACGTCTATAACGAAAGCTTTTCAGAACGCAATCGAGGGGTCCTTCTCGCGCCATGCTGAACAATGAAAAGACTGGTCCCGTCATTCCAAGAGGTCTTGTTTGGCCTCAGATAAAGCTATACACTCCATTCCACCTCTCACTGCCTATTGACATCTAGTGGAAGGCGTATGCAGTGCATGTAGATCCATAGATTTCAAGCAAATTAATAGGATGGCCCTGGAACAGAGCCCCCGATTTCAGATTTTTCACTTCCTAACAGGAAGTTTGCTGCAAAATGAGTTCTGTTTTACTCACAGATATAATTCAAACGGTTTTAGAAACTAGAGTGTTTTCTATCCAATAGTAATAATAATATGCATATTGTACGAGCAAGAATTGAGTACGAGGCAGTTTAATTTGGGAACGATTTTTTACAAAGTGGAAACAGCGCCCCCATATTGACAAAAGGTTAAATGTAATTGGCTAAGGTGTATGTAGACTTCCAACTT
The DNA here is from genome assembly GCF_016432855.1 of Salvelinus namaycush. Taxonomy (NCBI): domain Eukaryota; kingdom Metazoa; phylum Chordata; class Actinopteri; order Salmoniformes; family Salmonidae; genus Salvelinus; species Salvelinus namaycush. The sequence continues at coordinate 51,959,561 of NC_052307.1, forward strand.
CAGCTGTGGCTTCCACCTCAGATAGTCAAGCACTGTCATACATTTTGTTGACAGATTTGTTTTTGTTATGTTTTGTTAGCTCCACCTCATTCAGTTAGACTGAAGTTGACATAGATGTTTTCTGAAAAATAAATGTCCCTGTATTTTCTGTGTGTGTGTTGACAAAGCATACAAGACAGGTAGCTTTTTAATGCCAACTGAAAAATGTGGGTTCAGTTGTCTTAACAACAGTTTTGTTTTCAGGATGACATTTTCATCCCTGAAAATGTTTTCACCCTGGAGGAGACTGCAGGTGGTACATGCAAATTCATGTTATTGCTAAGGCTATTGTTTTTTTCAGGTATATGCAGTGACTCTTTTATATAACTATAGCCTAAGAGATGCCTAAATTGTTTTCTACCAACAGGAAAGAATGGTTAGTACAGCATGCCAAACTAACCCTTGGGTGCCAGAGTGTTCCTGTGCTGAGGTGGAGAAGAGGTCCACCGGAAACATCACTAAAGAGCTCGGGGCCCAGCTAGATTGCACATACAACCATCAGTATACAACCGAGTCCTGGCCCTATAGTCCACAGAGGGAACTGACAGAGAGTGAGAGTGAGATCAGTGAAGACCATAACTCGCTGTATGAACCTGAGAGCTCAGAATCACAATTATCACAGTCCGAGCCAAGATATACTATCGATCACTTTGGGGGAGCGGGATGGTGTTTCGAAAATGGAGAAGGAGCAGGTCAATCAACAGAGAATTCAAAGATACACCCATCCATAAAGGAAATCGGAGTGGAATTGTTTTTCCACAGATTTTTTTTTACCCGTTTCAACGGATGTGCTACCTTGTCCTGGTCCTGCTGTTTCGACTTTCTCTCTCAACCTATGAATGCTCAGCTATGAAAAGCCAACTGACATTTGCTCCTGAGGTGTTGAACTGTTGCACCCTCTATAACAACTGTGGTTATTATTTGATGTAAAAATATATTTTTGTAAGATATATTCGATTGATTGATTGTTTACTGTGCTGGGTGATGTGTATTCACTAACTGAATACACAGCACCCAGCACAGTATCTGTAACATATTTTGGTGTGCATTTAATCTGCATCTTAACTTCTTCTTAAAGTGGCAATCGGCAGTAGAAACAATAACAATGTGTCTCCCTGCTCCTCTTTCGGTAAAAAGCTGAGGGATGGAGAAATGTAACCACTCTCAAATTCATAGACAAAGCTATAGATGCAAGGACTGACCATCCATGATATCAAAATTGTAATCCTGTTTCTTTGATCTGTTTCCACTACCATGTACCCAGTTCGCTTTGGATAAAGGCGTCTGCTAAATGGCATATATTATTAAAGTCTACTTTGACTCTAGCTGCCCAGTGTAGTTACCATTCCTTTCCAACAGATGGCAGCCAAAGCTAGTTGAAGTCCCTACTCTAGTGACAGGGAGACGGGATTCGTGCGCACTGAAAGTAGTTTAATCTTCAAAGCAAGTTTATCTGGTTACGCTTGAACCTGTTGTTATCGTGGACAAGGTAACTACTACTATTTTTACATAAGGCGCAGGCATTAGGTCTATGTCTTAGGCTAGGTTAGATTTACAAAATGAACTGGTTTTATTCAAACTTTTATTCAATGCCTTTGCTTCTGGCTATGCGCGCCTTATGGAAGAAACGACACGCAGGGATGAGACGCTGTACACCTCGTCCAATTCTCTCTTGTGCCCATAAGGTGACCTGGCGATAAACTGCCAGCCTGTATGCTCTGCAAACAAAATCATAAGAAAAGTTAGTCTGATACCAAAACTAAATCACAATGTATTTATAATGAGCATGCCCCATTATTGGTTAGAATGAGATGTAATGAAATCATGATGCTGTCTGCGATTCGAACTCTGGTCGTCTCATCAAAAGGTGAATGTGTTACCAACGCGCCAAACAGCGCTGATGATAAACATCGTTATAGGATAGTGATTATATATATATTGAGCACCTACCCACTACTGATATTAACCTTAAATAATTTGTGAAATCTTCCTTGATTATAAATTGTTTAACTGGCATATCGCCTGCTGACTGGTCGAGGATAAGTAGCACGTCCAATAAATATATCGCCATCCAGATAGACTTACAGGAACCTCTGACTGGATGTAATACAGCCACCATCCGCTGGGATTTTGTGCTGTATCGCCACCATCTCTCTACCACACACACTCCTACTCCAGCCATTACCTGGCAGCATCCTCACTCACACCAGTTTGTGTTTGCCTACGCCGACCATCTGGCTGAGGTGTTTCAGGCGGCATATCTGTGTTGTTACTGCTACGAGAATGAACTCTTTGATCTGGGGCAACGATCGGCTCAAACATGAACGTCTTCAGTAGGTTTATTAGCTCCCTAACTAATAGTATTTAATTATCTGTAATAAACGTATTGCCAGACTCGCAGCTACTCGGTTGTCCTCTCCTGCCAGTGACGCAACAATACCAATATGGCGATTTACAGTTACAGTTAGCTGGCGTTCTAAATCCTATTGTTTTTCCATTTCCCTTTAAACATTGTTAGTGGATTAAATAAATAAGTCATCAGATGAATGACAGTCAAGTCACAACACAATGTTAAGCGTATAATTGTTAACTATTAATATTAAACAAAGCAGGCAAATACGTAATTTCTCTCTCACATTCCCCTCTCAAGAAACTCAGTTTCTTCTATGAAAATGTAAGGGTACAAGCATTACATAATTATTGTGAAGTATATATTTAAACAAACAAAATTCATCCTTCTGGTGCCTGACATTTCATCCATTGTAAACAACCTTTCTTTTGGTTGCTGAGTAATTTTGAATGCCTTCTTTATCCAAACACAGTCAATCTGGAAAAAATATTTTTTTTTAAACATAAAATTAACATCACACACAACTTCATTACAGCAAATAGGACAATCATCACACTGACAAAGAGCACAGTGATAGGGGTCAGCATGATGAAAATGTCCATCTCTTTTAGAACCCTTCCTGCACCAGTGACAGAGACCCCTCTTTGGGCACTTTGTACACACAGTGTGGAACATGAACTCCACATCTGGGTCCTTATGCTCAGGATTGGAGTCCCCATCATCAGAGATGTAGTCAGGAATAGAGAGTAGGTCAGGGAAATCATTCAGTTTCCAAATCATAATTAAAACCCAATGAATTATCCAACCCAAATTTAGAATGAAATTGCGCTTTGATTCACGTTGGTTCTATCACTCAAAGTTAAAACCCTCAACTTAGCACACATCGGCACTAGCAGAATGTACATTTACATACAGTATAATTATACATAATTCAAGCATTAACTTTCTCATTACAGTGATAAGTACAGATCAGTACAGTATCTCAATGCATTCTTAGTCAAAACGTTTTAGTGTGTAGTCCTCTACAATCAACTTGATACCCCAATCCGGGCACAGTTGACCAACCTCCTCCCTCCCCGGCACTCAATCTTCTGGCGTCTCTAATTTTCTTCTTCAGATAGCTTTACCATTTGTCTTCCCAATGGCACACATGTTCAAAGTGGATGGCCCTTGATAATGTCTCTCACCTGAGCCGCCACTGTCCTTTACAGTCCATTATGTCTTGTCCATTTGCCAACCAGTGTACCAGCAACATGAGAGAAGTTTGGAACAGATCTCTCTCCATGCTCACTCCACGCGGACTCCTGTCGCACTCCCGAGAGAAAAGGAATGAGTGAACAGGCCGTTGATAGCTTTAACTGAATACTGTGTACAGGTTTGCTGGCTCGGACTCAGGTCTCATGGTAGAAGTGGTGAAGGACCAGACTGAACGCCATTTTCACCATTACTTCAGCCGGATAGAGGGGGTTTACGTTCACAGTGTTATAGTTTAAATTGTCCCTTTCTTGCATCTAGATACCATCTGTGGTCACCTTCGCCATAACCTCGAGAGAGGACAGATCAGAACAACAGTTTAGTTTAGGGCATTTCTGATTCATGAAATCCAGACAAATTATTTACTGTATGACAAATTATTAATTCTACCAATATTCTTAATACAAATTTCTAAGACACACGTCAAAGCGAATAACAACACATAGTTGAAATGTAAAAAAATCACTTTGGCTTACACTCCACCATATCGATGACCTCACCGCAGAGTTACAGGGTGAGGGAGTTAGACGGCTAGGGAGAACTCTTAACCATCCAGCAGACGCAATCTGGTGAGATTTATATTAAAGCAAAACAGAACAAACAAAACAAACAGCCATACACTTCTGCATATATCATCTGAGGTGGGTAAAACTTCAATCAATTTGGAGTACTGTCAACCATTACCAACATCTCTTTTTTCCTTTTACAGGCAGGCATGTGAAGAAAGTAGATTTGCATATTTAACCAAAAAGCCTCAGAGGACTGGTAATCCCCCCTTTTTGACACATGACTCAAATCATGATTAATGTGGAAAAAACAACACTGCTGGATAAATAAAAATAACAAACCAAATTAGAATTACTACCCTTAATAACTTCATAAATAAATAATTGTATCCCATAAGGCAGGGGTGTCAAAGTCAAATGGACGGAGGGCCAAATAAAAAATTTAGCTACAAGCCGAGGGCCGGACTGTTCGAATGTTCATTGAAAAATTTTTAAATGACGCATATAGTCTAGTGAACCTAATTGAACCTACTGAAAACCTAACAAATATATTCCAATATGATCAGATAAATAAAGCAATATTTTCTTATGGCTCTGTCAGTAATCTTTAATTTTCAACAGACACAAAAGACAAATTTCCTTTATATAAAAATCCCCATAACATGAACATTAAATGAAAGAAACCGGTATTCAAGGCACCATCAGTAGCCTATATTTTCTATTTTAGCAAAAGTGGGCTAAATTTACTTCAAAGAAAAAAACAATAATAGCAATTTTCTATCATCCACTCAACTGAAATATTTTTAAAATATAATTGGATTGAAATACAATAAAATAAAGTGCAAAAATCTAGCCTTTTGTAGCCTTTGTTCCATGTCCATATTCTTGTTTTTGTCCGCGTGTTTCGTTTCATAATGTCGTCTCAGATTATACTCTTTCAGTACCGCCACACTTTCTCCACACAGAAGACACACAGGTTTTCCAGCTACCTCCGTGAACATATACTCCGACTCCCACCTTGTTTGAAACCCCCGGTTCTCAGTGTCCACCTTCCGTTTTGCCATTTTTGATGGGTATCTGAAAGTTAATTTTACTGTGATGCTGACGACTGCTGTGCCAATAAATATTGAAATGAAGCAGCCTACTGCTCGGTGCGTCACCGTTGCATTGTGGGAAATGTAGTATTGGTGCGTGTAAAAGATCTGCGGGCTGCCGGCTTGCTGCGGTCTGCGGGCCGGTTCTAATAATAAATCAAGATCATCCCAGGGGCCGTAAAAAACCTTCTCGCGGGCCGGATGTGGCCCGCGGGCCTTGACTCTGACATATGTGCCATAAGGTAATAGTAAAATAGACTAGAGACAAGGGACTGTTGATAAATTCCTTCCTAATCATTAGAGTTTACATATTACATTTGTGACTCAGAACCTGGATTCGGTCTTATGTAGCAACATTTGAAATTGTGTTTTTTACATTATATAAAATTAGAGACTCAGAGCTACAAAATGGTATATCATACAATGCATTTGAGGAACAATGGGGATGAAATTCTGCTTTTAAAGTTGATCAACTTGAAAAACTCACTTTTGAAAAATCGCCTTTGAATGTTTTGCTATCTAGTGAAGAGCTCTTATTTGTCTACACCCTTTCAGCACCATTCACACCCCCACCCTAAACTTTAGTCCCACCCATCTCATTTCGCTCTCGAAGCGCACACTTGACACTCTGGCCGATGATTTGTTTACCTCTGAATAACATGAAACAGCCTAACCAGCTCTGCTGGCAACAATTTCATTGCACTTTTTTGCAAACATTTACTGACACCGGCCATATTCAACAGGTGTTGTACACACGTCACGTAAAGTTAGCTAATGAGCCAGCCAGCCAACGTTAGCTAGTTAAACAATAAACAGTGCCAACAATGCCACAGTGCTGGGAGCTAACCAACCATGTTCATTGTTAGCTAGCTAACATTAGGCTCTAACTAGAACAGCACACAGCTCTGGGAAACTAATAATAACGTCAGCTAGGGAGCCAGCCAGCTAACATTAGCTAGCTAGCTAACAGTACACTTTAGCTTAAGACATATAGCTTGCTAGCTAGGTAAACAATGTGTAAGTCCACACACGTCACATAACGTTAGCTAACAAGCCAGCCAGCTAACGTTAGCTAGTCAAACAATGAACAGTGCCAACAAAGCCACATTACTGGGAGCTAACCAACCACATGAGCTGGCGCACACCCAGAATAATAGTTTGTGTGGAGGTGCTGACTAACGGTGAATAAACTATAAGCTATCAAAATAAAGAAAGTCGCACACTCCATGTGTAATCTCCCAGCAATTGAATGGGTATTTACCAACATTTCGGCATCGCTGTGCCTTCCTCAGGGTAATGTCATGAATACTTGAAAATGGTTATGTAGATACACAGTGCAATTAGTGTAACCAATGACAGTAGTGAGGGGTGTGTCATAATGATTAAGTTAATTAAAATGTAATTAGTAAAACTGTTAAATAGTATATGGCATATTAAATATATTATGCTATTGTTATCATATAGAAACATAATGGAATATTGTACATCATATTAGCCTCAACATACACTATTGTTTCATTCAATTTCACATAATAATTTTGTATTTAATTTTTGTTATATGTAATCTTTTGGTTCACCCTTAACATATAGTGAACATCATCAACAGGGGGAACATATATAGGTGTACGCTAATAAGCTGTAAAAATAATGTTTTTAATTTATAAGTGTCACGGTTGTGTGTAGAGACGGACCAAGGCGCAGCGTGCTCTGAGTTCCACATCTTTATTGATGTGAAACTTACAAAAAAACTAAAAGAAACAAACAACGAACCGTAACATACAAGGTGCTACATGCACTAACTCAAAACAAGATCCCACAAAACACAGTGGGGAAATGGCTGCCTAAATATGATCCCCAATCAGAGACAATGATAAACAGCTGCCTCTGATTGGGAACCATACCAGGCCAACATAGAAATAAAAACCCTAGATAGGAACACCCCCCCCCCCCCCAGTCACACCCCGACCTAACCAAAATAGAGAATAAAAAGGCTCTCTATGGTCAGGGCATGACAATAAGACTTGTTCATAGAGGAAAATGTGTTCATAAGAAGGGCCTGAGATCAATGTCAATATCGTAATATTGTAAGGTAAGGTTTAGAAAACAAAACAAACATGATTATTCTCTCCTTATTAGACGGCAATGTTTTCATTTTAGTCTACCCTAACACTGTTACTCTATATTTTATTACCAACCTCTGTTGGATATTCACTTTCTGCTTCACACTTATTAAATTATATATTATTTTAAGATGAACATGTAATGCGCCAAATTTATAAAATACATCAGCCAATTCCTAAGAGAAAAGATACATTTCGGTGGAAGCTAAAAATAGTTCACAATACTAGAGCCTCTTACTCTGCACATCTTCAATTCATTGCTGTTGTAGCTTTGTTTTATCATGCAATAATTAATACCCATGTTTAGATATCAATTATGATCATGGTCACAGCTCTAGAGCAAATGTCGATCAGTTGTTATTAGAATGCATTAGACTTAGGTAACTGTCCCTTCTGATTAGACTACAAGTAATAAAACAAACACTTGCTGTTGTTGACAAGCATATATTCAGTTCATATCCAAATGATTCATATTTGATTCAGCGATTGAAATTATGACCCCATTCTCAGTAGCCTATTTTTTTGGAAAACTCTGTTTATTAAGTTTTACACACACAGACAAGACAAAGCAATATAAATAATATACTCAACTAGAAAAAATACAAATAATACATTTAAAAAAAAACTTTAAAGATACCATACTTTAGACAAGTTAAACACACCAGGCAGAAGGCTACAAAGGTTAAAGGGCAATCTATAGTATAGGGACAGAGCAAACACCTCACCATTGTTCCTGTAAACAGTCAAGGGATGGGGTGGAGAAATGCAACCACTCACAGACAGTCAAGGCCACAGACCGACCATCCACTGGACCAAAAATAAAAAGTTTACAATGCTTTAAAATAAAAAATGAATAATAATAATTTTATGTAGGCGTGAACAAAATTTTAAATAAAAATAACTGGGAAAAACAAGCTCACACCTTAGTCTCTGCCCGGGCAAGATGAACAAGGCATCCGCAGGTCACAATCAATAAGCACATCAACCTTAATGCCCCCCACCCCCACCCCAGAAAAAACACAGAGAAATGCTCATCCAACCCCTAAGTCACAGGGGGGTCAAATACAGACTTATTTTGGTTTTAATAGGAATGCCATCAGAGGATGGACTGTTTAAAGTAAGACCGGAATGGAGCCCAAGCCTCATTAAACAGTTTGGGGTTCCCACATGAATTGAATTGAATTTTTTCTAGTTTCAGAGAGCACAACACATCTCTCACCCAATATTTATAAGATGGGGGAGCTGCCATCTTCCAGTTCTGTAGTATTAGCCGTCTAGCTAAAAGAGTTGTATAAGCAACAGTGTCCGACTGGATTCTTGACAGGGGGGTACCTATGGGCAGTACTCCAAAAAGGGCTGTAAGGGGAGAGGGATCTATAACAGTGTCATATATATCAGAGAAACGTTTAAATATTAATTCCCAGAAACCTGACAGTTTATGACAGCCCCAGAACATATGCAACAGTGTGGCTGGTTCAATTTTACATCTGACACAGGTAGGATCAAAATCAGAGAATATTCTTCCAAGTCTGGCCCCAGACCAGTGGATACGGTGAACCACCTTGAATTGAATGAGGCTGTGTCTAGTGCTAAAAGAGGACGAATGCACCCTGCGCAGCACAGATTCCCAGGTGTCTCCCCAAGTTCCTCCCCCAAATCTTTTTCCCATCGAGTCTTTAAAGGCACCAAAGAAGGGTTCTGTAAGTCATGAATGATTGCATATACATCTGAAATTGCGCCCCTAGGAAGCTTGTTCAGCTCCAAGATGCTCTCTATAGCTGTATTCGCAGGCCTATGGGGAAATTCAGGTGTGTTAGCTCTGACAAAGTTCCTAGTCTGGAGATAGCGGAAAAAGTGGGATTGGGGGAGGTTGAACCTTTCCTGTAGCTGAGCAAAAGAGGCAAATGTATCATCAAAGAATAATTGGGCTAGTGAGGAGAGGCCTAGTGAGTGCCAGATGCCAAAAGCCCCATCATTCAAAGATGGAGGAAATAAAATGTTCTGATTGATTGGGCCTGACAGAGAAAAGCCTCGGAGGCCAAAGGCTAAACGGAACTGATTCCAAATTTTAAGAGACTGCTTTACAATTGGGTTGACACACCTTTTGCCTAGGGACACTGGGAGAGACGAGCACAACACAGAAGAAAGTGCAGCAGGTTTACACGATTCAGACTCCATCTGGACCCAGAGTGGTCTAGGGCCAGTAGGATCAGTCTGCAGCCAGTACAGAAGGGCTCTGAAATTTGCAGCCCAATAGTATGTCTGATAATTTGGTAGAGCTAAACCCCCCAATGACTTAGGCTTCTGTAAATGTTTTCTACCAATCCGTGGTACCTTGCCATCCCAAATAAAATGCATGAATGTTTGATCCAGTGAAATAAAAAAAGATTTTGGAATAAAAATGGGTAAACATTGAAATAAATATAGAAATTTGGGCAACACACTCATTTTAATGACATTAATCCTTCCGATAAGAGAAAGAGGTAGCGAATTCCAAAAAGTAAAAGATTGTTTCAAACTGTCTGCTAGAGCAACCAAGTTTTCCTGAAACAGATTTGAATATTTCCTTGTCACTTTAACTCCCAAGTAGGTGAATTGATCCCGGACAATCCTAAACTGAGAACTTGTAAAAGAGCACTTTAAAGCAGCCTTGTTTACAGGAAAAAGCTCACTCTTGCCTAGATTCAGCTTGTACCCTGAGATTGATCCAAACCTTTTAAGAACAGATAACATTTACATTTACATTTAAGTCATTTAGCAGACGCTCTTATCCAGAGCGACTTACAAGTACATACATTCATACTTTTTTTTTGTACTGGCCCCCCGTGGGAATCGAACCCACAACCCTGGCGTTGCAAGCGCCATGCTCTACCAACTGAGCTACACGGGTCCCTGAGGCGCGTGGCAATGAGGTATCAGGGTTAGAGATAAACAAAAGGAGGTCATCCGCATATAGCGAGACTTTCTGCTCTGAGCCCGTCCTGATTATTCCTTGAATGGCATCATTAGAGCGTAGTGCAATGGCGAGAGGTTCGATTGCCAAAGCAAACAACAAGGGGGAGAGTGGACAACCCTGTCTGGATCCGCGGTGCAAGGGAAAATAGTCAGAGGACAAGTTGTTAGTCCGTACCGAAGCCATGGGGGAAAAATAAAGAATCTTTATCCACGCAATGAATTTGGGGCCAAAGCCAAATCTATAAAGGGTAGCTGTTAGGTAATCCCACTCAACGCGGTCAAACGCTTTTTCTGCATCAAGTGAGACCACCACCTCTGGGTCCTCCGACGCTGGGGAGTACAGTATATTCATAAGGCGCCTAATATTGAAAAACAAATGCCTATTTCTCACAAAGCCAGTCTGGTCAGAGTGTATTACTTGGTGCAGCGAGCCTTCCATACGGATGGCTAAAAGCTTGGCTAGGATTTTGTAATCACAGTTTAAAAGCGAGATAGGATAGGGCGATAGGATCCACATTCCAGGGGGTCTTTGTTTTTCTTTAATAGTAATGAAATTGAAGCCTGATAAAGACTAGGCAGTAGCTTTGAGGTATTAAGGCACTCTGCAAATAGTCGAGACAAGGATGGGCAAAGCAGACCAGAAAACGTCCTGTAAAATTCGGTTGGAAAACCATCCGGACCCGGTGATTTACCACTTTTCATTGCGGACACTGCTGTTGCAATCTCCTCAGGTGTAAATTCTTCTTCTAGACAGTCATGGGTGTCTGTATCAATTGAAGGCATATTCAGGCCATTAAAGAAGGAATCAATCAGCAAAGGGTCTTGAGGGGATTCAGAGGTGTAGAGCGCAGAGTAAAATTGTTTGAATTGATCATTGATCTCTTTATGTATAACTGTGGTGGCACCAGACGGGGTCCTTATTTGTGGGATTAAACGTGAGGCCTCAGATTTACGGATCTGATGTGCAAGGAGTTTACTGGCCTTGTCGCCTTGTTCATACACTCTGTACTGAGCTCGCAAGAGTAACTGTTCAGCTTGCCTGGTAGAAAGCTCATCAAATTCAGATTGGAGTAGTTGGCGCTCTTTATGCAGATCAGAGGAAGGAACCGTAGCATACTTCTCATCCAATGTGGCTATGGATTCGCTCAGGTCCCGAAGTCGCTGAGAGCGAACTCTGTTTTGGTTGGCTGTATAAGAAATAATTTGGCCACGTAGGTATGCTTTGAGAGACTCCCATATGGTAGAGCAGGACATACCTGGTGTTGAATTAGTTTCTAGGAATAAGGTGATTTCAGAAGAAATGAAATTGACAAACTCCTTATCTGAGAGTAAAATGGGGTTAAGACGCCATTGATAACACATAGGAGGTCGCTGGGGAAACTCTAGTTCAAGCACTAATGGTGAATGGTCAGAAATAACAATACTCTTGTAAGTACACTGCCGAAGGTTAGGCAGAAGTTTTTTGTCCAAAAATAAGTAATCAATCCGGGAGTATGTTTGATGAACATGAGAATAAAAGGAATACTGTCTATCTGTAGGATGTAGGAAAGGCCAGGCCTCAAACATGGCATATTTCTGAAGAAAGGCTTGAATAAGTAGGGCACATTTAGATGGGCCTGTAGTTGTTCGTGAGGACTTGTCAAGAACTGGGGCCATTTTGCAGTTGAAATCCCCCCCTAAAATCAACAAATGAGAATCTAAATTGAGTATAGCAGACAAAAAGGAAGAAATGAAACTTGTGTCATCACAATTGGGAGCATAAACACTAGCCAAAACAAGAGGGGTAGAAAACAGTTTACCGGTTACTATGACGTATCGTCCCTTAGGATCAGCGATAACCTCAGAAGCTACAAAGGGAGTAGCTTTATCAACCAAAATAGCAGCCCCTCTTGATTTACTATGAAAGTTAGAGTGGAACACTTGACCAACCCAGTCCCTACGCATCCTAAAATGCTCACCAGTCCTCAAGTGAGTCTCTTGTAGAAATGCAACATTTGCATTCAAACCCTTTAACTTCTTCTGGCTGCAGGGGCAGTATTGAGTAGCTCTGATAAAAGGTGCCCATTTCAAACGGCCTCGTACTCAATTCTTGCTCGTACAATATGCATATTATCATTACTATTGGATAGAAGACACTCTCTAGTTTCTAAAACCGTTTGAATTATATCTGTGAGTAAAACAGAACTCATTTGGCACAAACTTCCTGACCAGGAAGTGGAAAATCTGAAATCGATGCTCTGTTCTAGGTCCTGCATATAAATGGGCATGATACGTATTAGTATACATGCACGTCATACACCTTCCCCTAGATGTCAAGAGGCAGTGAGAGAAGAAATGGAGTGTTTATCTTGGTCTGAGATGGAATAAATCCTCTTGGAATGACGTGTCACCCATTTCCTGTTTTCTGGAAAGTGCGAGGTTGGACCTGGAATTGCCTTCTGAAAAGCTTTCGTTATAGGCGACTACTATCTCCGGCTTTGATTTTATTTGATACATGTGACAATATCATCGTAAAGTATGTTTTTTCAATATAGTTTTATTAGACTATTGAAATTTATTCGGGACGTTAGGCGTGTTGCGTTGTGTGCCTTTGTTCAGGAAGGAGAGCTTCGCGCCACTTGGCTAGTGTGCTTGCTAATTCAAGAGGGAAAAAGGACGTTCTAAATCCAAACAACGATTGTTCTTGACAAAGGACCTCTTGTACAACATTCTGATGGAAGATCAGCAAAAGTAGGACCCATTTTATGATGCTATTTCATATATCTGTCGAACTGTGTACTATTAGTTTTGCGCCCAGGTTTTGGGCACTCGCTCGCCATAACGTAAGCCTTATGTCGTAATGAAGTTATTTTTAGAATTCTAACACGGCGATTGCATTAAGAACTAGTGTATCTATCATTTCCTATACAACATGTATTTTTTAGTTATGTTTATGAATAGCTATTTGGTCAGAATATGTGTGTCAGAAAAAGTGTCAGAAAAATATCCGGACGTTGTGGGAAAAAGTAGCTACGTTAGCACAATGTATAACCACTGATTTCAGCTCTAAATATGCACATTTTTGAACAAAACATAAGTGTATGTATAACCTGATGTTATAGGACTGTCATCTGATGAAGCATATCAAGGTTAGTCAAAAATTATATATCTTTTACTGGTTTGTTACGATCGCTAACTTTTGCTGCTGGGAAATGGCTTGTGTTTCTGGCTATTGTGGTAAGCTAATATAACGCTATATTGTGTTTTCGCTGTAAAACACTTAAGAAATCGGAAATATTGTCTGGAATCACAAGATGCCTGTCTTTCATTTGCTGTACACTAAGTATTTTTCAGAAATGTTTTATGATGAGTATTTAGGTATTTGACGTTGGTGTCTGTAATTATTCTGTCTGCTTTCGGTGCAATTTCTGATTGTAGCTGCAATGTAAACTATGATTTATACCTGAAATATGCACATTTTTCGAACAAAACATAGATTTATTGAATAACATGTTATAAGACTGTCATCTGATGAAGTTGTTTGTTGGTTAGTTTGGTTGGTTCTTGGTTAGTTAGGTTGGCTTTGTGCATGCTACCTGTGCTGTGAAAAATGTCTGTCCTTTTTTGTATTTGGTGGTGAGCTAACATAAATATACGTGCTGTTTTCGCTGTAAAACATTTTAAAAATCGGACATGTTGGCTGGATTCACAAGATTTGTACCTTTCATTTGCTGTATTGGACTTGTTAATGTGTGAAAGTTAAATATTTCAAAAAAATATATTTTGAATTTCGCGCCCTGCACTTGAAGTGGCTGTTGTCATATTGTGGGCGGCCTCGGGCTTGCAGCCAGAAGAAGTTAAATGTGTCAACACCCTCTTACGCTTCACTGGGTTATTAACCCCTTTGATGTTCCACGAAATGTACTTGATCGCATTGTTTCGGCCCCTCTGGGCATTCCCGTTATACAACCCTGTCATTAGAGCATAGAATGGAAAAGCAATGAGCACCCAAAAACCCCAGAATAACTTGTCTCAGAGTAATAATGTACGGTGGTAGATGTTTGGAAAAAGTACAGAAAAAAAACGAAAAAGACAGAATGACAACATTAGAACTGAACAATTCAACCCCTCCCCCCACCCCCTCCCCCCACCCCCTCCCCCCATCCCAGACAATACCTCCCCAAACGAGGTACAAGCCTAAATAGAACATGTTCTCTTCGCACAGTATGTCTGTGAGAGTGCGGTCTTAAACCTAAACCCACAGTCCCGCTCTTTAAAGTCGCGTTTTGTTAGTGGATCAAACAGCAAAAAGAGATAATAATTTTTTTAATAAAAAAAATTAAAGTGAATCCCTTGTGCAAACGAAATTACAAAAGCACCACTTGTAGATGTATATAATTATATTCCCAGTCTTATAACAGGCATTTGAGAGAGAAAATAAAGAAAATGTATAAAGGCTCTCAGCCGAAAACCTAATTTGAAGTAAGGAAATCGTAGTAAGACAATCAAAAATAATAATAATTATTATTATTATAATAGTTGTCTAGTTGAATGCTGAGACAGCTTACAACCAAGACCAAAAAACTACGTGTGCGCAACGTTGTACGCTTGCTGGGCATAAATGACGCTCAGAACTTTTACAATTTAAGTGAAGACCCCAAAAAACGTGTCGCCTCGGGAAGCATTTACTGTTTACTGGGTCAATGCAAACGGATGCAGTAAACAAATAACCAAGAATATTTTGAGTCACTGAGACACTATGTAAACAAACTGAATAGGTGAGCAAGACAGCCTAGAAACACAGGAGTAAAGTAAAACCTCAATACAATGAAATTAAAATGACTGAATGCTTGTAAGGCAAGCACACTAGATGATCAAAACATTAGATCACATCAAATAAGCCTGAATGGGTTCGCCAACTCCCCAACTATACAAAATTAGCATGTTATAGCTAAACATAATTGTACCACAGGTGGGTTACTTACTATCCACAGTTCGCAAGCAACAGTTGCTGAACTATGAGCAAGTTCAAGACTTCTTGATGTGACGTTGAATGTGAGAGAGAGCCTCATCCGGAGATTCAAATGTGTAGTCTTTACCATCATGAGATAGCCATCAACGGCCCGGGAATCGCAGTCCGTACTTCACACCTGGATGGTCCCGAAGTAGTCGTTTGGCCTGTCCGAAAGCTGCGCGCTGCCTGGAAACAGTGGGGGAGTAGTCCTGGTAGATGGAGAAGCTCTGTCCTTGAAAGCTCAGAGTGGTATTGCGGGCTCGTCGGAGAATCTCCATCTTCTCATGGAAAAAGTGCACTCGAAGAATTATGTCACGGGGCCTCTCCCCATCCCGGGGCTTTGGGCGCAGCGACCGGTGGGCACGATCAATCAGGGGCTTTTCATCTAAGGCAAGAACATCCTTCAGCAGCCCAGAAACGAAATCCGTGGTGCGAGGCATTTCCGCTGACTCTGGGACTGATACAAGTCTCAGGTTGTTGCGGCGAGAGAATCCCTCTAAACTTACACAGCTCTACTTCACCTTTTTCAAATCCGCAGCTAGGCGTTTCACGCCAGGGATGTAGTTAAGTCGGAGACATTTGTAGCGGAGGTCTCCAGTGCTGCAATCGTTGTAGTGTGCGACGCCATTGTTGTTTTGAGTGATGTGATTGCTGGCACCGTCTCGTTCCGCAGGATGGTTAGATCTGCTTTTAAAGTATCAGAAACCTCCTTTATTCGGGCCTCAATCGTAGCAACCACCTCCGTTTTCATTTCAACTATCTCAGAGCGTAGTAGTTTGATGGCCTCGAGAATGTTCATTTCAGCGCCGCCAGGCCAAGCCGCCCCCCCCGGGTAAAGTGTCAGTCCCCGGGCCGTCAGGCTCAGGAGAGGGCGGTGATGAGAGTGTGTCTTGTAGGCCGGGTTTTCTCAAAGTCATGCTTTTGGCCTTATGTTTCGTCGACATGCTGACATTTGGAAGTAAAGTAGTCTTGGTTTTTACGGGAAGGGATCACCAAAATAATATATGAAAATAAATACGGTTCTGCTGCAAAATTCACATAAACTTTAAAAATACCACGGGAGCAAACGGAAAACACGTCAGTCGCACATGGCGTCCCTCCAATCCCCCCGCCTTGTCAGTAGCCTATTTTAACAGGCTATTAGGCAACACAAAAACGTCGTACCTCGAAATAATTTTCTCACCCCTTACGTATGTCTACATTTGGGTATGCAAGTTTGTATATTATTATTATTTCCATTATTACTTCATCAAATCTCCAGTAATCGATTTATACACACATACAATTATTTATTTATTTTCATATCTCCACAGAATCCCCATATAACGTTATATATCTAAACTTATTATCCAAATTTCTGCTTAACACTTATATCCACCCACACACAACTCTCATATCACATTCACACAGTACTGTTCCCAAACATACTTCATCAATATTTTTATAACCTGTAGGAATATTTTCGTACTTCTATGCATTTCTACTTCAGGGCTAGTTCCTGGAATTGCATAATTTGCACATTTGCATACGACTATACTAACCCAGTGCATTAAAATGCATTTCACACCTCTCCTTACAATGGCTGTATTTTCTCCTCTTAGGACAGTATCATCATTACTTCCTTTCTATTATGACGATTGCATCAACATCTTATAATCTTAAGAATGGCAGTACGGTCACGACTCCGTCTTTTACTCTAGGGCAGTACGGTCGCGACTCCCTCTTTATTATGACAATACCATCAGGATCTCATGATCTCTAAAACGACAGTACGTTCACGACTTTTTTTTATTCATTGTTTCCAACAAATGTTAGTCTCACCCTATTCAATTTGTCTCTGTTCAAGATCCTGTATCCGTCCGCCGGCCCCCTCTGGAGGACCCTGGTCAGGTCCCTTACCGCTCCCTTGGTGAAGTGCGGGTTGCCTTAAATCACACCTCGAGTGATTCCTGTGCACGGTCGACCCTGGTCCTCAGGAGTGGTCAGCGGACAGAGATAAGGATCCATCCTCGTCGCCATGAATGTCGTGGAAATTCGAATCAAGTGAGAGAGACCTTGTCATTTCGTCAAAGAACCAATCGTCATTATACGAATTGCAACAAGGAAGTTGGCCGATCCTACGCTCTTGAGTGTGTGACCGAGAACTTAAAATCTTACAGAGAATACAGCGTCTTTTATAGCAGACCTAAAAATTCTTGGTCATGGCTGGTTCCATCCCTCCCCAGCAGGTCATAAGCTACCTTGTTTCTTCTTGTGACCATGTGTATCGGGGTGTGAGGTCATAGCGCACAAAGAAGTGATAATGTTACTCCTTTCTGTTGATAGAATTGTTAACATTGCTCAAGCCAACCTCTGTTCACCTCATATCTCCACAGCTGTGCCCTTGAAAGATTAGTAATAGAACAGGATGGACCCAAGAACGGTGGTCACTCTCAGAGATTCTGTGTCTTACTCTCAGAGATTCTGTGTCTTACTCTCAGAGATTCTGTGTCTTACTCTCAGAGATTCTGTGTCTTACTCTCAGAGATTCTGTGTCTTACTCTCAGAGATTCTGTGTCTTACTCTCAGAGATTCTGTGTCTTACTCTCAGAGATTCTGCGTGACCAAGTTACTCAGAGACAGAAGATGATTTTGTAACAATACAGGTTGATTTTGTTCCTCAAGTTTCTCGATATCCCAAGCCTCAAGTTATCTCTGAGTCAACCCATGACCTTGACGATACGCCCAGACCAGATGCAGGGAGCAGAGAGGGGGGAACCATCCTTTCTCAGAAGCACAGTATTGCAAGTTATGAGAAATCTCTTTACCAATGTTAAGCGTATAATTGTTAACTATTAATATTAAACAAAGCAGTTAAATCATTTTTCTCTCACACTTGACAAAGTTTCATGACTGCCACAGCCCTAGTCAGACCACACACCCCGATCCTGGCCCATCTGCACTAGCTACCATACAGGTCCACTCCGGCAAATTCCTCATGCTTGTATTTAAAGCCTTGAATGCGAGCTCATCAGCGACATCATCTTATTCAGCAAGCCATCTCGCACTCTTCGCTACAGCCACTTCCTACTGCTTCAAGTCCCCAAGACACGTCTCCGAACAATGGGGGACCGAGCCTTCTGCTCCCTTGCCCCTTGACTATGGAATGCTTTCCCTGACCATCTGAGAGCTGCTCCATCACTCAGAACTTGTAAAATGGGCCTTAAAGTCTTTGTCATAGTTCTAGTCCCAATCTAAAATGTATTCTGCACCTAGCACACTATTGCTATTTGACTTGACTTGATTATAAATGTGTTTTTTTTCTCAGTAGAGCTTTGAGAAAGCTTTGCAATGAAAAGCGCCATAAAAATACATGTATTATTTTTATTATTAAAGAACGACTTGCCCTAAAAACCAACTAATCCCTTTGAAAACGGCCTAGGTTGCATCGATTTGAGTCAGAAACATTTATTCTAATTTACTACAAAATTGAAATAGGATAATTTTGGTCATAAAGTCAGTCTCATCTAAAACAGAGTTTGTAACCTGATTTCGTCACAACGGGTAAATGAAGGTTCGGTTTGGAGTGCAACAACTAGTGATGGTGAGTATATCTAGAGATACTGGAAAATAATGACCTCTGGTATATACCTATGGTATAACTTATCTAACGATGTTAGATAAAGTTATTGCTGGTTATGTAGATAGCTGTATTTTTATAAAGCGAGGCAGGCTAGCTAATGTTAGCTAGTGAGTCAGGCTAGCTTACATTTTAACTAACGCTAGTGTAGGTAGCTAGATAGATAACTAGCTAGCTACCTCATTACAACTTAGTTAGGTAGTAGGCCATACAAGTTTATTGTGTATTGTCTAGATACTGCTGGTTATGCAAAGTTATCATTTCATAATGCTATCGAGGTAAGCTTGCTAGATACAGCTAGCTAGATACTAAAGTGGTAAACTTCATAAGAGCAAAATCTTTAAATACCACAGGAAGTTTGTCTCACTGTTGGAAGAGAAAGAGTCGGGTCATGCAGTTCTCCCCTACCACACAAATGTGAAATGGCTGAGTTTGGGGAAGATGCTTAAAACCTCTTGAGCCTAGGGGGGCGCCATTTCGACTTTGTAAAAATTCGTTCCCAAATTAAACTGCCTCGTACTCAATTCTTGCTCGTACAATATGCATATTATTATTACTATTGGATAGAAAACACTCTCTAGTTTCTAAAACCGTTTGAATTATTTCTCTGAGTGAAATAGAACTCATTCTGCAGCACATTTCCTGTCAGGGAGTGAGATTTCAGAAATCGAGGTCCCTGTTCTGAGGTCAGTTTATAAGTCCCCATGTAAGCCATCGGGCTACATGCACTGCATACGCCTTCCTCTAGATGTCAGTAAGCGGTGAGAATTTGAATGGAGTGGATTGCGCAATCTGGGGCCCTATATAAGACCGTGGAACGGAAGTACCGTTCTTTTCAACGTTGCGCCTGGCGCATCAGGGACATCACAATGGCCTCCTGCAAAGCTTTCGTTTTAGCAGTTCTGTATCTCCGGTCATGTTTTTATTCGTTATAGTTGTTAAAGACATCATAAGGTAGTTAATTTAAACCGACTTATAGCAGTTTATATCAGTTTATTGCGATTTTCTGGGATTTCTTTGTCATGCGCTTTCACGAGTTGGACACCTCTCCAGTGGGTGGCTATTGTTAGCTGCTATTTCGACAGGAGAAGAGGACATCTTTCAACCAAAAGACGATTGTTCTGGAGAAAGGACACCTTGCCCAAGATTCTGATGGAAGCTCAGCAAATAGTAAGCAGTCTTTATGCTGTTAATTCGTATTTATGTTGACAAATGTCAAATAATAATTCCGCCATGAATTTCAGTGCAGTCTCGCTTTAGCGCACGCTGTATTGCGCAGTAACGTTAATTTTAAAAATATAACACAGCGATTGCATTAAGAACTAATTTATCTTTCATTTGCTGTCCAATCTGTATTTTTTTGTCAAGTTTATGAATAGTTTTCGATTAGATTAGGTGCCTCTCCAAGATGGCGCCTGACAGATTGCTTGAAGTTTTGGCCACTAATCACATTGTATAAGCACGATTTGTGCCGCTAAATATGCACATTTTCGAACAAACTCTATATGCATTGTGTAATATGATGTTATAGGACTGTCATCTGAAGAATTCTGAGAATGTTAGTGAAGAAATTAATATATTTTGGTGGTTTATACGTTATCGCTATTTTTGGCTTGAATCAATACTGTTGTGATGTTTGCTATTGTGGTAAGCTAATATAACGCTATATTGTGTTTTCGCTGTAAAACACTTAGAAAATCTGAAATATTGGCTGGATTCACAAGATCTGTGTCTTTCATTTGCTGTACGCTGTGTATTTTTAAGAAATGTTTTATGATGAGTAATTAGGTAATACACGATGGTCTCTGTAGTTATTCTAGTCGCTTTGGTGAGAGTTGTGATGGTGGCTGCAATGGTAAACTATGATTTATACCTGAAATATGCACATTTTTCTAACAAAACATATGCTATACAATAAATATGTTATCAGACTGTCATCTGATGAAGTTGTTTCTTGGTTAGTGGCTATTTATATCTTTATTTGGTCGAATTTGTGATAGCTACTGATGGAGTAAAAAAATAGTGGAGTAAAAAAGTGGTGTCTTTTGCTAACGTGGTTAGCTAATAGATTTACATATTGTGTCTTCCCTGTAAAACATTTTTAAAATCAGAAATGATGGCTGGATTCACAAGATGTGTATCTTTCATCTGGTGTCTTGGACTTGTGATTTAATGATATTTAGATGCTAGTATTTACTTGTGACGCTATGCTAGGCTATGCTAGTCAGCTTTTTTACTGATGGGGGTGCTCCCGGATCCGGGTTTGGGAGGAATTAGAGGTTAAAAGGGTGTTTTTGCAAATGAAAGGAAAATATGTGGATTTCCCTCAACTGCAAGATAAAGAATGGACAGCTGATTTGTCTTTCACCGTGGACATCATGGCCCTCATGAATGAACTGAATTCCAAACTACAAGGGAAGGGCCTTTTTGCACATCAGATGTACAGCCTTGTCAAAACCTTCAAGGGGAAATTACTCCTCCTGACCTGCGAAGTAGAAGCCAACAATCTCACCCACCTTCCCGACACTACTAGTCGGTTCCCTATCAGATTACCAGCGGGAGAAGTATACATTGCTGCTTTGAACTGTGAGTTTTCTTGTGGTTTTGAGGATTTCTAAGTGTTGGAAAATGACATGCTGTTAGTTTCCTCTCCTTTCAGCTTCAGTGTGGATAACACTGACCTGCAACTTGAGCTTAGCGATCTTCAGTCTGATGCAGTGATTGGAGAACTATTCAAAACAATGTCACTGACGAGGTTCTATGCATCTCTCGATTAACAAAACTTTGCAAAGATTAGAGTCATGCTCAGAAGATGTTTGTACAGTTTGGGTCAACCTTTGTATTTGAGCAGATATGTTCAGTGATGAAATATAACAAGTCAAGGCACAGATTTAAAAATATATATATATATATATTTCACCTTTATTTAACCAGGTAAGCTAGTTGAGAACAAGTTCTCATTTACAACTGCGACCTGGCCAAGATAAAGCAAAGTAGTGTGACAGAAACAACAACACAGAGTTACACATGGAATAAACAAACGTACAGTTAATAACACAATAGAAAAAAGAAAGTCTATATACAGTGTGTGTAACGGTTGTCGTCGGGAGAAAGAGAGGACCAAGGTGCAGCGTGGTAAGTGTTCATCTTATTTAATGAAAGTGAACACTTCAAAATACAAAACAACAAATTGAAAACCGAAACAGTTCTATCTGGTGCAGACACACAAAGACTGAAAATAACCACCCACAAAACGCAACAGACAACAGGCTACCTAAATATGGTTCCCAATCAGGGACAACGATTGACAGCTGCCTCTGATTGAGAACCATATCAGGCCAAACACAGAAATAGAAACTCATAGAAAAACTAACATAGACAACCCACCCAACTCACACCCTGACCATACTAAAACAAAAGACAAAACAAAGAAACTAAGGTCAGAACGTGACAGTGTGTGCAAATGGCATGAGGACGTAAGGCAATAAATAGGTCATAGTAGCAAAGTAATTACAATTTCGCAGATTAACCTGTTTGGCGTGCAAGCCCGACGTCGGTACACTTATGACAACAGCCAGCTCAAAGTGCAGGGCGCGAAATTCAAAAGAGATTTTTTTTTTAAATATTTAACTTTCACACATTAACAAGTCCAATAACGCATATGAAAGGTACACATCTTGTGAATCCAGCCAACATGTCCGATTTTTAAAATGTTTTACAGGGAAGACAAAATATGTAAATCTATTAGCTAACCACGTTAGCAAAAGACACCACTTTTTTTACTCCAACAGTTTTTTACTCCATCAGTAGCTATCACAAATTCGACCAAATAAAGATATAAATAGCCACTAACCAAGAAACAACTTCATCAGATGACAGTCTGATAACATATTTATTGTATAGCATATGTTTTGTTCGAAAAATTTGCATATTTCAGGTATAAATCATAGTTTACATTTCAGCTACAATCAGAAATTGCACCGAAAGCAGCCATAATATTTACAGACACCAACGTCAAATACCTAATTACTCATCATAAAACATTTCTGAAAAATACATAGTGTACAGCAATTGAAAGACAGGCATCTTGTGATTCCAGACAATATTTCCGATTTATTAAATGTTTTACAGCGAAAACAAAATGTAGCGTTATATTAGCGTAGCCACAATAGCCAGAAACACTTGGACGCCGACGACCAGTTCACATGCATGACAGATATTAGAAATAGCATCATAAAATGTTTCTTACTTTTGGTGATCTTCCGTCAGAATGTTGGACAAGGTGTCCTTTGTCCAGAACAGTCGTTGTTTAGATCTGGAACGGCAAATTTCCCTCTTCATTTAGCATGGGCACTTGCCAGGTGGCACGGATCTCTCCAACGTCAACAAAGTCAGAGAACGGAACACGGCAGAACTCCCGAAAAAATTTCAATAATCTGATTAAACTATATTGAAAAAACATACTTTACGATGATATGGTCACATGTATCAAATAAAATCCGAGCCGGAGATAGTTGTCGTCCATAACGGCAGCTAAACAGAAGGCAATCCCACTGTCCAACTGGCGCTGCCAAGAGTACCGGAAATGAGGGACACGTCATACAAAGAGCTTGTATTCCAATTCAGATGAAGATAAACACGAAATTTCTTCTCTCACAGCCTCTTGACATCCAGAGGAAGTTCTATGAAGTGTACGTAGACTCTTACGTATCATGCCCATGTATAGGCAGGAAGTTGAACAGAGCATCGATTTCAGACATTCCACTTCCTGGTCAGGAAATGTGCTGCAGAACGAGTTCTGTTTCACTCAGAGAAATAATTCAAACGGTTTTAGAAACTAGAGAGTGTTTTCTATCCAATAGTAATAATACTATGCATATTGTACGAGCAAGAATTGAGTACGAGGCCGTTTGAAATGGACATCTTTTACCTTGCTACTCAATACTGCCTCTTGCATCCATATGAAGTTATTACTGGAGTGATACTTGAGCAGACGATGATGAGCAGGTGTTGGTGTGTAAGTAGTGATACTGGTGTGCAAAAGAGCAGCAAAGTAGATAAAAACTATATGGGGATGAGGTAGGTAGATTGGGTGGGCTATTTACAGATGGACTATGTACAGCTGCAGCGATCTGTTAGCTGCTCAGATAGCCGATGTTTAAAGTTAGTGAGGGAAATGTAAGTCTCCAGCTTCAGTGATTTTTGCAATTCGTTCCAGTCATTGGCAGCAGAGAACTGGAAGGAAAGGCGGCCAAAGGAGGTGTTGGCTTTGGGGACGACCAGTGAGATATACCTGCTGGAGCGCGTGCTACGGGTGGGTGTTGTTATCGTGACCAGTGAGCTGAGATAAGGCGGGGCTTTACCTAGCTAAAACTTATAGATGACCTGGAGCCAGTGGGTCTGGCGACAAATATGTAGCGAGGGCCAGCCGACTAGAGCATACAGGTCGCAGTGGTGGGTGGTATAAGGCGCTTTGGTAACAAAACGGATGGCACTGTGATAGACTACATCCAATTTGCTGAGTAGAGTATTGGAAGCTATTTTGTAGATGACATCGCCGAAGTCGAGGATCGGTAGGATAGTCAGTTGTACTAGGGTAAGTTTTGCGGCATGAGTGAAGGAGGCTTTGTTGCGAAATAGAACGCCGATTCTAGATTTGATTTTGGATTGGAGATGTTTGATATGAGTCTGGAAGGAGAGTTTACAGTCTAGCCAGACATCTAGGTATTTGTAGTTGTCCACGTATTCTAGGTCAGAACCGTCCAGAGTAGTGATGCTAGTCGCGGGGTAGTTGTTGCTACACTAGTACGCGGGACACACAGCGTTTAAAGTTAGCAGTCTGGGGTAAGCAGAAGCGTCTGCTCCGACGTCCGCAAAATGCCGGTTGAAGGCACAGCTGATGGAATTACGTCTGCGGACCAGTCGTGGTGATACGGCGGGGCGCCTTGTCGATGAAGGGACCGGGCCAGATTGCGAAAGAGGTATTGTAGTTGTGGTAATTACGTTTGCTAGCCGGGAGATGCGCCTGGCTCAGGGCTAGCTTCGGGGCTGGGTCACTCAGTGGCAGCTAGCTAGCTGTGATGATCAATGGTCCAGGAATCCGGCGTTGTAGTGGAGAAAAACAGTCCGAGGCTGGCAGGTATTATCCAGGCTAAAAATCGGTTGGTGCCTGAGCAGAGGGTAAAGGTCGCTAGCAGTGGCTAACAATGACTAAATAGCTAGTAGCTAAGTAGCTGGCTAGCCTCTGATGCAAGTTTTGGCTATAAGGGCAAACAAAATCGCGGATCCATGTCACATTGAGTGAAGCGGGTTACCGGAAGGTATATTTAATTTAAAAATGGAAAAAGAGATTGAAAAATAAATTTAAATTTAAACAAAAAATATGAAAAATATAAAAAGTAAACGAGAGGACGACAAACCACGTCTGCACTGCTACGCCATCTTGGTTCTAGATCATCTCTTACTGACTACCCTCTCAGCAATCCTGCGCATAGCGACGTCAGGAACTATACCTGACTTCACTGCTCTAGTCAATGCCCATCAAAGACGTCACTCCTCACACTGATTGAGTAGTTTAAATGTAATGTTGAGCCCTCTCTCTTTCTTGGGTTTTTGTGCATACCCGTAAACAAGAGTTCTGTCCGTGGTGCTGAATGCACAGTGAACTTTTCCCTCCATGTAGTTCATTGCATGTTTAATAATGAAAATACCTGCCAAAAGGAGAACATGGATGTGGTTTATTTCTGTGCATGTTAAAAAAGTAAAATAAGTAGCATATCTGGATGTTATTTACAGTAGATATATCTGTCAAAATAGTCATACACAATATGTATAATCCTGTAATATGATTCTGGCCCGCGATTGCAAAAATATATTCTAATGTTGCCCTCCATGGAAAATAATTGCCCAGGCCTGGTCTAGGGCAAAACTAAATAATGGACTCCGCTATGGTGGTAGCTAAATCATATCTGAGTCCGACAACAAACTGTATTGGCATCACCGTCCTGAATCTAATCCAGTCTGGAGCTACAGTAAGTCCACATCTTTAAAGTATAGAATTAGCTTGACCTGAGTTACTGCACAGAGGATACAGATAACACACATTACCGTTGTTGATGAAGCTATGTGAAAAGTTGATAAACTAGTAGGTTAATTACCCAGCCAAGCAGTTACAAGTAGTAGAGTCATTTTGGTTGAGAAGTGCATTATCAAAAAGCTTTGTCCTTTCTTTATAACAAAATGCAATTTACCACTTGACTGTCTATTGTATCATCCTGTCATAGGCCCTCCCAGTCAACACCACCTCATAAAATGAGGAAGTACATTGTTTATGAGGATTGCCTGCTACAGTTGTTAGAGAGATGTTCTGTTTGCAACCAAGACATGCATTCGCTGTGAGCATTCCTATAAATGAAAGAGGAAGGACAGTTGAATCAGGTTGGTGACATTTGACCTGGTCAATGGTCAAAACATGTTCACCTTCATAAGCTGTTCTAGTGGAACCAGCATGATTGCTACATTTACCATTGCATTTCACTTCACATGTCATGATATCTGAAGTGAAATGGGAAGGTGAAGGCAGTGATCAGGTTGGTTCCACCATGCTAATCATAACCACTATCGATAATGTAATCAGTGCTCTCTGTGTGACTGACCAGTATATTTGATGAGGTGCCAGGAGCTGATCTACGCTGCCATGGGACACTAGCAAACACCTTACCTCCAGCCACACCTCTAAGTAGGTTTAGTCTTACCTGTTCAAACTTCAAAATAGTATACTGTATGTTTGTTTGTAAAATATCACCTATCCCCACTGCCATTGGTAATATAACAGTGACTGGGTATGTGTTCACAGATGCATCGATGGAGACAGCACTTGGAGACTTGCAAGATGCTGTGATGGAATTCTGAGGCTTGATACTGACGTCTCCGAATGGAGAGAGGCCTGACACTCAAGACATCCACCATTTGGGACTGAACTGCCATTGGTAATAGAACAGTGACTATGTGTTCACCGAAACATATATGGAGTCAGCACATGAAGACTTTCAAGACGATGTGATTAAGTCCAGACTGACAGACAGGCTTGATACTGATGTATCTAATTGTAGCGAGACCTGGCACTCGGCATTACAATTTTACTAGACACAACTTTGACTTGTATTGTCTTTATTTGTTATTGAATTTAGGAATATTTCTGTCTGTAATAAAGACCTTTTGTGGGGAAAAACTCATTCTGATTGGCTGGTCCTGGATCCCAAGTGGGTGGGCTTATGCCCTCCCAGGCCCACCCATGGCTGTGGCCCTGCCCAGTCATGTGAAATCCACAGATTATGGCCTATTTCAATTGACTCAGTAAAACTCAGTAAAATCTTTGAAATTGTTACATTTATATTTTGTTCAGCGTATATGAATTAAGAATACTTAGTGTCTGCATAGCAATGTGAAAACAAAGCAATATAAAGAATGATCATCTTTAACTCATACCTTTTCCCTTCACAAACTGTGTTACATGAGATGCAATGTGTGTGAGCTGCAGCAAGCAAGCCACTGTGTGTGTGCGTGCGTGTGTGTGTGAACAGCGGTGTCTGATCTGTAGTACAAGTGAAATACAATGGAGGAGGGTGACTTACAGTGCCTCCGGAAAGAATTCATATCCTGGCCGTGCTGCTGCTCCGGTTTCAACTGTTCTGCCGGCGGCTATGGAACCCTGACCTGTTCACCGGACGTGCTACCAGTCCCAGACCTGCTGTTTTCAACTCTCTAGAGACAGCAGGAGTGATAGAGATACTCTCAATGATCGGCTATGAAAAGCCAACTGACATTTACTCCTGAGGTGCTGACCTGTTGCACCCTCGACAACCACTGGGATTATTATTATTTGACCATGCTGGTCATTTATGAACATTTGAACATCTTTGCCATGTTCTGTTATAATCTCCACCCGGCACAGCCAGAAGAAGACTGGCCACCCCTCATAGCCTGGTTCCTCTCTAGGTTTCTTCCTAGGTTTTGGCCTTTCTAGGGAGTTTTTCCTAGCCACCGTGCTTCTACACCTGCATGGCTTGCTGTTTGGGGTTTTAGGCTGGGTTTCTGTACAGCACTTTGTGACATCAGCTGATGTAAGAAGGGCTATATAAATACATTTGATTTGATTTGAGTCAGACCGCCTTGATTTTTCCACATTTTGTTAGGTTGCAGCCTTATTCTAAAAATGATTAAATTGTTTTTCTTCCTCATCAATTTATACAAAATACCCCATAATGACAAAGCAAAAACAGGTTTTATGACATTTTTCCTAATTTCTAAAATAAAATAAAATACTGAAATATCACATTTACAGACCAGTATTCAGACACTTTACTCAGTCCTTTGTTGAAGCACCTTTGTCAGCGATAACAGCCTTGAGTCATCTTGGGTATGACGCTACAAGCTTGGCACACCTGTATTTCGGTTTCTCCCATTTTTCTCTGCAGATCCCCTCAAGGTATATCAGGTTGGATGGGGAACGTTGCTGCACAGATATTTTCGATCGAGTTCAAGTCCAGTTCTGAGTGCTCTGGAGCAGGTTTTCATCAAGGATCTCTCTGTACTTTGCTCCGTTCATCTTTACCTCAAACCTGACTAGTCTCCCAGTCCCTGCCACTGAAAAACATCCCCACAGCATGATGCTGCCACCACCATGCTTCACCGTAGGGATGGTGCCAGGTTTCCGCCAGATGTGACACTTGGCATTCAAGCCAAGGAATTTAATATTGGTTTCAACAGACCAGAGAATCTTCTTTCTCATGGTCTGTGAGTCTTTAGGTGCCTTTTGGCAAACTCCAAGTGGGCTGTCACATGCATTTTACTGAGGAGTGGCTTCTGTCTGGCTACTCTACCATAAAGGCCTGATTGGTGGAGTGCTGCAGAGATGGTTGTCCTTCGGGAAGGTTCTCCCATCTCCACAGAGAAACTCTAGAGCTCTGTCAGAGTGACTGTCAGGTTCTTGGTCACCTCCCTGACCAAGGCCCTTCTCCCCCGATTTCTCAGTTTGGCAGGGCAGACAGCTCTAGGAAAAGTCTTGGTGGTTCCAAACTTCTTCCATTTAAGAATGATGGAGGCCACTGTGTTCTTGGGGACCTTCAATGCTGCAGAAATTATTTGGTACCCTTCCCCAGATCTGTGCCTCGACACAATCCCTTCTCGGAGCTCTACGGACAATTCCTTCGACCACATGGCTTTTGCTCTGACATGCAGTGTCCGCTGTGGGACCTTATATAGACAGGTGTGTGCATTTCCAAATCATGTCCAATCAATTGAATTTACCACAGGTGGACTCCAATAAAGTTGTAGAAATGTCTAAAGGATGATCATTTGAAACAGGATTCACCTGTGGTAAATTCAATTGATTTACCACAGCTCAATTTCGAGTCTCATAGGAAAGGGTCTGAATACTTATGTAAATAGGATATTTCTATTTATTATTTGTAATACATTTGCAAACATTTTGCTATGTCACTATGCGGTATTGTGTGTAGATTGCTGATTTTTTTTTTTTTTTTTTTAATCTATTTTAGAATAAGGGTTTGAATACTTTCCGAAGGCACTGTAGATAATTACAATCATTACACACACATTTGCATTTTATAGGAGCCTCCATGCCAAAAATACAATTTGTCAGAATCGGACCCATTCACAAGGATATTTTGTTTGTTCCACACCAAGCCCACCCCACCTACCCCATAATGTATCTTCCTGTCTTTTCCCACCTTAGTAGTTCTATTAAAAGATGTCTGATTGTCCTACACTCTGGGGCTATTGAACCCAAAAGCGCAAAATGTCTAGCAGTTTAGCATTGTTCTCCTTGTTTGTTTTAACAGTTGCAAGCATTGGAATCATTGCCAGGGAGGACTCTGACAGTTATTAGCAGACATTTTGTGCCAAAAAGCCCCGTCCTACCATGCTAGCTGTTTAGCGTAGTGCTGTGAATTTGTTTTAAGTGGTTGCCTTGAGTCCGGCTGAGAGAACATTGCCATTGTGGAAACTAATGGCTGGCAAGCAGCCACAAGTGTTTAGCTCTCATCCTGAGCACTTCCCTCTATTCTTTCAGCACCATGGACAGCAGACAATACATCAGCATATACATCTCTCTCTTTCTTTCTCTCTCTCTCTCGTTTTCTTTCTCTCTCTCCACCCTCTCCCCTCTCATGACTCAGCTCCCACCACTTAAAAGCTCATGTCCGCAGAAACAGAGAGATGTCCACAAGGGCTGGGGCACTGGGGATTTGATAACCCTCTATTGCCTCTCTATATCTCTCTCTGCCTCTCTTTGTCTGGCAGTGTTGGCCCTGAAATGAGCAGATCTGATCTGATTTGAGTCTCTGTAGTCACTGGTCCTGTCTGGCCATGTCTGATAGCATCTATCTGCCTTTCTCTCTCTCACTCTGTACTATTCATCTGTTCTCACTCTATCTCGCCATCTTCTGAGCCCTCTGTACCTCTCGGTCTGTCTCTCTCTCCCTCTAGAGCTGAGGTGGTTATTTTCAGTGTGTTTCTGTAGTTGCAGTCAGATTTTGTGGCTGGAGAAAACAGAACTCCATCTACAGCTAGAGAACTTATCATATCTCCTGGATGTATACTTTTTGTCTTAAACTGTTGTTGTCTAGTACTGTCTTTTTGCTACACTCAAAAAAATGAAACCAGAAAGTTGTTTGTATTAAATCATATTTATATTTTGCAATTACAAAATAAACACACTTTTGACATTTGAATTAAACCAGTTGCATTTTTAATATAGTCGCATGTCAGGATTACTTCCATGACATTACTAGAATCAACGTAATTTAATTACTAAAATAGCGAAAGACAAATGAAGAGTGTCCAATACACTTGCCGTACCTATCCTGCACATGCTCAGTCTAGAGCGTGGCACGGTGTAAAAAAGGAAGTGGATCGTAATCATTGCTTTTGGCTCTTTACTAATTGAATATGCCATCCTCCTAAATTTTGTGTAGTCGTCCGCTTATTGTGACGAACATATTATATACCACCTTTTTGATAACACTAGGATTATAACTGTTCACTATTTTACGGAATTTACGGAACTGAAATAGACCTAATTGTGGTGAATATCTTTGGCCATATTATCTGACGACATCCACCTACACAAGACATCCAACTGCATTTAGGTAAGTAAATCAACAATAGTGATTCCACAATATATAGTTATATATTAAGGAACCTTGTGTGTAAATAATATTTGTCGGTGCTCTTTCAACATTTTGTTGACATTGTCATAAAGTACATTGCAAAGAATGCTTTGGTCATGCACCCAAAAGCAACAATGACATTGTTCAAAGTGAATTCAGACATGTTACTGGCACTTTTAGTTTATTGAAGGCAGTACATCCATTCAATCAAAAAGTAAACAAGGTTTATATCATTTGATTGACACAACATGCCTACCACTTTGAAGATGCAAAATATTTTTTATTGTAAAACAAACAAATAAGACAAAAAAACTGAAAACTTGAGTGTGAATAACTATTTATCACCCCAAAGTCAATACTTTGTAGAGCCACCGTTTGCAACAATTACTGCTGCAAGTCTCTTGGGGTATGTCGTTATAAGCTTGGCACATCTAGCCACTGGGATTTTTGCCCATTCTTCAATGCAAAACTGCTCCAGGTCCTTCAAGTTGGATGGTGTTCTCTGAGTCATGAGAGGTGTTGGGTTTGCGTCAGACATAGCGTTTTCCTTAATGGCCAAAAAGCTCAATTTTAGTCTCATCTGACCAGAGTACCTTCTTCCATATGTTTGGGGAGTCTCCCACATGCCTTTTGGCGAACACCAAACGTGTTTGCTTATTTTTTTCTTTAAGCAATGGCTTTTTTCTGGCCACTCTTCTGTAAAGCCCAGCTCTGTGGAGTGTACGGCTTAAAGTGGTCCTATGGACAGATACTCCAATCTCCGCTGTGGAGCTTTGCAGCTCAAAATTCACCCAACTTATTATGGGAAGCTTGTGGAAGGCTACCCGAAATGTTTGACTCAAGTTAAGCAATTTAAAGGCAATGCTACCAAATACTAATTGAGTGTATGTAAACTCCTGACCCACTGGGAATGTGATGAAAGAAATAAAAACTGTAATAAATCATTCTCTCTACTATTATTCTGACATTTCACATTCTTAAAATAAAGTGGTGATCCTAACTGACCTAAGACAGGGCATTTTTACTAGGATTAAATGTCAGGAATTGTGAAAAACTGAGTTTAGATCTATTTGACTTCAACTGTATATACTGAGATCATGTGACACTTAGATTGCACACAGGTGGACTTTAATTAACTAATTATTTTACTTCTCAAGGTAATTGGTTGCACCAGATCTTATTTAGGGGGTGAATAACAAAGGTGGTGAATACATATGCATACGCACACACCACTTTTCTTTTTTTTGGGGGGGGGGGGGGGGGGGGGGGGCGGGGAGGAGTTCTTTTTTTCATTTCACTTCACCAACTTGAACTATTTTGTGGATGTCCATTACATGAAATCCAAATAAAAATCCATTTAAATTACAGGTTGTAATGCAACAAAATAGGAAAAACATCAAGGGGGATGAATATTTTTGCAAGGCACTGTATTTCTCATTGTCACGCCCTGACCTTAGAGATCCTTTTAATTCTCTATTTGGTAGGTCAGGGTGTGACTAGGGTGGGAAATCTATGTTTATATTTCTTTGTTGGCCGAGTATGGTTCCCAATCAGAGGCAGCTGTCTATCGTTGTCTCTGATTGGGGATCATACTTAGGCAGCCCTTTTTCCCACCTTCAGTTGTGGGATCTTGTCTTTGTTTGTTGCATGCCGAAGATTTACATTCGTTGTGTTGTTTACTTTAATTTTTTGGGTGGAACATTTATAAAGAAAATGTACGCCTACCACGCTGCACTTTGGTCTTCATTTAACGACGGACGTAACAGAAGATCCCACCACCAACGGACCAAGCAGCATGGTCAGGAGGACTGGACCTGGAAGGAAATCCTGGAGGGAGAAGGACCCTGGACAAAGGCCGGGGAGTATCGCCGTCCGAAGGAGGAGATAGAGGCAGCGAAAGCGGAACGGCGACGATACGAGGAGATAGCTCAACGAAGCAAGCACGAGAGGCAGCCCCCCCAAAAAAATGTTGGGGGGGCACACTGGGAGATTGGCGGAGTCAGGGTTCAGACCTGAGCCAAATCTCCGTGCTTTCCGTGGGGAGCGTAGGACGGGTCAGGCCCCGTGTTATGCGGTGATGTGCACCGTGTCTCCAGTGAGCATTCACAGGCCGGTGCGCTCTGTGCCAGCTCCCCGCATTTGCCGGGCGGAAGTGGGCATCCAGCCAGGACGGGTTGTGCCAGCTCTGCGCTCGAGACCTCCAGTGCGCCTCCACGGCCCAGTGTATCCGGTGCCTGCTCCAGGCTTCCAGTGCATCTCCCCAGTCCGGTGAGACCTGTGCCGGTTCCACGTACCAGGCCTCCAGTATGTCTCCCCAGCCTGGTAAGCCCTGTGGCAGCTCCACGCACCAGGCTTCCAGTGCATCTCCCTAGTCCGGTGAGACCTGTTCCGGTTCCACGTACCAGGCCTCCAGTATGTCTCCCCAGCCTGGTAAGCCCTGTGGCAGCTCCACGCACCAGGCTTCCAGTGCATCTCCACGTACCAGGCTTCCAGTACGTCTCCTCAGTCCGGTGAGACCTGTTCCGGCTCCACGTACGAAGCCTCTAGTGATGATCCATGGCCCGAAGCCTCCAGTGATGATCCATGGCCCAGAGCCTGTAGTGATGATCCATGGCCCGGAGCCTCCAGCGAAGGTCCCCGGTCTGGAGCCTCCAGTGATGATCCATGGCCCAGAGCCTGTAGTGATGATCCATGGCCCGGAGCCTCCAGCGAAGGTCCCCGGTCTGGAGCCTCCAGCGACAGTCCCCGGTCCGGAGTCTCCAGCGACGGTCCGCAGTCCGGAGCCTCCAGCGACGATCTGCAGTCCAGAGTCTTTAGCGACGAGCTGCAGTCCAGAGCCTCCAGCGGGGGTTCCCAGTCCGGATCCTTTGGCGACGATCTGCAGTCCGGAGCCTTTGGCGACGATCTGCAGTCCGGAGCCTCCAGCGGTGGTTCCCAGTTCAGATCCTCCGGCGATGATCCATGGTCCGGTTTATCCGGCAACAATTCACGGTCCGGTTCCACAGAAGCGGAGGGATCAGCGTAGGGAGCGGGGGCTACGTCCCGAACCGGAGCCGCCACCGAGGGTAGAGGCCCACGGACCCTCCCCTATAGGTTCAGGTTTGCGGCCTGGAGTCCACACCTTTGGGGGGGGGGGGGGGTACTGTCATGCCCTGACCTTAGAGATCCTTTTAATTCTCTATTTGGTAGGTCAGGGTGTGACTAGGGTGGGAAATCTATGTTTATATTTCTTTGTTGGCGGAGTATGGTTCCCAATCAGAGGCAGCTCTCTATCGTTGTCTCTGATTGGGGATCATACTTAGGAAGCCCTTTTTCCCACCTTCAGTTGGGGGATCTTTTCTTTTTGTGTTGCAGGTGCAGCACTCCTAGCTTTACGTTCGTTGAGTTGTTTATTGTTTTTTGGTGGAACATTTATTATTAAAGAAAATGTACGCCTACCACGCTGCACCTTGGTCTTCATTTAACGACGGACGTAACACTCATTGCCTGCTACCTTGGTAATAACTTGAAATAAAGTCAGCTAAATGAAAGTGACTTGTGTTGTATTTATGTGACTCACTTCAGTTAGTAAAACACTATGGAACTCAAGTTTAATTTAATCATGCTAGGTAAATTCAACATAAGTAGAGACTTTGAAAGCGAGCTAATAAAAATAGCATTTACTCAATACAACCGTGTTATGTAGTAGTAATCTATATTTGATCATTAATATTTACGCAACTCAGTTTCGTGGAACTGGTTTACGTAACTTGTTCAAGTGTATCCGGAAGGTGTGCTCTTCACCTCTGCTAGGCAATTAGCAATTTGTTTTAAACAGTCTCCCCTGTTTTCTCAGCTGTAAGCGGCGGTTGTGTCAGTGGCGGTCTCGTCGCAGAAAGGAAGACGGTTCTGCCGAGTTGTTTGAGGTAAAATGCTCCTGATGAAATGTCTGGCCATTCACCCAAGAAGCTCAAGGTTCTCTCTTGGGTGTTGTCTGCTAACACACACACACACACACACACACACACACACACACACACACACACACACACACACAGACACTCACACACACACACATACGCTGAAACTTCCCCCTCTTGTGAGCACAAAGGGAACTAGTTATAAAATGTCATATATAAAATATGTATTACATTATAGCAACCAATACACACAATCATATAGCCAGGGTTAAACAATTCAACTATCAAAGGAGGTTCTATAAAAAAACTACCATGAAACTTAAGACTTTAATTTCATACAGTTACACATGCTTCATTAGTGTCATATATACATATATTCATATACGTGGCTTAGGGCCCTCTTGCACAACACACCCCATGACTCAAGGCACAAGACTGATCTTGCACAACACAAGGTTCCCCATTGACACAATGGTTCTTCAGTGTCTCAAGAATGCTAGAGCGCCAAAACTAAACCGCCTGACTTAAGTAATTGCTCACATCCCTCTAATTAGGAAACCCCCTAGCCCCAGACAGTAACGGCCAGTTACAGTTCCCCTTATCTCATGACTCCTAGACACACAAATATTTCATCATCGCACGAACACACACACCTCACTCCCTTCTCTACTGGTCGGGTGCCAAGAGCAGAGGACTCTGCTGTGCACCAATGGGGCTACTGCTAAGGCCAGAGCAGACCCGCCTCCAACTCTTCAGGACCAGTCAGAAGACCAACACGAAGAGATTCTACCTACATTATTCCATGTATAAAATCTGCTGTAATCTCTGTTTAGGTTACCCTTTTCAGCTGACTTCTTAAGAGCCATAGGATTAGGTCCGTGTCACGCTAAACTGCCGGACAAGATATCTTTGACTTTAATAAACTGCCTTTTGCTATACTTGATTCCACTCTGTCCAGTGTCCATGATTTGGTCTCACTCTCCAGTAAATGAAACACCAACAAAACTTGGTAGCAGAGGATGGTTTCAACATCTGATTTCGATCTATGACAAGTTGGTGTGAGAGGAGACAAATCATTGAGCGCAAACCAGACGGAAGAGTGACCTGTCACCAGGAGACATCGGCCATTCAACTTGCCTCAGGAAACCGATCAGAGCGCTCGACATAAAAGGTAAGCAGAGCCTGTTAAATCAAAAATCTGCATATTATATTTTAGTCAATTGCCAAATTTTTGATCAGTAGTACTGAGCGTGAGTATGAATTGCTGTTAAATTACTTTTAAGAAATTAAGGCATGGTTAAAAGATATCTTGCATGGAAAATATATTGATAAATGTTTAAATTGATGTCTCAATGGAGACTTGTTAACCGAATCTGCATGTAAAATGTCCTATTGATAAGTTGTGTACTATCGAATAGGTCTTGTATGAGGTGTGGTTGAACCGAATCTGCATAGACCTATTACTTAGGCTGTGTCTGAGGTGTGGTTCCAGGTGTATTAATGAACTGAAATCTGCACGGAAAACCGTCCTGTTGATCAGGTTGTGTATGAAGGGAAGTTAAATGATAAATGAACTGAAATATGCATAGAAAACCGTCCTGTTGATCAGGTTATGTATGAAGTGAAGTTAAATGATAAATGAACTGAAATCTGCATAGAAAACCGTCCTATTTTAAATAGGTTATGTATGAAGTGAAGTTAAATGGACTGAAATCTGCATGGAAAACCGTCCTATTTTAAATAGGTTATGTATGAAGTGAAGTCGGAAAAATTTATTTGTGTGCTAAGATAGCAAAAGTATGTGCAGGTTCGAAGTTGACATGGGTTGAAGCCCTGCCTCTGGCGTTGATGGCCATGAGAGCCTCTCCAGGGGCAGGCACCCATCTCTCTCCTCATGAGATAATGACTGGAAGAGTCATGCCTGGTCCACCAAGAGAGGGAGGTCATATGCCCGCTCTTGATGTCTGATTATGTGAAACTACTGACGGAACTCTCTGCAGCACTCTCTACCCAGGTTCGCAAGGTCCAAGAGGGGGAGCTGCCGGGAGACACGCCACCACTGAAGGTAAAAGTTGGTGACTGGGTGAGGGTTAAAGTCCACAAGAGAAAGTGGCTGGAACCCAGGTGGACTGGACCGTACGAAGTGAAGGAGGTTACTTCACACTCAGTTCAGGTCAAAGGTAAATCAGGCGCACCTTGGCACCACCTCACACATTGCACTCCAGCTCCAATTCCTTCCAGAACACTGACAGAAGTCAGAGCTGATTTGAGCGGCCTAAATTCGATTTTAAATGAAGACACTCCTGACTCAGGTGATGCGGCATCAAACTCCGCCTCCCCTGAAAAAGGAACCTCGCCCAGTTAGAGGGACATTTCTCCCTCCCTGGGCAAGGCTAGGGATAAAACTAAAATGGACACAAGCAGGTTACTTTAGCGGGGGAACCCCTACATGGGGGAAACTCCAATCTATGCAGAAAGGGCTAGAGGACGCAGTGGAGAAAGCAAGAGCAAGTGAGACAGAGAGGAACAAGACACACATGTTTAAAAACGAGGGCACAAAAGAGAGAGAGAGAGCAGAAGCGGAGCTAAAGATAGGGACATGGGCGATAGAGGAGAGCTGTGCAGAGAATGGACAGAAGATGGCAGTATTGCAGCACTCAACGTGCTCCCAGTCGACGGGGAGCCTGTTTGAATGCTGGTCACATAACAGAAAACTTAAAACCAATTCGGAGTAGAGAGAATACGGTTAATAACTTATTTAGGTTAAATTTAAAGACTAATGTTATTATTGTTATGGATTGGCTGACATACTATATAAATTTAGCGAAGTATATGGTAAGTTTACACTTTGGAGTGGAGAAAGTTGAGAAGTTGATTTTACTTATACGATAGTTTTGCTGCTAAACTCAGTTGGAGTAACTAGATGTTTTGCCTAGATGCATGAATAAGACAGTTATTTTTGATATTGTATTGGCTAGTTGCTGCGTTCTGAATCCAGGTTGAGCGCTAATAAACGCATATCTTTATTTGAACTATACTAATCTATTTGATAAAATTACTAAACCTGTATATTTAACATTTGATAATGATTGGCAAATCCATATATTTAACCACAACTTTGAATTTAGCATTGGGTATTATAGGAGGAACGGGATACAATTTGTTCTTTCCCCACCGGGTGTGGCCGTATTAAATTATGCTAGAGAAAATTGGTTGTGTCATTTAGAGGGAAAATGTGTGAATTATAGCTTTGAGTTACTTTTCAAAAGTTGCTAAAAGTTATTGGTTTTTGTTTAGGTAACACCAGAGAATTCGAACAATAAGTAAACGTATTCTAAATGTGATCTGTTTTCATTATGGTGAACAATGACCGGCTCGCAAACTGGTATGGCTGGCTGGGAATTTTTAAAGGGACAGTACACGTTTATCACAGTTGTGTGAATGAGTTACATGAAACATCGGGGAAATTTAAAACGAATGATTTGAGGGTATTATCATAATTATTAGGTTTTGTTTTTGTGGTAAACGTTTGGGTTAAGGGGTTTCCGTGTTCCGAGAGACAAGATAATATTAGGAGTTTTACTTTCTGAGTTTTATTTAGACAAGGGACTTTTTTAAGATAAAGGGTTCTTTTGGTATGTCTAGACATGGTATGGAACACGAGTGTAAAAGGGTGGTGTGACCTTTTGACCTATTTTCATTGCATTTTCCTGTGGTTTGATCACCCACGGGGGGATGTAGTGAGGATAATGAATTTGTGGTCATTTGGGATACTAGTTTTGAGGTAAATTGATTATAATAGAGTTTATAACTCTTGACCATAATTGTAGTTTTAACCACAGAGGAGTCAGGATTCTGTTTTTAAACATTGGCTATGACGGTTTTGAATGGGCTGTTATTGATTTGGTATTATAGCAGAAAAATCCCATTTGTCATCGATAATAAATGGGGGAAGATATGATACATTGAGGTTTGAACAGGAGATATTTTAAGCCTATAGGGCATGAAAATACATAAGCATTTAAATTATTAATGTAAAGAAATAGGTTTCAGTTCTCAGAGGAGTGATCCTGGAGGGAAAGAGAGCTTATTAGTAAAGAAAGGATTTTATATGGTTAGCATTTGTTTTGGCCATTAGAAGATTTTTATTTAAATAGTATTAAAATTGACAGGGGTATATGACATATGTGATGATTTAGGATTATTGATAGGATAGAGATAGGTTTATTAAGGTTATGTAAGGACTTTAGAGATTGACATTATAAGACATGTTGTTATTTTTAAATCCATGATTTCAGATAAAGTCAAAACAGTGAGACACTTAGTTAATATTGCAAAGGAACACATAGTTGTTATTGAATATTATTAGAAAAAGGCAGACAGAGGGGTCTACCCCGCACTGTTGAGACCTTGAAGGTTTGAGAGCAGAGTGGGGAGGGGGGACCAGGAAATGAGCAAGGTAGGCTGTGAAATAAGATAGGAGAGAAAGGGTTTAACATATATAAGCAGCACAGATACATTTTAAAGTAGATAAGTCACTTGACAGATAATTGGTAAAAGATAAATATGAATGGACGCCCAAGCCCAAGGGAGAATTGGACATGTGGAAAATGAAAGGTACGTTCCTTCATGATAATGTAGAACATAAAAATATTTTACTAATCTTACCTAAGTCAGTATTTAGAGTAGGTAAGGTTGTTACCTGGCCAGTGCCAGGTATCAAAAGGGGGAGGGGTATGGGTACATTGTGGTCTAGGATAGGATGGGGCCTATTGGATAATAAACTAATTTAAAATTAAAAATTTCTAGCTAACAAATAGGCATAGAAGTTAAATATATAATCAGATAGAACAATTGAGAAACTGTTTGTTAACCAAACCTGTATGTCCAAGATTTTATGCATTACAGGTGAATTAAAGGAGAAGGTGATTCACCCGACCTGGGGGCATATCGCACTTGGAGGGTGAGACACACTGACACTGCCGAATGATCACAGAGTTAACTTCTACCGCCTCAGAAACCCGGATCCGGGAGCACCCCCCACCCCCCCCCCCCCACCCCACCAGTAAAAAAGCTGAATAGCATAGCTAGCATAGCGTCACAAGTAAATAGTAGCATCTAAATATCATTCAATCACAAGTCCAAGACACCAGATGAAAGATCCACTTCTTGTGAATCCAGCAATCATTTCTGATTTGTAAAATGTTTTACAGGGAAGACACAATATGTAAATCTATTAGCTAACCACGTTAGCAAAAGACACCATTTTTCTTTGTCCACCATTTTTTCTCTACACCAGTAGCTATCACCAATTCGGCCAAATAAAGATATTGATAGCCACTAACCAAGAAAAAACCTCATCAGATGACAGTCTGATAACATATTTATTGTATAGGATAGGTTTTGTTAGAAAAATGTGCATATTTCAGGTAGAAATCATAGTTTACAATTGCACCCACCATCACAACTCGACTAGAATAAATACAGAGAGCAACGTGTATTACCTAATTACTAATCATAAAACATTTCTTAAAAATACACAGCGTACAGTAATTGAAAGACACAGATCCTGTGAATCCAGACAATATTTCAGATTTTCTAAGTGTTTTACAGCGAAAACACAATAAATCGTTATATTAGCATACCACATGTGCAAACGTTACCCGAGCATTGATTCAAGGCAAAGAGAGCGATAGCGTTATCATCACCAAAATATATTAATTTTTTCACTAACCTTCTCAGAATTCTTCCGATGACACTCCTGTAACATCATATTACACAATCCATATAGAGTTTGATCGAAAATGTGCATATTTAGCGGCACAAATCGTGCTTACACAATGGAAATAGTGTCCAACTACTCAAGCAATCTGCCCGGCGCCATGTTGGAAAGACACCTATTTTTATCAAAAGCTATTCATAAACTTGACTAAAAAAATAAAAGTTGGATATCAATTGAAAGACAAATTAGTTCTTAATGCAATCGCTGAATTACATTTTTTAAATTATCCTTACTGTGCAATACCGGGTGCGCCAAAGCGAAGCTACCCCAAAGAAAATGGCGGAATATGCGTTTAACATTTTTCTACAGAACAACGATTTATCATCATAAATAGTTCTTACTATGAGCTGATCTTCCATCAGAATCTTGGGCAATGTATCCTTTCTCCGGTCTAATCGTCTTTTGGTCGAAAGATGTCCTCTTGTCCCGTCGAAATGGCCACTAACGTTCGGCATGTACTAGAAAAGTGCCCAGCTCTTGGAAGTGCGTCACAAAGAAATGCCAGAAAATCGCACTAAACGGATATAAATTGATATAAAACGGTTTAAATTAACTACCTTATGATGTTTTTAACACCTATAACGAGTAAAAACATGACCGGCGATATATTACTGGCTAAACCAAAGCTTGGAAAGAGGCCAGTCCGACGTCCATCGTGCGTCAGGCGCAGGGGACAAAAGAAAGGTACTTCCGGCCCTGATTGCGCAATCGACTCCATTCAAATTGTCACCACTTACTGACATCTAGAGGAAGGCGTAGGCAGTGTTTGTATCCTCATAGCATTCACAGGGACATTAAAACTGACCTGGGACCAGAGGCCAAGATTTCTGAAATCTCACTCCCTGTCAGGAAAAGTGCTGTAGAATGAGTTCTGTTCCACTCAGAGACATAATTCCAACGGTTATAGAAACTAGAGAGTGTTTTCTATCCAATAATAATAATAATATGCATATTGTACGAGCAAGAATTGAGTACTGGGCAGTTTAATTTGGCAACGTCCAGAAAAAAAAAGTGCTAACAGCTCCCCCTATTGAGTAGAGGTTTTAAGGAGAAGAACCGTTGCTAATAGAGTTCGGGGATCAACTCCTTAATGAAGAAATCCCTGACCCCGCCCTTTCATCACTGTGTACGTTCATAGAAGTGAAAGTGTTGCTTGATCTCTGGCTGATGATGTGTTCTCTGGGAGAGGATGGGGCTTTACAGGACTGCTTGTAGTCCTGAGCTGTCTGATTAGGATACGATGGGGATGTTACCATCACAGTACTGCCAGAACCACCACCAGTTCCAACGGACCAGGGTTCAGCCGGCCTCCTCCACCACTTCAAGACCAAGTCCCACGCCATCACCTAAGCTCTCCAATCTGGTACAGGTAATAAATGTAAAAGACATCTCAGATAGTGACCAATTGGGGACTGAAACTGGTTATGAGGAAAGGGAGAATATGTGGTTGGCCTATATGAGATACACAGCCAAAACACTTAACTTCTTATGGCTGCAAGGCAAAGTGTTGAGTAGCCAGTGAAATCGTGCCCATTTCAAACGGCCTCCTACTCAAATCTTGCTTCTACAATATGAATATTATTATTCTTTTTGGATAGAAAACACTTTCTAGTTTCTAAAACAGTTGGAATTATTTCTCTGAGTGAAACACAAGTCCTTCTGCAGCACTTTTCCTGACCAGGAAGTGAAATGTCAGAAATCTATGCTCTTTTCAATCTGATGCCTATACATGGTCTTAACACCTACGAGTCTGCTGACAGTCTATACGCCTTCCTATTGGTGTAAAGAGGATGTCAGAGAAGAAATTTTTTTGCTCCTCTTGGTCTGTGGTGGAAAAAAACCTATTTCTTTGACCTGAGCGCCAACTTCCGGTATTCTGAAGGAAGTGGGATGGACTTCTGTTTTGCCTTCCTAACGAACGGCTAACGTCTCCGGCTCGAATTTTTTTGGATATATGTGACCATATCATCGTAATGTATGTTTTTTCAATATAGTTTAATCAGATTATTGAAACTTTATTCGGGAGTTTTGCCGTGTTCCGTCGTATGACTGTGTTTACGTTGGGCCACGGCTACTGGAAATGGTAAATTAACAGGGATATTTCTCATTCTGAAACGAAACAACGACTCATCTGGACAGAGGACGCCTGTTTCAACATTCTGATGAAAGATCAGCCAAAGTAAGACTCATTTTATGATGTTATTTCATATATCTGTCGTGCATGTGAACGGGTCGTGGG
Source organism: Salvelinus namaycush (assembly GCF_016432855.1). NCBI lineage: Eukaryota > Metazoa > Chordata > Actinopteri > Salmoniformes > Salmonidae > Salvelinus > Salvelinus namaycush. Next base: position 52,002,602 of record NC_052307.1, read on the forward strand.
CGCCCAAATGTGTCTCTCTATTGTGGCTACGCTAATATAGCGATACATTTTGTTTTCGCTGTAAAACATTTAATAAATCGGAAATATTGTTTGGAATCACAAGTTGCCTATCTTTCAATTGCTGCAAACTATATATTTTTCGGAAATGTTTTATGATGAGTAATAAGCTATTTGACGTTGGTGTCTGTTGGTGTCTGTAAATATTATGGCTGCTTTCGGTGCACTTTCTGATTTGTAGCTGAAATGTAAAATATGATTTATACCTGAAATATGCACATTTTTCGAAAAAAAATATGCTATACAATAAATATGTTATCAGACTGTCATCTGATGAATTTGTTTCTTGGTTAGTGGCTATTTATATCTTTATTTGGTCGAATTTGTGATAGCACCTGATGGAGTAAGAAACTGATGCAGTTAGAAAAGTGGTGTCATTTGCTAACGTGGTTAGCTAATAGATTTACATATTTTGTCTTCCCTGTAAAACATTTTAAAAATCGGACATGTTGGTTTGATTCACAAGAAGTTTATCTTTCATCTGGTGTCTTGGACTTGTTAATGTGTGAAAGTTAAATATTTTTAAAAACTAGCTTTTGAATGTCGCGCCCTGCACTTTGAGCTGGATGTTGTCATAGTGTGGGCGGTGTCGGGCTTGCAGCCCAAACAGGTTAATAGAAAGGACTGTGTCGTATGTGGACATGCCAGACCTATTCTGGCTGCTCACCCATTTGTCCTAAGTAATGGGGAAGGTTGGATGTGCATATTGGAAAGTTTAAGCCAAATTCAACCCCGTGTAAAACTCTGAGTCTTGTGTTCCCAGAAGTCCCTCCCCAGAAGGCACTGTGGGGGGTTAAGGCATATGGGGGATATTACAGCTGTATCACTGGTACAGGTAGAGGTATAGACTATGGGAGGCTCCCTACTACTGCCTGCATCACTAATGTCACTATTAACTAGAGGAGTTGCTGATGTATGGTGGATGTGTGGACCTGCCAGGCGGTTGACCCCCATTTTGAAAGGAGATTGTCAGGGCACATGTGCTTTGGCCAGTCTGATAACACCATTGCCTATTATTGAGGTTACAGCTAACCAACTTCTGGGAGCTGCACATGACACAGAGGCTCGGGACCAAACCAGGAGACGGCAGAACCGTGACGCTCCTTGGTCCGAGGGTACAGATAACATCCACACCAACCTGTTGGGGGTCCCAATAGGGGTCCCCCACGAATTCCAGACATTAAACAGGAATGATGGCCTGTGGCATTTATTGCCCACTATTGGCCCAGCTATTGTTGATGCTAAACAAAATGCCTGGATCAATTATATTTATTATAATTAACAGCGATTTGTTAACTACACCCACACAGCACTTACGGGGATGGCTGAACAATTGGATGCTACCTCTCAAACCAGTAGACAAAATAGACTAGCACTGGACATGATTCTGGCCAACCAGGGAGGTGTATGTAAAATGTTTGGAGAACAGTGTTGGACGTTTGTCCCTAACAATACTAGTCCGGATGGGAGCATTTCAAAAGCTCTGAGTGGGTTGGCAAGGTTATCGGTGGAGATGGAGGGTCTTGCAGGTGTGGAGGAGAGTGGACTGTTCCCCTGGCTGGGTGGTTGGTTTGGTAAGTACACTGCAATGATGATTACTGGATTTCTGACCCTAGTTGTTGTTTTTCTTACACTCATGTGCTGTGCTGCCTGTATCATACCTTGTTTGAAGAAGTCTAAGACAGATGTGGCAAGGGCCTCTGGTATGATGCCGTTGCTTGATGCTCTAATTGGAGAGGCTGATACGGAATCAAGCTTTCGCAGGAGAGTGGGCCTGACAGAGGAGGACCCTTGGTTTGCTGTAGTTGATGTTGTCGAAATAAATAAAAAGTGATGTTTGTCCTCCCTGTTGTGAAGGTTTGAAGTTCCCGGGTGGTGACGAGCCCACCTGGTACAGGTTGTATAGAGGGATGGACCTGAGGGTTTAACATTTTCTAGTTTTTTGGTTACTAATGTGTGATTGGCCACTCCAGGTGTAGCACTTGGAGTGGTCTCCTTTTTGTCCTTGCTCATTTACCTCGCTTCGCTGCATACTTGAGGGGGCTTCTTGTTTTCGTTATATCCTTATTTTTGTCTCTGCTATAGTTTTCACGTCTTAAAAGACGTGAAGAGGGGGACTCAAAAATTTGGTTTCTACCAAATTGTTTGGTTGCTTTTATTGTTCACGTCTAATAGACGTGAAGAGGGGGATTTGTCATATATACATATATTCATATACGTGGCTTAGGGCCCTCTTGCACAACACACCCCATGACTCAAGGCACAAGACTGATCTTGCACAACACAAGGTTCCCCATTGACACAATGGTTCTTCAGTGTCTCAAGAATGCTAGAGCGCCAAAACTAAACCGCCTGACTTAAGTAATTGCTCACATCCCTCTAATTAGGAAACCCCCTAGCCCCAGACAGTAACGGCCAGTTACAGTTCCCCTTATCTCATGACTCCTAGACACACAAATATTTCATCATCGCACGAACACACACACCTCACTCCCTTCTCTACTGGTCGGGTGCCAAGAGCAGAGGACTCTGCTGTGCACCAATGGGGCTACTGCTAAGGCCAGAGCAGACCCGCCTCCAACTCTTCAGGACCAGTCAGAAGACCAACACGAAGAGATTCTACCTACATTATTCCATGTATAAAATCTGCTGTAATCTCTGTTTAGGTTACCCTTTTCAGCTGACTCCTTAAGAGCCATAGGATTAGGTCCGTGTCACGCTAAACTGCCGGACAAGATATCTTTGACTTTAATAAACTGCCTTTTGCTATACTTGATTCCACTCTGTCCAGTGTCCATGATTTGGTCTCACTCTCCAGTAAATGAAACACCAACATTAGACAGTTTCATTTATGTAAATTTTATCACCCCTTTCTACTTTGCCTCTGGCCACAAATCACTTTGCCTTTGCACATAAATCATTCCATCCAACCCATAACACATGAATTACTACTGCTAGACCACTTACAATGGCAAGAAAAATGTGAACCCTTTGGAATTACCTGGATTTCTGCATAAATTGGTCATAAAATTGGATCTGATCTTCATCTTAGTCACAAAATAGACACATTGTGCTTAAACTAATAACACACCAATTATTGTATTTTTCTTGTCTATATTTAATACATAATTTAAACAGTCACAGTGTAGGTTGGAAAAGTATTTGAACCCCTAGGCTAATGACTTTTCCAAAAGCTAATTGGAGTCAGGAGTTAGTAAACCTTGAGTCCAATCAATGAGACGAGATTGGAGACGTTGGTTAGAGCTGCCCTGCCCTATAAAAAACACTCACAAAATTTGAGTTTGCTATTCACAAGAAGCATTGCCTGATGTGGACCATACCTTGAACAAAAGAGATCTCAGAAGATCTAAGATTAAGAATTGTTAACTTGCATAAAGCTGGAAAGGGTTACAAAAGTATCTCTAAAAGCCTTGATGTTCATCAGTCCACGGTAAGACAAATTGTCTATAAATGGAGAAAGTTCAGCACTGTTGCTACTCTCCCTAGGAGTGGCCGTCCTGCAAAGATGACTGCAAGAGCACAGAGCAGAATGTTCAATGAGGTTAGGAAGACTCCTAGAGTGTCACCTAAAGACTGACAGAAATCTCTGGAACATGCTAACATCTCTGTTGACGAGTCTACGATACGTAAAACACTAAACAAGAATGGTGTTCATGGGAGGACACCACGGAAGAAGCAACTGCTGTCCAAAAAAAACATTGCTGCATGTCTGAAGTTCGCAAAGGAGCATCTGGATGATCCACAGTGCTTCTGGCAAAATATTCTGTGGACAGATTAAACTAAAGTTGAGTCATTTGGAAGGAACACACAACACTATGTGTGGAGAAAAAAGGCACAGCACACGAACATCAAAACCTCATCCAAACTGTAAAGTATGGTGGAGGGAGCATCATGGTTTGGGGCTGCTTTGCTGCCTCAGGGCCTGGACAGCTTGCTATCATCAACGGGGAAATGAATTCCCAAGTTTATCAAGATATTTTGCCGGAGAATGTAAGGCTATCTGTCGGCCAATTGAAGCTCAACAGAAGCTGAGTGATGCAACAGGACAACGACCCAAAATACAGCAGTAAATCAACAACAGAATGGCTTCAACAGAAGAAACTATGCCTTCTGGAATGGCTCAGTCAGAGTCCTGACCTCAACCCGATTTAAAATGCTGTGGCATGACCTTGAGAGCGGTTCACACCAGATATCCTAAGAATATTGCTGAACTGAAACAGTTGTGTAAAGATGAATGGTCCAAAATACCTCCTGACCGTTGTGTAGGTCTGATCCGCAACTACAGAAAACATTTGGTTGAGTTTATTGCTGCCAAAGGAGGGTCAACCAGTTATTAAATCCACGGATTCATGTACTTTTTGTCACTTTACACAGTGAATGTTTACACAGTGTGTTCAATAAAGACATGAAAACATAGAATTGTTTGTGTGTTATTAGTTTAAGCATACTGTGTTTGTCTATTGTTGTGACTTAGATGAAGATCAGATCAAATGTTATGACCAATTTATGCAGAACTCCAGGTAATTCCAAAGGGTTCACATACTTTTTCTTGCACTGTATATAGTTATAAACATAACGACACTGGCAGAATTCACATTTACATACGGAAAATAAATATACGGTTATATTTCTAGCACTTTTCTCATCACGGCCCCCATAATGATAGATCGGTATCTCAATGCATTTTTTTGTCTAAATTACTATACATTTTGCAGTGTGCAGACTTCCACAATCAATCTGATACCCAAAATGAACAATTTTGGACAAGCCTAAATCAATTACGGGCACGGTTGACCACCCCCCTCCCTCCCAGTGCTCATTCTTCAAGCGTTTTTCATTTTCGTCTTCAGCTTTACAGTTCATCCTCCCAATGGCAAACATGTAACTCATGCATGTCAAAGTGAATGGCCCTTGATAATGTTCCGATTTCAATATCTGGGGAATAATCAGATTTCCCCAGACAGACGAATCTCTCACTTGAGCCGCCACCACCATCCTTCATGGTCCATTCTGTCTTGCCCATTTTCCGACCAGTGCACCGGCAGCATGAGAGAAGTTTGGACGGGATCTCTCTCCATGCTCACTCCACGTGGACGGTGACAGGACTCATGCTGCACTCTTGGGAGAAAAGGGAGTTGATATCAATTCCTTGATGCTGTACACAGGTTGCTGGCTTGCACTCAGGTCTCAGGGAGAAGTGGTGAAAGACAGGGCCATAGGGAACGCCATTGTCGCCATTACTTCAGCTGGTTAGAGAGGGTGAGACACACTGTTTTCGGTCGAATTATCCCTTCCATGCATCTAGATACCATTTGTGGTCACCTTCACCATAACCTCGAGAGAGGACAGACCAAAACAACAGTTTTGGGCATTTCTGATTCAGGAAATCCAAACAAATTATTCATTGCATGAAACATTTTTCCATTTCCAATATTATTAATACAAATTTCTAAGACAAATGTCAAAGAGAATAACAACACACTGTTGAAACCATTTTGTAAATTGGTTTATAATCATAATAATAAAATAGTATTAACATACAAGTATCTCATATCGTTTAAAAGCTTAAATTCTTATTAATCTAACTGCATTGTCCGATTTACAATAGGCTTTACAGCGAAAGCATACCATGCGATTGTTTGAGGACGGTGCTCCACATCGACATATATTTCAACCAGCACAGGCTTCATAAAATCATAAATAACAATTAAATAAATCACCTACTTTTGAAAGTCTTCCTCTGTTTGCAATCCCAAGGGTCCCAGCTACAACATGAATGGTCGTTTTGTTAGATAAAATCCTTCTTTATATCCCAAAAAGTCTGTTAAGTTGGCGCCATCGATTTCAGTAATCCACTCGTTCAACGTGCTGTCACGCCCTGGCCTTAGTTATCTTTGTTTTCTTTATTATTTTAGTTAGGTCAGGGTGTGACATGGGGGATGTTTGTGTGTTTTTGTCTAGTCGAGGGTGTTTGTAGTGTCTAGGGGGTTTTGGTAGAGTTTATGGGGTTGTGTTCAGTGTAGGTGTCTAGGTATGTCTATGGTTGCCTGAGTGGTTCTCAATCAGAGACAGCTGTCTATCGTTGTCTCTGATTGGGAGCCATATTTAAGGCAGCCATAGGCATTAGACAGGTTGTGGGTAATTGTCTATGTCTATGTTGCATGTGTGCACGTAGGTTTGTAGCTTCACGGTCGTTTGTTGTTTTGTATTAGTTTGTAAGAGTGTTTGTTTCGTCTTCGTTATAATTAAAACTTCTTATGGCTGCAAGCCCTAAGTCGGGATCAATATGACAACAGCCACTTCAAGTGCAGGGCGCGAAATTCAAAATATATTTTTTAGAAATATTTAACTTTCACACATTAACAAGTCCAATACAGCAAATGAAAGGTACACATCTTGTGAATCAAGCCAACATGTCCGATTTTTAAAATGTTTTACAGCGAAAACAGCATGTATATTTATGTTAGCTCAACACCAAATACAAAAAAGCACTAACATTTTTCACAGCTCAGGTAGCATGCACAAAGCCAACCTAACTAACCAAGAACCAACCAAACTAACCAACAAACAACTTCATCAGATGACAGTCTTATAACATGTTATTCAATAAATCTATGTTTTCTTTGAAAAATGTGCATATTTCAGGTATAAATCATAGTTTACATTGCAGCTACAATCAGAAATTGCACCGAAAGCAGCCAGAATAATTACAGACACCAACGTCAAATACCTAAATACTCATCATAAAACATTTCTGAAAAATCGATGGTGTACAGCAAATTAAAGACAAACATCTTGTGAATCCAGCCAATATTTCCGATTTTTTTAAGTGTTTTACAGCGAAAACACAATATAGCATTATATTAGCTTACTACAATAGCCTACCACACTACCGCATTAATTCATCAAGGCACGTTAGCGATAGCAATAGGCACGTTAGCGATAGCGAATAAACCAGCAAGATATATAATTTTTGACTAACCTTGATAAGCTTCATCAGATGACAGTCCTATAACATCAGGTTATACATACACTTATGTTTTGTTCGAAAATTTGCATATTTAGAGCTGAAATCAGTGGTTATACATTGTGCTAACGTTGTGCTAACGTAGCATCTTTTTCCCACAACGTCCGGGTATTTTTCTGACACTTTTTCTGACACACATATTCTGACCAAATAACTATTCATAAACATAACTAAAAAATACATGTTGTATAGGAAATGATAGATACACTAGTTCTTAATGCAATCGCCGTGTTAGAATTCTAAAAATAACTTCATTACGATATGCAGTTTACGTTATGGCGAGAGAGTACCCAAAACCTGGCCGCAAACGACTAGTTCACATGTACGACAGATATATGAAATAACATCATAAAATGGGTCCTACTTTTGATGATCTTTCATCAGAATGTTGTACAAGGGGTCCTTTGTCGGGAACAATCGTTGTTTGGATTTAGAATGTCCTCTTCTCCAGTCAATTAGCACGGAACGCTAGCAAAGTGGCGCTAAGCTCTCCTTCCTGAACAAAGGCACACAACGCAACACGCCTAACGTCCCGAAAAAATTTCAATAATCTAATGAAACTATATTGAAAAAACATACTTTACGATGATATTGTCACATGTATCAAATAAAATCAAAGCCGGAGATATTAGTCGTCTATAACGACAGCTGTACAGAAGGCAAAACCAGGTCCCTTCGCGCGCTCTCCAGAAAACAGGAAACTGGTGACACGTCATGCCAAGAGCTATTATGCGAGCCCAGATCAAGTTACACACTCAATTTCTTCTCTCACTGCTTGTCGACATCTAGTGGAAGACGTATGAAGTGCATCTAAACTAATAAATATCAAGGACTTTAATAGGCAGCCCCTAGAAGAGAGCATCGATTTCAGATTTTCCACTTCCTGTCAGGAAGTTTGCTGCAAAATTAGTTCTGTTTTACTCACAGATATAATTCAAACGGTTTTAGAAACTAGAGAGTGTTTTCTATCCAATAGTAATAATAATATGCATATTGTACGAGCAAGAATTGAGTACGAGGCCGTTTGAAATGGGCACCTTTTATCCGGCTACTCAATACTGCCCCTGCAGCCCAAACAGGTTAAAGAAGATGTATTCGTATCACGCTGCGCCTTGGTCCTCTCTTCCACATAAAGACGACCGTGACAGAATTACCTACCAACCAAGGACCAAGCAGCGTGGGAAAAAGCAGCAGCAGCGATCGCAGGATTTCTGGACATGGGAGGAAATTCTGGACGGTAAGGGACCCTGGGCACAACCTGGAGAATATCGCCGCCCTCGTGAAGAGCTGGAGGCAGCTAAAGCCGAGAGGCGGTGGTATGAGGAGGCAGCACGGAAGCGAGGCTGGAAGCCTGTGAGTCAAGCCCAAAAATTTCTTGGGGGGGGGGGTGGGGGGGGGCTACAAGGGAGTGTGGCGAAGTCAGGTAGGAGACCTGCGCCAACTCCCCGGGCTTACCGTGGGAAGCGAGAGTACGGGCAGACACCGTGTTATGCGGTAGAGCGCACGGTGTCTCCTGTACGTGTGCATAGCCCGGTGCGGTACATTCCAGCTCCTCGTATCGGCCGGGCTAGATTGGGCATTGAGCCAGGTGCCATGAAGCCGGCTCAACGCGTCTGGTCTCCAGTGCGTCTCCTCGGGCCGGCATACATGGCACCAGCCTTACGCATGGTGTCCCCGGTTCGCCAACACAGCCCAGTGCGGGTTATTCCACCTCCCCGCACTGGTCAGGCTACGGGGACCATTCAACCAGGTAAGGTTGGGCAGGCTCAGTGCTCAAGGGAGCCAGTATGCCTGCACGGTCCGGTATATCCGGCGCCACCTCCCCGCCCCCGCCCCAGCCCAGTACCACCAGTGCCATCACCACGCACCAGGCTTCCAGTGCGTCTCCAGAGCCCTGTTCCTCCTCCACGCACTCGCCCTATGGTGCGTGTCTCCAGCCCGGTACCACCAGCTCCGGCACCACGCACCAAGCCTCCTGTGCGTCTCCAGAGTCCTGTGCGTCCTGTTGCTGCTCCCCGCACTAGCCTTGAGGTGCGTGTCCTTAGCCCGGTACCTCCAGTTCCGGTACCACGCACCAGGTCTACTGTGCTTCTCAGCCGGCCAGAGTCTGCCGTCTGCCCAGCGCGAGCCGCCCGCCAGTCAGGAGCAGCCAGAGCCGCCCGCCAGTCAGGAGCAGCCAGAGCCGCCCGCCAATCAGGAGCAGCCAGAGCCGCCCGCCAGTCAGGAGCAGCCAGAGCCGCCCGCCAGTCAGGATCTGCCAGAGCCGCCCGTCAGCCAGGATCTGCCAGAGCCGCCCGCCAGCCAGGATCTGCCAGAGCCGCCCGCCAGCCAGGATCTGCCAGAGCCGCCCGCCAGCCAGGATCTGCCAGAGCCGCCCGCCAGCCAGGATCTGCCCGCCAGCCCGGAGCTGCCCCTCAGTCCGGAGCTGCCCCTCAGTCCGGAGCTGCCCCTCAGTCCAGTGGCGCCCTCTGGGATGGTCTTCAGTCCGGGACTCGCTGCAAGGGTCGCCGTTCCAGAGGCGCCACCAAAGCGGGTAGTGACTATGGTGAAGAAAAACACAGTATGCTAAACGTTGTTCAAACAAGTCAAACTACGTTTCCATTTCATCCTCAGGTATCCTAAAATGTAAATCAACTATAATATTTCATACAGAAAGAAGTATGTTCAATAGAAATGTAAAATTAGCAGGCGCGGCTCCTCTTTGTCACGCGCCGACAGACTGATTTTCCACTGGGACTCTTTGTAAAAAAGCCTGTAACAATGAACAAAGACTGTTGACATCTAGAGGAAGCCATAGGAATTGCAATCTGGGAGCTGGAATTACATAGGACCCATAGCTTTCCATTATAAGAGCCTGGTACCTCAACAACAAAAAAATGCAGGTTGGTTTTTCTTTGGATTTTCCCCTGCCATATCAATTGTGTTATAGTCTCATACATTATTTTAAAATGTCTACAAACTTCAAAGTGTTTTCTATCCAATGCTACCAATTATATGCATAACCTGGCTTGTGGGCCTGATTAACAGGCAGTTTAATTTGGGCACATCAGTCAGGCGGAAATTGAGAAAAATAGACCCTATCCCTAAGAAGTTTGACAGAGAAGTAGCATTGTATTTGGTCAAACATAATTTTTTTACAACAGTTTGCTTAGAGCTGGCAGCAGGCTAATAGGTCTGCTGTTAGAACCAGTAAAGGCCGCTTTACCACTCTTCGGTAGCGGAATGACTTTGGCTTCCCTCCAGGCCTGAGGACAAAATAGTTTCACTAGGCTCATATTAAAGATTAAAGAGTCAGCTACCATCCTCAGTAGCTTTCCATCTAAGTTGCCAATGCCAGAAGGATTGCCATTATTGATCAATAACAATAATTTTTCCACCTCTCCCACTCTAAATTTATAAAATTCAAACTTGCAATGCTTTTCTTTCATTATTACTTTTTTATGCATGAGTTGGCTGGAGTTGGCTGGATGGGCCTGTGCCATCAAACCCCTGCAACTTATCCATTCCCTACCTTCAGGCTTTGCTCAAACCCTACACCTCTGGTCTCTCGGCCCTGAGCTCCCGCTCAGCCCTGTCAAAGCTCTTCTCTGTCTTGGTACCCCAATAGAGGAAACATCTCCCGAAAACATTTGAAACCCTACCTCCTCAAAGAGTATCTTAAATAATCCCACAGAACCCCCCCCCCCCACCCCCCTTACAGTGATTGATTGGTTGCACAAATCCACAAACTTGTTCTAGGTGAAAAGTATTTTTGCGCTCCAGAGGCTCTGGAAGAAAACCGATCCCTTTGATGAAGGCTGTTTGAGGTCCTTTGATTTTTCTGATGGATTTCTTTAAAAGCTTGTCATGTTCCTTGCTGTTACAGGAGAGGCCGCTGAGTGTTGCTTTTGTATCTATTGAGGAAGCAGAAAGGTCAGGGCTTTAATATCACACTGTGACTCCGTCAGCGCCTGGCTGGGTCTGGGTCTGCTTCAGTGAGACTCACTCATGTCTACGGCACACACTGACGACACTGCGCCAAGTGGACAAAGACACAGAAATGTCACCAAGAGCTGACCACAATGTGTGGGGAGAGAGAGAAGATGGGGGAGGCGAGGGACACGGAGAGAGGTGTCAAGAACGAAAGAGGATATGAAGACTGCTCGTGAGAGATGGAGAGAGAGATGTGAGGAAGAAGAGAGAGAGAAAGAGAGGGGGGGGTTAAGTAGCAGAAAAAGAGAGGAAGAGGGAGGCAGATGTAAATTTAAAGATATATTAAAGGACAGGATATAATATTTGATTTAATGATATTTCAGCTTAACAAAACTAACAAGAGAGCAGCTTAACAAAACTAACAAGAGAGCACTTAACAAAACTATAGAGCATTGTTTCTGTAAATGCGTTAATCTATCAGTGCAATATTCTCTACATTAATTCAGGCAATTCATTTAGGTTTTAATTGTTTATAAAAAAATATATATATAAAAAATAAAGAGCGGTGATAACTGGAATCTGGTTATTATGTATCTGCAGTATTTAAAGCCTTCCATGTCCTCCATTTCCCAACTCACTACTTAATTACCTTTTGAAGAACTCAGTTGGAGTAAACACTGCAGACTGTGCTGTGTACACTATAAAAATATATGGTAATAAATGTCAATACCAGCAAAACAATTATACTTTCATGACCGTAAATACCTGCCTTATTATAATTTCTACTAATTTCTGTGCTGTGTTGTGAGTATTTCATTAAATGCACCTCCCAAACATTTACTCTGAAAGCATGTTTCACCTACACCAACTATTGGCGGTCTCGGGGTTGGAAGCAACTCAGCAACAACTACTGGTAAGAGGCCAACAGAGCTCTCCTGATACACATAAATAAAGCAGTGAGTTTGTTGCTGATATTTTCTTCCATGGTAAATATGTGGTAAGAAAACATAGCCCTCTCCTTGGCATCCATCTCACCCCTTTAGTTCCAAATGATAAAAGTCTCCAGCGCGCTATAGAAACCTTGCCTTTGTGATATAGACTGCGAGGAAGGTCATGACATTTTGTAAAGGCTTCACAGATCCCAATACAGTGGAGTTTTTAACCTGTAAGGGCTGCAGGGGCAGTATTGAGTAGCCGGATAAAAGGTGCCCATTTCAAACGGCCTCGTACTCAATTCTTGCTCGTACAATATGCATATTATTATTACTATTGGATAGAAAACTCTCTAGTTTCTAAAACCGTTTGAATTATATCTGTGAGTAAAACAGAACTCATTTTGCAGCAAACTTCCTGACAGGAAGTGGAAAATCTGAAATCGATGCTCTGTTCTAGGGCCTGCCTATAAATGTCCTTGATATATATCAGTATACATGCACTTCATACGTCTTCCACTAGATGTCGACAGACAGTGAGAGAAGAAATGGAGTGTATAACTTGATCTGGGGTCGAATAAAAGCTCTTTGCATGACGTGTCACCAGTTTCCTGTTTTCTGGAGAGCGCGTGAAGGGACCTGGTTTTGCCTTCTGTACAGCTGTCGTTATAGACGACTAATATCTCCGGCTTTGATTTTATTTGATACATGTGACAATATCATCGTAAAGTATGTTTTTTCACTATAGTTTTATTAGATTATTGAAATTTATTCGGGACGTTAGGCGTGTTGCGTTGTGTGCCTTTGTTCAGGAAGGAGAGCTTCGCGCTACTTTGCTAGCTTTCCGTGCTAATTGACTGGAGAAGAGGACATTCTAAATCCAAACAACGATTGTTCCCGACAAAGGACCCCTTGTACAACATTCTGATGAAAGATCATCAAAAGTAGGACCCATTTTATGATGCTATTTCATATATCTGTCGAACATGTGAAATAGTCGTTTGCGCCCAGATTTTGGGTACTCTCTCGCTATACCTAAGCTGGATGTCGTAATGAAGTTATTTTTAGAATTCTAACACGGCGATTGCATTAAGAACTAGTGTATCTATCATTTCCTATACAACATGTATTTTTTAGTAACGTTTATGTATAGTTATTTGGTCAGAATAGTTGAGTGCCATAAAAATATCCGCACATTCTGGGAAAAAGATGCTACGTTAGCACAATGTATAACCACTGATTTCAGCTCTAAATATGCACATTTTCGAACAAAACATAAGTGTATGTATAACCTGATGTTATAGGACTGTCATCTGATGAAGCTTATCAAGGTTAGTCAAAAATTATATATCTTTTGCTGGTTTATTCGCTATCGCTAACGTGCCTATTGCTATCGCTAACGTGCCTTGATGAATGAATGCGGTAGTGTGGTAGGCTATTGTAGTAAGCTAATATAATGCTATATTGTGTTTTCGCTGTAAAACACTTAAAAAATCGGAAATATTGGCTGGATTCACAAGATGTTTGTCTTTAATTTGCTATACACCATCGATTTTTCAGAAATGTTTTATGATGAGTATTTAGGTATTTGACGTTGGTGTCTGTAATTACTCTGGCTGCTTCGGTCCTATTTGTGACGGTAGCTGTGATGGTAGCTGCAATGTAAAACTGATTTATACCTCAAATATGCACATTTTTCGAACAAAACAGATTTATTGTATAACATGTTATAAGACTGTCATCTGATGAAGTTGTTTCTTGGTTAGTTTGGTTGGTTCTTGGTTAGTTAGGTTGGCTTTGTGCATGCTACCTGTGCTGTGAAAAATGTCTGTCCTTTTTTGTATTTGGTGGTGAGCTAACTTAAAACCTCTACTCAATAGGGGGAGCTGTTAGCACTTTTTTTTTCTGGACGTTGCCAAATTAAACTGCCCAGTACTCAATTCTTGCTCGTACAATATGCATATTATTATTATTATTGGATAGAAAACACTCTCTAGTTTCTATAACCGTTGGAATTATGTCTCTGAGTGGAACAGAACTCATTCTACAGCACTTTTCCTGACAGGGAGTGAGATTTCAGAAATCTTGGCCTCTGGTCCCAGGTCAGTTTTAATGTCCCTGTGAATGCTATGAGGATACAAACACTGCCTACGCCTTCCTCTAGATGTCAGTAAGTGGTGACAATTTGAATGGAGTCGATTGCGCAATCAGGGCCTGTATAAAAGGCCAAAGACCGGAAGTACCTTTCTTTTGTCCCCTGCGCCTGACGCACGATGGACGTCGGACTGGCCTCTTTCCAAGCTTTGGTTTAGCCAGTAATATATCGCCGGTCATGTTTTTACTCGTTATAGGTGTTAAAAACATCATAAGGTAGTTAATTTAAACCGTTTTATATCAATTTATATCCGTTTAGTGCGATTTTCTGGCATTTCTTTGTGACGCACTTCCAAGAGCTGGGCACTTTTCTAGTACATGCCGAACGTTAGTGGCCATTTCGACGGGACAAGAGGACATCTTTCGACCAAAAGACGATTAGACCGGAGAAAGGATACATTGCCCAAGATTCTGATGGAAGATCAGCTCATAGTAAGAACTATTTATGATGATAAATCGTTGTTCTGTAGAAAAATGTTAAACGCATATTCCGCCATTTTCTTTGGGGTAGCTTCGCTTTGGCGCACCCGGTATTGCACAGTAAGGATAATTTAAAAAATGTAATTCAGCGATTGCATTAAGAACTAATTTGTCTTTCAATTGATATCCAACTTTTATTTTTTTAGTCAAGTTTATGAATAGCTTTTGATAAAAATAGGTGTCTTTCCAACATGGCGCCGGGCAGATTGCTTGAGTAGTTGGACACTATTTCCATTGTGTAAGCACGATTTGTGCCGCTAAATATGCACATTTTCGATCAAACTCTATATGGATTGTGTAATATGATGTTACAGGAGTGTCATCGGAAGAATTCTGAGAAGGTTAGTGAAAAAATTAATATATTTTGGTGATGATAACGCTATCGCTCTCTTTGCCTTGAATCAATGCTCGGGTAACGTTTGCACATGTGGTATGCTAATATAACGATTTATTGTGTTTTCGCTGTAAAACACTTAGAAAATCTGAAATATTGTCTGGATTCACAGGATCTGTGTCTTTCAATTACTGTACGCTGTGTATTTTTAAGAAATGTTTTATGATTAGTAATTAGGTAATACACGTTGCTCTCTGTATTTATTCTAGTCGAGTTGTGATGGTGGGTGCAATTGTAAACTATGATTTCTACCTGAAATATGCACATTTTTCTAACAAAACCTATCCTATACAATAAATATGTTATCAGACTGTCATCTGATGAGGTTTTTTCTTGGTTAGTGGCTATCAATATCTTTATTTGGCCGAATTGGTGATAGCTACTGGTGGAGAGAAAAAATGGTGGACAAAGAAAAATGGTGTCTTTTGCTAACGTGGTTAGCTAATAGATTTACATATTGTGTCTTCCCTGTAAAACATTTTACAAATCAGAAATGATTGCTGGATTCACAAGAAGTGGATCTTTCATCTGGTGTCTTGGACTTGTGATTGAATGATATTTAGATGCTACTATTTACTTGTGACGCTATGCTAGCTATGCTATTCAGCTTTTTTACTGGTGGGGGGGGGGGGGGGGGGGGTGGGGGGTGCTCCCGGATCCGGGTTTCTGAGGCGGTAGAAGATAAATATATGTGGTGTTTTCGCTGTAAAACATTTTAAAAATCGGACATGTTGGCTGGATTCACAAGATGTTTATCTTTCATATGCTGTATTGGACTTGTTAACCTCTAACACCTCCCAAACCCGGATCCGGGAGCACCCCCATCAGTAGAAAAGCTACTAGCATAGCCTAGCATAGCGTCACAAGTAAATACTAGCATCTAAATATCATTAAATCACAAGTCCAAGACACCAGATGAAAGATACACATCTTGTGAATCCAGCCATCATTTCTGATTTTTAAAATGTTTTACAGGGAAGACACAATATGTAAATCTATTAGCTAACCACGTTAGCAAAAGACACCATTTTTTTTACTCCACCAGTTTTTTACTCCATCAGTAGCTATCACAAATTCGACCAAATAAAGATATAAATAGCCACTAACCAAGAAACAAATTCATCAGATGACAGTCTGATAACATATTTATTGTATAGCATGTTTTGTTAGAAAAATGTGCATATTTCAGGTATAAATCATAGTTTACCATTGCAGCCACCATCACAACTCGACTAGAATAACTACAGAGAGCAACGTGTATTACCTAATTACTCATCATAAAACATTTCTTAAAAATACACAGCGTACAGCAATTGAAAGACACAGATCTTGTGAATCCAGCCAATATTTCAGATTTTCTAAGTGTTTTACAGCGAAAACACAATATAGCGTTATATTAGCATACCACAATAGCAAACATCACAACCGCATTGATTCAAGCCAAACATAGCGATTACGTATAAACCACCAAAAGATATTAATTTTTTCACTAACCTTCTCAGAATTCTTCAGATGACAGTCCTATAACATCATATTACACAATGCATATAGAGTTTGTTCGAAAATGTGCATATTTAGCGGCACAAATCGTGGTTATACAATGAGAAAAGTAGCAAAGCTGCCCAGAAAATGCCAGGAGAAATCTTTGAAGAGGCACCTATTCTAATCAGTAACTATTCCAAAACTTGACTAAAAAATACAGGTTGGACAGCAATTGAAAGACAAATTAGTTCTTAATGCAATCGCTGGCTTACATTTTTAAAATTAACGTTACTTCAAGCATACAGCGTGCGCTAAAGCGAGACCGCACCATAATTCATGGCGGAATTATTATCTGACATTTGTCAACATAAGTACGAATTAACAGCATAAAGACTGCTTACTATTAGCTGAGCTTCCATCAGAATCTTGGGCAAGGTGTCCTTTCTCCAGAACAATCGTCTTTGGGTTGAAAGATGTCCTCTTGTCCGGTCGAAATAGCCGCTAATGTTAGCCGCCAACTGGAGTGGTGTCCAACTCGTGAAAGCGCATGGCAAAGAAATCCCAGAAAATCGCAATAAACTGCTATAAACTGCTAAGTCGGTTTAAATTAACTACCTTATGATGTCTTTAACACCTATAACGAATAAAAACATGACCGGAGATATAGAACTACTAAAACGAAAGCGTTTGCAGGACGCCATTGTGATGTCTTCATGCGTCAAGCGCACCGTTGAAAAGGACGGTACTTCCGTTCCACGGTCTATATATAGGGCCCAGATTGCGCAATCCACTCCATTCAAATTCTCCCCGCTTACTGACATCTAGAGGAAGACGTATGCAGTGCATGTAGCCCCATAGCTTACATTGGGACTTATAAACTGACCCCAGAACAGGGACCTCGATTTCTGAAATCTCACTCCCTGACAGGAAATGTGCTGCAGAATGAGTTCTGTTTCACTCAGAGAAATAATTCAAACGGTTTTAGAAACTAGAGAGTGTTTTCTATCCAATAGTAATAATAATATGCATATTGTACGAGCAAGAATTGAGTACGAGGCAGTTTAATTTGGGAACTCATTTTAACAAAGTCGAAATGGCGCCCCCATAGGCTCAAGAATTAATGTGTGAAAGTTAAATATTTCTAAAAAATATATTTTGAATTTCGCGCCCTGCACTTGAAGTGGCTGTTGTCATATTGTGCCCGGCTTCGGGCTTGCAGCCCAAAGAAGTTAAGAGTTGGACTGAATGGAGGTGATGTAGAGTTGAAGAACAGTAGAAAACTAGAAAAAAAGAAAGGATCCAAACATGTTTATTCCTGTCACGGCCGTCGTCGGAAGGAGACCAAGGTGCAGCGTGGTGAGCGTACATTTTCCTTTATTATTGTAAATGTCGCCAACAAAACAAGAAACAAAGAAACGACCGTGAAGCTTACTAGGGCTATAGTGCCACTAACAAAGATAACTAGCCATAACTACCAAATGGAAAAAAGGCTGCCTAAATATGATTCCCAATCAGAGACAACGATAGACAGCTGTCCCTGATTGAGAACCATACCCGGCCAAAACATAGAAACAAACAACGTAGAATGCCCACCCCAAATCACACCCTGACCTAACCAATTAGAGATCTAAAACGTCTCTCTAAGGTCAGGGCGTGACAGTACCCCCCCCCAAAGGTGCGGACTCCCGGCCGCAAACCTGAACCTATAGGGGAGGGTCCGGGTGGGCATCTATCCTCGGTGGCGGCTCCGGCTTGGGACGTAGCCCCAGCTCCACCTCTGGCTCCCCCCACTTCAGTGGCGCCTCTGGTGCGGGGACCCTCGTCGCCGACACCGGACTGGGGACCCTCGCCGCATGCCCCGGACTGGGGACACTCGCCGCATGCCCCGGACTGGGGACCCTCGCCGCAGGCCCCGGACTGGGGACCCTCGCCGCAGGCCCCGGACTGGGGACCCTCGCCGCAGGCCCCGGACTGGGGACCCTCGCCGCATGCCCCGGACTGGGGACCCTCGCCGCAGGGTCCCCAGTCCGGGACCCTCGCCCCCCGGACTGGAGGCCGTCGCCGGAGGCTCCGGTCTGGTAACCGTCGCCAGAGGCTCCGGACTGGAGGCCGTCGCCGGGGGCTCCGGACTGGAGGCCGTCGCCGGGGGCTCCGGACTGGTGACCGTCGTTGGAGGCTCCGGACTGGTGACCGTCGTTGGAGGCTCCGGACTGGAGACCGTCGTTGGAGGCTCCGGACTGGAGACCGTCGTTGGAGGCTCCGGACTGGAGACCGTTGCTGCAGGCTCCACGGATCAATACTGGAGGCCTCCTGCCATGGATCCTCATTGCAGGCTTCGTGCCATGGACCTTCACTGGAGGCTTCGTGCCATGAATCATCACTGGAGGCTTCGTGCCATGGATCATCACTGGAGGCTTCGTGCCATGGATCATCACTGGAGGCTTCGTGCCATGGATCATCACTGGAGGCTTCGTGCCATGGATCACCACTGAAGGCTTCGTGCCATGGATCATCACTGGAATGAGGAGACGTATGGACAGCCTGGTGCGTGGAGCTGCCACAGAGCTTACCAAGCTGGGGAGACATACAGGAGGCCTGGTTCTGGGAGCAGGCACAGGACTCACCAGGCTGGGGAGACATACAGGAGGCCTGGTTCTGGGAGCAGGCACCGGATACACTGGGCCGTGGAGGCGCACTTGAGGTCTCGAGCGTAGAGCCTGCACAACCCGTCCTGGCTGGATGGTTACCTTCGCCTGGCAAAGGCGGGGCGCTGGCACAGGACGCACTGGGCTGTGCAGACGCACCGGAGACACAGTGTGCAGAGCCGGCGCAGGATATCCTGGGCCGTAGGGACGCACTGGCGGCCAGATGCGCTGAGCCGGCACCATCCGTCCTGGCTGGATGCCCACTCTAGCCCGGCCGATGCGGGGAGCTGGAATGTAGCGCACCGGGCTGTGAACGCGCACTGGAGACACCGTGCGCTCCACCGCATAACACATAACACATAACACAGCACACCGCTCCCTACGGTAAGCACGAGGAGTTGGCTCAGGTCTCCAACCTGACTCAGCCAATCTCCTCGTGTGCCCCCCACCAACATTTTTTGGGGCTGCCTCTCGTGCCTGCTCCGCTGTGCCAAGTCCTCGTACTGACGCCGCTCTGCTTTCGCCGCCCCTATCTCCTCCCTTGGATGCCGATACTCGCCAGCCTTTGCCCAGGGTCCCTTGCCTTCCAAGATCTCCTCCCATGTCCATTTCTCCAAAAAACGCTGCACCTCCTTACCACGCTGCTTGGTCCGTTTGTGGTGGGTAGTTCTGTCACGGCCGTCGTCGGAAGGAAACCAAGGTGCAGCGTGGTGAGCGTACATTTCCTTTATTATTGTAAATGTCGCCAACAAAACAAGAAACAAAGAAACGACCGTGAAGCTTACTAGGGCTATAGTGCCACTAACAAAGATAACTACCCACAACTACCAAAAGGAAAAAAGGCTGCCTAAGTATGATTCCCAATCAGAGACAACGATAGACAGCTGTCCCTGATTGAGAACCATACCCGGCCAAAACATAACAACAAACAACGTAGAATACCCACCCCAAATCACACCCTGACTTAACCAAATAGAGAACTAAAACGGCTCTCTAAGGTCAGGGCGTGACAATTACTCTGGACTCTTGGACTCTTTTTTTTCAAGTATGAGTAACTGCATACACAGAATATGTCTGAAAGTGGGCGTGTTGAAAGAAGTGGGTGGATCATCAGCGATGGGTGTGACATCAGCTCTCTGTGATTGGTTAGACCATTTTGATTGAGCAATGTTTCTTAACACATTTTCATTGTTCAGTTTCTCTGTGGTGATACTGATGGTTTGTTGGGACTAATGGTTTGTTCAAGTAGCAGGTTAGGAGAACGAATGTAGCATGTTAGGATAATTAACATAGCAGGTTAGGAGAATTAAGGTAGCAGGTTAGCAGAATGAGGTTAAGGTTTGGAGAAGGATTAGGTTTAGGCTTCGCTAAAAGGTCCTTACAGTTGCAGCCACACCAAACGGTCTTGAGTGGCAACAAATCTGCCCAATTAGCTGTTCGCTTTCCATACACCCACTTGATACGCCCATTTATGTTGACACACCAATGTTCTGGCAGCCATGTTGAGTTGCAGTTACCCATGACTCCTTTTTTTCCCCCTTTGCCTTTGAGTGCTATCAGGGAGAGTGCTTCGAGTGTTTCAATAAACAGTGGTCAGGGTAGCTGTATGGTATCTCTCTCTCACTCATTTGGGTTTGATATAAATAAGTTATTAGAAATTGTTTTAATTCCAATGGGGGACTGCAGTGTGTTATGTAAAAAAACAAAAAAAAAACACTTGTTCTCAGTTGAAGCTGACGTTTATCTCAACTAGTAGCATCTCAAAATCCAACGGAAATAGAACCACCGAATCACCAAGTAATTTCTGATAAAAAACATATAAACGAAATTGACTGTCCAATCAATGATTCGAATCATGAATGCTATACTAGACAATCAGTGATAAACACAACACAGTGATGTTGAAACTGCCCTGTAGTTAGATAAAGTTGTAATAAAGGGGAAGGCTGTGATTGGACACACATTCACCTCTTTGCACCAACAATGATCTGTTAGAACACTTTAAAACTTTGTTCAGATTCAGAACTCTGTGGGGTTTTTTTTCCAATTGAAATGTCGTTGTATGAAGAAATCAAAGTCATGTTTCTCTCCCGAGTAACATACCCTTCTCAATAAAGAAACATGGAGTGAAAAGTGTGACTTATCTCAGAGGCTGATTAGCGAACGGCGTGACAGGATCATGTTCAGAGAGAATATCACTCAGGCAGGAATTTACATAATTGACAACATCTTCATCTTTGTCAGCTCAACGAGCTGTACTAATTAACAATGGCTCCGACCTATCCCGCAAAAAGTTTGCCTCCTCGGCCCTGCTGGCCCAAAAGACGGGAGCAGAGAAAGAGAATACTTGTGTGTTCTCTTTTCTTTTCTTTTCTTTTTATTTAACCTTTATTTAACTAGGCAAGTCAGTTAAAGAACAAATTATTTTATACAATGATGGTCTACCAAAAGGCAAAAGGACTACTGCGGGGATGGTGGCTGGGATTACATTTTTTTGTTTTTAATATAGGACAAAACACACATCACGACAAGAGAGACAACACAACACTACGTAAAGAGAGACCTAAGACAACAACATAGCAAGGCAGCAACACATGACAACAAAGCATAGTAGCATCACAATGTGACAACAACATGGTAGCAACACAACATGGCAGCAGCACAACATGGTAGCAGCACAAAACATGGTACAAACATTATTGGGCACAGACAAAGTTGAAGGCAAGAAGGTAAAGAAAACAATACATCACACAAAGCAGCCACAACTGTCAGTAAGTGTGTCCATGATTGAGTCTTGAATGAAGAGATTAAACTGTTCAGTTTGAGTGTTTGTTGCAACTCGTTCCAGTCGCTAGCTGCAGCGAACTGAAAACATGAGCGACCCAGGGATGTGTGTGCTTTGGGGACCTTTAACAGAATGTTACTGGCAGAACGGGTGTTGTATGTGGAGGACGAGGGCTGCAGTAGATATGTCAGATAGGGTTTTATAAATAAGCATCAATGGGTCTTGCGATGGGTATACAGAGATGACCAGTTGTCAGAGCAACTGGGATGTGTCCTATAAGGAGCATTGGTGGCAAATATGAAGGCCGAATGGTAAAGAACATCTAGCCGCTCGAGGGCACCATTACAGTGGCTTGCGAAAATATTCACCCCCTTGGCATTTTTCCTATTTTGTTGCCTTACAACCTGGAATTAAAATTGATTTTTGGGGGGGGTTTGTATCTTTTGATTTACACAACATGCCTACCACTTTGAGGATGCAAAATATTTTCTATTGTGAAGAAATAAGACCAAAAAAACTGAACTTGAGCGTGCATAACTATTCACCCCCCCAAAGTCAATACTTTGTAGAGCTACCTTTTGCAGCAATAACAGCTGCAAGTCTCTTGGGCTAGGTCTCTATAAGCTTGGCACATCTAGCCACTGGGATTTTTGCCCATTCTTCAAGGCAAAACTGCTCCAGCTCCTTCAAGTTGGATGGTTTCCGCTGGTGTACAGCAATCTTTTAGTCATACCACAGATTCTCAATTGGATTGATGTCTGGGCTTTGACTAGGCCATTCCAAGACATTGAAATGTTTCCCCGTAAACCACTCGAATGTTTTCTTCACCTTCCAGCAGGTCATTGTCCTGCTTGAAGGTGAACCTCCATCCCAGTCTCAAATCTCTGGAAGACTAAAACAGGTTTCCCTCAAGAATTTCCCTGTATTTAGCGCCATCCATCATTCCTTCAATTCTGACCAGTTTCCCAGTCCCTGCCGATGAAAAACATTTCGCCCGGTAAGGCGAAAGCATACCTTACCATTATTTGAGAACATAGCCCACTAGAC